>NW_024426885.1:21437250-21645680 GCF_017311325.1 Ursus maritimus | reverse complement strand
TATATAGCACAGTGATGTTATTGTATTAGCTATGCTTTGGAGGGTACTTCCTTAGAGCCAGGCCCTGTGCTAAGTGATAAATTCATAACTGCTTCAACTAACTGAGTATGGTAGAAATGACATGGTGTGAGTTCAATGTCTAGGTCATATTGGAACCTAGGTCTTTCTTGTTCACTGACATACTCTTAGAATTCTGAGGCACTATATAAGTTTAATTATCCTGACACAAGCATTCTGGAAAGTCCACATTTAGGCTCTTCTGTCTGCAGTACCACCGAGCCCAGCCCACCAGCCACCCCTTACCAAGGTAACAGACATGCGAGTTAAGCCATTATGGATATTCTAGACAGACTACCTGTCGGTTGTATACCAGAAGTGACTTTCACCAATGCCACTTGGAATAGAAGATCACTCAGGCAAGCCCTCCTTTAATTTTTAGTCCACAAAAGTGTGAGCTATAATAAAGTAGTTATCACATTAAGCTACTAAACTTTCAAGTAGGAGCAAAAGATAACTGGGACATATATATATATAGTGTGTGTGTGTGTGTGTAGGTGTGTGTGTGTGTGTGTGTGTGTGTGTTGAGATATGGGGTAATCCTGATGGCTTTATCTCAGTCACAGAAATTGACTTAAAGGGGTTAGGGGCAGACCATCATTTTGTTTTTAGCATGTGGGCTAGAACCATCCTTGTTTTTCTCTCCTTATCCATCTGGACCGCTGTAGTCTAGAGTGGCCTGAAGAGTTTTCAGACCACCTGGTTGAGAAGAAGAGGAGGCTGTGAAGGGTGAAGAAAGTTGCTTTGTTTTTGTTTGTGTTTTAATTCATGCACTAGTGATTAAAACCACATTATTAACATCTGCCTTCAATTTAGATGGCTTAGAAGACTGACATTTTATGATTGAAGTGACATATGCCAGGTTTTTCACCAGAGCACCATCGAAATGGGAGCAGAAATTTAAAGATTTTTGGTAGAGCTAAATACTAATTATGTATATATAATTATACATTATATTTAAGAATATAATTATAGTATATAATAATATATTATATAACGTTAATATATTATACATTTTATTATAGCATAATTTATATTATATTATTAATTACATTATAAATATCAATTGTATTAATTAATATTATTTGTTGTATTATTATATCCATATATTTTTGTGTAATAACAGCATAATATTATTTTTGGTAATGCAAACCTATTATCATTGTCATCATTACCAAATTACTTAAGTAAATTAATCATCAGAAGAAATTGATGAGCCATGTAATCACACTTACTTATAAAAGTGCTAATCATTCAGAATAAAACCAGGCTTGGGGGCAGCCAAGCATTGACAGTTAGCATCCTTCTTGTAGGAAAAATGACTTGAAGCTGAGCAGAAAACACACCCACAAGCATACACACACACACACATACACATCACAGTGACAGCTTTCCTTTGATGGTGATGAAAGCTGAATTGTATCATAGGTCCCATCAGACCAGGATTTGAAAACTTGATTTGTGCCTCCAAATAGTATAGGTCCACAAGAAATGCTAAGTGCCAGTGGGAAGGTAACTCTTAGACATGGAAGAGCTGGAAAACAAGCAGGTTGCTCCTCATGTATGGGAGATGTGGGAGATGCGGTGTTAGATGCTCTCCTCTGGCATATTGGCACCAACCAGTGTCATGTGGTGTGTTAGAGTACCAGCTCTAGAACCTTGGTTTGAATCCCATCTAAACCTCCTAGTTTCTGGGTTATTTTGGATATTCTATTTCATCTTTCCAAAACTTTATTTTCCTCTCTGTAAAATAAAGATAATGATATTAGCCACCATGTAGGGTCTTTTTGAAGATGAAATGCATTGGTGCAGAAGAATTAAACACAGTGCCTGACTTAAGTACAGTCTCAATACCTGTTATATAAAGAAAGATAAAATGGTAAGGTTGGATATGACCAGATGGAGCTCAAGAGTCCAAATAAGAAGCCACATCTTAAGGGTGGACCAGACCAGAGCAAAGGTCATCTGAAATCTGACTGCTGGTCCGAATAGGCTATCCAAGAATCACAATCCAACTGGGCTACCCCAGTGGATCTGGAGACACCTGTCACTGAGAGAACCAGATCACAAGGGAGGTTCATAAGCAAAGGGTACAAATTAGAACCTATCATCACATCAGATTTAACATGCACGTGGCTGAAGGCACTATAGGTCTACTGGCCACTGATCTTAGGAGGGTTACAGTTTTTAAAGGGGTGATAGTAATATGGGCACCAAAACATAAATAGCCAGATTTTTTCCCCCTGAAATGTAAGAGCCATTCATTCTCCTCCTCCCTACCCTGAGACTTATTTTTCCTTTTATCAGGTCAAACTTCATCCCTGGGATAACACCTTGGCTGTTGTAGTCTTTGCCATGGATTGGATCTGTTAACGACCTTTCTGAAATGTAGTATCAGCTAGAGAATCTGGAAACTACATTAAATCTATTTTAGGCAGCTCCCAATCTATGTCCATTAATGTGGACTCCCAACTCTTGGCACCTTGGAGCATACGTTAAACCATGTGACCCAATCCTAAATCCTTTACCCCAACCAATTTCTGCAGAAACTAGGTCCAGCTAAATATAACAGAAGATACCTGAATAGGATATCTAGCATGGAAAGAAGAGAAAGTCGGTGGGACCCCCAGGTTGGGAATTTGAATCAGGGGACACAGAATTTCCCAACCCCCAGGTTGGGAATTTGAATCAGGGGACACACAGGATGTGAGAGGTGCTACAAAGTCAAGACTGGGGCTCCTCATATTAGGACATGTGCAAAAAGATATATGAAGTAGAGCCCTAAGGGAAGCAGATGAGGAAAATAGAATGGAGCAGATGAGGAAAGAAATCCATAGGAACCCTGAGAAAATGAGATTTAACAAAACAAACAAACAAAAAATCAATTCTTAATCTTCCCAAGGCTTGGCATTCCCCTTTACTTGTGTCCCCATGAGACCCCATTGTGGTCCTTCCACCTGCCCTCTGAATTTGAGCTTATTTGTCTTTCTTGCCTAAAAATGAGTCCTGATTGGAAGAGTGATCTTATTCTCTTATACTGAAAGCAGAGTTTGAGTAGCTAAAGGAACCATTTTTGGTGCCATGAGAGTGATTTAGGGACATAAGCAAGAAAATAAAAATTCCAACAACTGCCTGGGGCACTCACAGAGAAGCTACCTTTTCGCATTTCCTGTCCTGGGGCAGGACACAGAACCTTTCCCTAGGAAACCATTTCAAAGGTGAAGTAGAGAACTCAGAACCCAATGGATAAGCACAGAGCACTGTGGTGACACAGACGAGGTTTTTAAATCCAATGCTCAGCTATGGGCTATGGGACTCTGACTTGTTGCTTCTTTGAGTTTCAGTCCCCATATCACTAGGGTGGAGAAATGAATACGTATTTCATAAGGGTTTTGTACCCATTAAATGTAATATAACCTATAGAGCTTCTAGTCTTTTCCTGGCACACGGTAGTAAACACTTCTGTTTGTTCATACGGTGTTTTTGTCTATATTAGAAAAAGAAGCCTCTTCCTCTGGGTGGCCAGGTTGGGAGGTGGAGGATGGGCAGGATTCCTGACGCTATTTTTCTCCTTGGCTGGGGGCCCTTGTGTGATGTACAACCTGCGTAACAGTAGATAGTGGCCCGGGGAGTCTACAATCATTAACTCATCTATTTTGATGCTTTTGCAGAGAACATATATCCAAGTGCATTTCCTTCAGGAAAACAGCACAGATACATGCATGGAACTTGTAACTCGTATTTTTTTTTTCATTGTACAAATAGTTTCATTTAAAAAAAAAGGGGGACTGGTAGAGGTGAAAATAAAAGTGTCATCAAGGTTTTCAGCTGGATGGGAAAATCAATGCAATTCATGGTGTTGCCAATATCACCAATTATATCTCATTGGACGTAATCAAAAGTGGTTTGCACTCACCTATTACGGATTATTTTTTTCAACCTGATGCTTGGTCACTTGTCACTCCAACCACTCGATCAGAAGCAGGATAAAATTAAAATAAAACACCTCCATGTGTTCTAAAAGCATGGCTACCAGCTGGGAAGTAGTTAATGTATCTATAATTCAGAGTACGTAATTCAAATTAAAATTAGAGGAAAAAATGATTTGCTTAATTTCATGTATGTGAAGAGTTAGGCTGCGGACAGATTTATGAGATTCAACATGCTGACACTTTTCACTCAGTGACATTTTTTGCTCATTTCCGATTGAGGACAGGAAGATCAGTTAATCTTAAGGCTCTTTGGGATAATTTTTCCCTAGGTCTGGACAGACTTTAAATCTGTCAGAGAGAAATTTATTCAACCTGATTTGATGTTACAAATGGTAGTGGTCTGAGCCCTGAGCTGTAAAAGTGACACAGACTTCCCCAAGTGGCATTTATAGAGGTTGACACTATAAAACGGTCTCGTGGCACACAACCCCAGACTAAGGACACTGCTCAGCCATGTCCTGTTCTCTTTTGACTGTAGGCAGACGGGAGAGAGGTGATAGTAAAAAGAACCATATGATCCTCTCACCTCCAGATCAAAGGGGACAGTAAATGATTTTTTTAAAAGGGCTTCAAGTCAATGCTGAAAATTTAGGAATATCATTTGGGAGAAAGGCAGGGGCAATATCTTACTGCAGAGCTGAACAACTCCCAGCTGTGTGTGTTAAAGCATTCTAGAGTGAAGATGTTCAGAAAAGCTTAGGTCTGAAACCTCCCTGTGGTGATGAAGACCATGAGAAAGCCAAGAATGGCAAGCTCCTGTAAACTGAGCTTCTAGGTTTTCTTTCCATCCGTCTGCCTCATAAAGCAGTGTTTTAGCCCCCAACCCCAAACAAGAGAGAATGTAATAGGTCTTCCATGCGATAAGTCTAAAAGTGCCCAGCCTACAGGAGATGCTCAAAAAGGGGTCCCCCCTCCTTCGTCAGGAGGAACTCCCTGGTCTTCTCCTACTGGTATTGAACAAGGGAAGAGTTAGTTCTGCCCAAAGAGAAGCTGAACCTGCAAATTCCCTGACACTGTGACAGAAAAGTACTCCCTCAGCCGTACGTAGAATTTAGGAATCGTCGCATCTTCTACCACGCTGTCTCCAAAAACTGGGTAAATACCTGCCTCAATGAGCACAGAAGTACCTCATTAATTTGCCACACCAAGTATGAATCTATCTCCCAGTTCACAGTCCTCTGAGAGAGGGGTTTGGGAAAGCTAGAGTAGCCAAATGTAAACAGGGGAAGAAAGAACAAATAAGCAAGAGGTTGCGATTTCCCAAGCCTCGGTGAAGTTCACCCTCTTTATAGAAAAGTAGGACACCACTTGCCAGATATTTCTTCATTATCACAAATAGGTCTTTAGAGAGCAACACAGACACTTCAATCTTATTAAAATATGAGGTAGAAAAAAATGAATTATATATTCTAAATTTTAAACTGAACAGGAAAATCACAATGCTGAGAAAGGGGTAATCTTTCTCAAAAGGCAAAGGAGAGAGAAGACAGAGAGGAACATATTGCTGAGGGTAATTCCTTGACTTTTAACTGTAAGCAAAAGTATGATTTGAGTGTACAAAGCAGCTCCTAGGCGATGCTGTTGTTTTCAATGATTGGCATGAAATTCTCTCCCCGATTGTGAGACTCACACGATTTAAAGTGGCTTTAAGGTTCCTAGTTGTTTTGGAGTCCATCCCGCCTGAGTCTGAACTCTAGAAAAAGACTTCCTAGATATGGGACCAAGGGCAAGTCAGCCCAACTCTCCAAGTTCCAGTCTCCTCCTTCCTAAAATGGGAACAAGACTCCTAATGAACTCACAAGACTTTCAGAGGAGCAAACAAGATGCATACACAGAGTACTTACCCAAGTGCTTCAGGCATATTTATTACACAATTATTACTATTGTTGTCGTTGTTCATATTCTTGAATATTTATTAATCCAGAAACAGAAAGAGTCCTAAGTCGTCTTCAGTGGAAAGATGTGAAAATGCATCATACTCTACTTTGCATTTTCCTAGATAGTTGTCAGGTGGGAGCTGGTCAGTTAGAACTCTTGCACCTCCAGAAAGGTCTAAACCTATTTAAAAGGATTGAAGGATGTGGAATTTGTGGCCAGAAACAGACTCTTGGTGGAGAAGCTGCCCTAAACTGAGGCTGCTCGGGGAATCAGATAACCCTAGGGCACCATTCAAATCTCCATCAACAGAAGATGACTTATCAGAGCTCCGAGATACCAAACAGCCCAAGAGGTTTAGCGTCCTCAGCGGGGGAGGCAGAGGCTCGATGAATAAATGAAACTCCAAACCACACAAGCAGGCAGCTGCAGGCTTTCATGAGCATTAATTTTGCTTAATATTACAAATTTTAAACTCTGCAAATACATACAAGCATAACAAATAGAAAAGCACAAAGTGATCATTAGGGTTATAATGTGTGTGTGAATATGCGATCAGAATAGGCACACTGCAAATAAAGTTCTATATAAATGCTAAATACTTCACCATTTGCTACTACAATAATGTGTCATATGGCTGGAGTTCTTAAGTACTTTATGTTCTCTGCTGGTATGAAGTCATTAATCCCATTTACACAATTAATGAGGAAACCCTGGGTCCAAATTAGGGACCAGAGCAGGGGGGAAAACTGGAATTAAAGACAAATGATGGGTCATTTTCCTCTCAAGCTGTAATGATGCTTTGCTAAATAACACATTTTCCCCTGAGCCCTATTTTAAACATGGCACAATCCCCTCTAAAAGGAACTGATTATTACCACTACATCAATTACTTTGAGTTGGGTGACCTACGCATTGCTATGACCCAGAATGAACTTGGGTCCTTCAAAAGCCTCCTCTAGAGCATTCACATTTCAATCAGCTCTTAAAACTGAGTCAGCTGTTTTCCAAGCATCAGTGAGACAGGGCAGGGAGGCAGAACGTCCACTCTGCAAGCTTGCCATTTGAAAATCCCGACCCTTTCATCAGGGAACACAGTGTATCTTAATGGCGAAGGGAATGAGCTCTGGAGCCAGACAGACCTGCTTTTAACCCCTGCTGTGTCTCAGGCTGAATAACCTTTGGATGAGTTACTTAATATCTTTGAGTATAGGATTCTTCATATTTAAAATGCCGATGATAGTATTACCTGCTTTTAGGGTTATTATTTATTTTTATTAACAAATGAATAAATTCAGAGTGAGAACAACAACAACAAAAAGAAAGAAAAGCAAAATCCAGACCCGTCTTCCAATAAAAAATCTGAGACAGCACAGTCTGGAAGAATCCTTCCCATAATCTGAGATCTGTCTCCTTGAAATGAATCAAAAATTTCTCAATCAGGAAAAATGTGAATTTGAAAAGGACAGAAATCACTTTCTGGGGCCTGAGCCCCCAAGACAGCCAGAGTGACAACCCACTTTTTTGTATTGGTGTTGGTTTGAGGTGTTGGTAGTATTGTTTTCCTGAGTGTGTGTGTGTGTGTGTGTGTGTGTGTGTGTGTGCGCGCACGCGCGCGTGCATGCATGTGTTTAAAAAACACTAACCTCTCCAGAGGAAGAAATGAGGAATTGGAACATCAGCTGTGTTCTTTAGCAGAGAAAAGTTTTCAGCTAGAAAGACTTCAGGGAAAGTCCTTGCCCTTTGTGTTTAGTTACAAGTCATAATTACAGGGGAAGTTACAACAGAAGAGCCTAATGCAGCTTAAATGACTTTTATTCACCAGTGTGACCACACACATCCTTAGAACCATTAGGGAAAGTACCTCCCTCCAGCCTGGGTCTGCTGGGATCCCTGCTCACATTACTCGACAGCTACTTTCGGAGGCACTGCCTCTCTCCTCAGTGGTGAGCTGGGTCAACTAATTGGGTCCCCAGAGAAGTACTTGGACCTCATGAAACTACACTTCAGTGAGAACAGAACACCACCAAAGTGCCACCCAGACTTCCCCTCTCATGAAGAGCTTGTTGGCCACCTGCTATGAGAGCTGTCAGCAGAAAGAACCTTCAGAGATTCCCCCAGCGGGAGACAGCTGTCCCCACCAAGTCAAGCCCCCTTCAAGGTGGCCCATATCCAATGACTGATCAGTGCATCTCAGCCTGACTTAGACAATCGTGAAGGGCCATTCTAGATCCAGAACTCTCTATGGGATCAGCCAAGGCAGCTGTTGGGCCTGCACCCCTTCTGGGTTTCTGCCTCATCTGGCTTCCTGTCTCTGTTTTCCACAGGTGATGATTACAAGGGCCATATAAATATCCTGCATACTCAACTGTTCATCAGACCCAGGCTGCTACAGTGACCATATGTTTACCTGCCGTTTTTTAGAAGATTTTAATTATTTGACACAGAGAGAGAGAGAGAGAGAGAGCGTGCACAAGCAGGGGGAGCAGCAGGTAGAGGGAGAAGGAAAAGCAGGCTCCCCACTGAGCAGAGAGGCTGATGCAAAGCTCAACCCCAGGACTCTGGGATCATGATCTGACCTTAAGGCAGAGGCTCAACCAACTGAGCCACCCAGGCAACCTTATATTTAATTTCTAAACAAGGACGCTTTAGAGAGGAGCAGGTGCTCTTAATAATTTTACTGGGACAACGAACTTAAACGAATACTGGTCTCAGCAAACAGAAACTTCTGGTAATCCTGAGTTACCACAGCTAAAGCGGGGAATGAATTTGGTTAGGGTTTTATATTGTGGAAACTCACACAGGAGGCAGGATATGGATCCTTTATTAATTAAACTTTTTGCCTTTGGAAAAAAAACCTTGTACTTTTTTTTAAGTTTTCCATCTTTAAGACAGTTAACACGTTCACTGTGAAATTTTAAACTATGTAGAAGAGTACAAAATAAAACAGAACACAAAAGAAATCACCAAAAACAGCTTTTCCTCACCAGGCGAAAAATATTAGTACTTTAGTTTGATGAAAATTCTGCTAGCCATCACTTTGTTAGTAAGGAACAAATGGATAAATGAATGAATGGATGTACACATAGACTGAATAAGTTTATGACAATAGGATCATATAATAGTTTTTAAAAATAGATATGCAATTAATGATACACAGAGACACATATTTACATATGAATGTATATACGATTTACTTATTAGACAAAAAGAAACTAATGCAAAATTAAAGGAAAGTTTTAATTTCAAATAAATATTCCTTCACCACGGGAAGATGAGCTCCTATGCCCAAATCTCCAGGGCCCTGCAAGGCTGCACCCTAGTCCTGTTCTCACATGACTGCAGTTCATTCAGTAGGACTTGGGGTAAGGAGAAGGTCTGCCTTGCCAGGACAGTCACAGTTTATTCCTCTTGTCCAAGCGTAATTATTAAAACTCACCTATTTAACTTTCAAAAGTACTAAATTGTGGTTAACTCTACCATGCACTCATTGTAGGTACTGAAGAATTTTGCAGGAAAAAAGAGCAAATATATGGACACACGTGTATGTGTCACATCTCTGTGACATTGGTCAAGTTACTTGTATTTCAGGATCCTCAGTTTCCATGTCTTTAAAATGGGGATCCTAGTAGTACTGACCTTGTAGGATTATTATGACTATTCAAGGAGACTCCCTATAAAAAGATTATAGCATAGTGTGACATATAAGAACTCTCTCGCCACCCCCATCCTCTATCTCTCTTATTTTCTCTCTTTCATTCTCTCTCTCTCTACACACGGACACAGACACACACACGTGCACACACACACACAGGACACAGAGTCTCCATTTCAACATTTCTTTGAGAACTTGATGTGTGCCAGTGTTTCTCAATGTGTGGCCCTGGGATGCTGGAGTAAAAGTCATCTGGGATATTCCTTTTTTTAAAAAGATTTTATTTATTTATTTGACAGAGAGATACAGCGAGAGAGGGAAGACAAGCAGGGGGAGTGGGAGAGGGAGAAGCAGGCTTCCCGCCGAGCAAGGAGCCCAACGCGGGCCTCAATCCCAGGACACTGGGATCATGACCTGAGCCAAAGGCAGATCCTTAACCAACTGAGTCACCCAGGCACCCCTGGGATATTCATTTCTAAAGAAGATTCTGAGGCTCTAACTCAGACCAATCTTGGGTAGGAGAAGAGATGCAGGGATTCACAGTGAAAATAATCCTCCTACTGATTTTTATGTGGATGGTCCACAGACCACATTTTGAGAAACACTACTGTTCTTGCATGATATGTTTGGGAAGCAGAAAAATTAAAGCATGTCTAGGAAGGATGGGTCCATGGGAATAGGTCAGGTGTTGCTTGTGTTTCTGGCTAATCCAGCCCTTTTGAGAAGTTGTGAGACCTGCTATATCAGGGATAGAGGATATTGCCCTTATTGGAATACACGGCAAAGGTTGTGAATTCTCCTGATTCGTATTTGGCTGGGCTAACCGAAAGGTGGCACGGGGAAGGTGAGGGAAAAAGGAATGCTCCCTCATTGTATTTTAGGGGTCACTTACTTTAACCAAGTAAGTCAGGGAGTACCAACACTTGCCTCAGGAAAGCTTTTTTTTTTTTTTTTTCTTAAAGATTTATTTTATGAGAGAGAGAGCATGAGCAGGAGAGACAGAGAGAGGAGAGAGAATCTCAAGCAGACTCCATGCTGAGAGTGAAGCCCATTGCGGGACTCGATCTCATGACTCCAAGATCACAACCAGAGCCAAAACCAGGAGTCAGGGGCTTAGCAGCCTACACCACCCAGGTGCCCTGGGAAAAGCTTTTTTATGCTGTCTTCAGAACCAGGGATTTACCTGGAGGTGAGAACTGATCATTACAGTCCCTCTAAGCCTTGAGTTAGAAGTAGGCAGAATAATGGCCCGCCAGAGAAGTCCACGTCATAGTCCCCTCGACTTGGGAATGTGCTAAGCTACGTGGCGAAGAGAAATTAAGGTTGCAAATGGAATTAAAGTTGCTAAGAAACCAAAATGGAGATGGGAAGATTATCTTTGCTCACCCAGGTGAACTCAATATAATCCCAAGGGTCCTTAAACATGAAAAGGAACACAGATCTTAAATGTTCTCACCACACATACACACAATAATTATCTGGGGTGAAGGATATGTTAATCGACTTAATTGTGGTAATTATTTCAAAATATATAAGAACATCAAAACATCACACTGTACATTCCAAAATACACAATCTTTTGTTTCTCAATTATACCTCAACAAAAGTGGGGAAAAAATGTGGTAAAGTGAGGCAGAAGTGTCAGAGTGATGTGGTGGGAGATAGATCGTACTGCCCATTGCTGGCTTCGAAAATGAAAGGGAGACGCAAGACAGGGAATGGGGGCAGCCACCAGAAGTGGAAAATACCGAGATGGATTCCCCTCCAAAGCCTCCGTAGGGAACGCTGTTCTGACAACACCTTGATTTCAGCTCAGTGAGACCAGTTTTGGACCTCAGACCATCAAAATTGAAAAATAATAAATTTGTGTTGTTTTATTATATTTGTCGTAATTTGTTACAGCTGCAATAGGAAACTAATATAAGCCTCTAGATCCTTAGAACTTTCCAAGGCATCAAAGAATCGGCGAATAAGAACACCGGCTCTGGAAGCATCCCGCCTAGGGCTGAGTCCCATGGCTCTCAATTATTTGCTGTGTGACTCTGAGACAAGCACTTAATGATTCTGAACCCTTATTTCCTCTTCTCTAAAATCGGATAACAAAACTTACCCCATAAAGTTTCTGGGAATACTAAATTTAAGGATCCTTACATACTTATTTGTTATATTTGTTATACTGCCTAGCCTGCCTACATTAATACATTTTAGGTATCTGGAAAAAATCCTTAGTTCTGAAGGTGGCTTGATGTGATCATAGGCACCTGAATTTCCTTTTCTTGGAACATTTACTATAAAAAACTTAAAATTGTAAAAATTTTCTCTTTTCCCAGGCTTTGCCAGCTTTACAATCCAGGAATATCTTTCTCAGGGACCTGGGAGCCATGCCTTTGAAATGTAATCATCCAGGAAGATAGTGACCCTGTCCCTGTGAGAGTGTAGGAGCCTAATTTCCATGAGCAACAATTAGAAACTCATTGGACCCAGTCACATTGACCAACCTCCACCCTAATGTCTTTTAGTACCTTTCACAGCCTATCCCAACACTTAAAACTCCCAACCTTTTGTTTCAGTGCAAATTATTTCAATCTTTCTCCCTTATTACAGTAAATCTTGAATAAAATCCTCCTTGCCTATTTCACTTTATCTGGTACATTTTGTTGTTCTCTAACTTTAAAATAGTTAAAAGCTAACATGAGCCTAAGGTCCTCTATGTACACATGTAAGGTGTAAGATGTCCAGGATCCTGAACCATTAAAACCCCCAGATTCTTGCTACAATATTTGCCCAGCAATCTCCTGGAAGGTATTTTTGTTTCCTCCTCTGTAAAGTAGAAATAATAAAGCTTGCTCTGATAAGGACCCTCACAGATTCCACTTCTCCAAACACTATTTATACTTATAATAAATAGTTGTTTAGTATCTGGCTTCCATTAGACTGTAAACTCAAGGAGAGCAGAGACTACGCTCGCCTTATTCACTGCCGAATCCTAGTGCCCAACAATGTACTTGGCGTTCAAAAAGTGCTCAATAGATATCAGACAAAAGTGACTACAATTAGATAATATGTAATATGACTAGAACAGGAGGAAGTGCAAATAAAACTAATATTTTATTGACTTTGAACCTGAGCTCAAATTAATGAAATGTCCAAATGCACACTTAAGAGACTAACAGGAAATCTGGATTTTAATCCTAGCTATGACACCGACTAGAGTTATAACCTTAGTTAATTATAACATTTCTCTGATCCTCAAATTTCTTCTGGTATTTATACCAGAAATAGAGTAGATGATTGCTGAAGTCCCTTATAGAAATAACCTTCTATTCACTCATGTGTGGAATATAAGAAATAATGCAGAGGATCCTAGGGGAAGGGAGGGAAAACTGAATGGGAGAAATCAGAGAGGAAGACAAACCATGAAAGACTCTTGACTCTGGGAAACAAACTGAGGGTTGTAGAATGGGAGGTGGGTAGGAGGATGGGGCAATGTAGGGATGGGTATTAAAGAGGGCACATGATGTGATGAGCACTGGGGGTTATATGCAACTGATGAATTATTGAACACTACATCTGAAACTAGTGATGTATTATATATTGGCTAATTTAATTTAAATTAAATTTAAAAAAAGAAAGAACCTTCTATACCCAATGATCGTGCCCCCCGCTAAGGTACTACCATTTTATAGATCAAAATTCAGATACACAACAATTGCTCTAGAGTTCTAGAACATGCTTATAAATCCTGATACTTAAGACTGCTCATCCCCCTCCTCCTTCCATTCTTTCATGTATTCATGGAATTATTAAATGCTTGCAGTGTATGTACTTGCCCCAGGGAAGTTCAAAAGTATTTTATATACCTGCCTTGAATTAGACACCCATATTCTGGCTGAAGTCTATCTTTAATGAGATTCAAATTCTAGCCCTGTGTTTATTTCATTACATGTTTTAAAAAGTTCTTTCCTGACCTTGATACATTGTGTAAATGACAGAGGCTAATTGTCTTCCTTGGAGGACTCGCCCCACAGACCCCTTTCTCTGAGTCTTCTGCCTTTCAAAAAGGGTTAATATGCTTGTGTTTACTTTCCTGACAGATTGCTTTGCTTTCAACTATAAATCAGTAGTTTCTATATCAGATTGACTTCAGTGATGTAAACCAGTAGAAAGAATCTTCCTCTGACCACATATTCTCCTTTTTTGCTCTTCCTCTCTCTCTCTGTCTCTCGCACACACTAATTTAAAACTGTAGGTATCATAGCTTATTCATTGGTTCACAGTCATTAACACAAGAATGATCAAATAGAAAGACCCCAGGCAGAGACCTGACAAGACCAAGAAAACAGATGACTGTTGGAACTCATTTGTAATATAATAGTATTCCAGCATACTGTAAGTTTTTGACCTTAAGCAAAGGAAAGTTGATGACTTTAATAGAGCTTTCTTTATAAACCTTTTTCTTTCTGCTTCAAAACTGCTGACTGTTTTTAGCCCTGCCGCTCCTACAATTGCTTTCAAAAGCGTATTTCGAAGTTTCAAAGCCAGAGTTCACTTCAAATGCTCGGTTAATTGTGTGGGCACTCACACTTGACGGCAAGCCTAAGGCCCTTCTTGACAGGATAACATATTACCCTGGAATGTGTGCCCCCTTACTCTTCCATGGAAAGCACTCACCCTAAATATGAGAAAGTACTTTTTTGGCTCCAATTGTCTCAAAAGTAGCCTAATAATAACAATAACTTAGTTATATGCCCCAAGAAGTAAGATATCTCTGTTAATACAGATCTAGATTCAAACACTCCCACTAGCAGACATCACTGGTAAAATTTTAGGCAAATGATTTGGCTTCTCTAAGCCTATTGCTCCTTCTATCAACATGATCGATAATACCATCACCTCGTAGGATCATGGCAAGGGTTAAACAATGTGCTTGTAAAGGAAGTTATAAAGATGTTGGCGCATACTTTGTACTAGTAAACAATGGTGGTAGATATGCGTGTTCTTGTGAATTGCCACCTGTCATTGCTGAGCAAGCAAGGAAACGTATTTGGTCTTTGACTGAAGAGAGTAACTGGACCAATGACAAGAAATTTCTGCAGTTTGAGTTATGATCAAGTCTGCTGGCCCTCCACTTCTTCACTTCCTTTTCAGCCCGACATATAACTAGACCTTGTATTCCTTGTATCCCTTCTCACGGCTCCATCCAAGGGGAGGGGGGGCTGCGTTTACTTTCTAACTCAACTTCCTCCCTATTTATTATTACTCAGTGGTCTTCTACCTCTTTCTTCCAAGTTCATGGTTTACTCAAAGACCATCTTTCTCTATCAAGTTTCCATATTTTCTAGACCTGTTGCCAATAGGAAACTAAAAAGCTAACATTACAGAAACTATAAACATGGGTGCATACAAATAAATTATTGGAGTTGCACAATTAGAAATATTGATCTGTCACCCAATAAATAGACTGTTTGTCCTGAGATATTTTCCTAGACATGTCATTACATCATTCTCAAAATTGGCCTCCAGATCCAGTGTAGGAGAGTGGATCAAAGGCCCTAGAGCTAGAACTTAGTTATTTGGTGGCACTGAGAGGTCAGTTGAGTCCCTTCTCTCCACCTGTGACATTTTCCAAGCTGTTTCAATAATAACCTCCCTTATGAGTATATCCTGGGGGCCCTAGGGTGAATCATCATGACCTTTGAGAAACTCTTCTAGAGACAACTTACTCTAGACTTCAACCAACTACATCACTATGTTCAACAATCACCAGTTTCTCTGCTTCTGGAACTTGATTGTGATCTCAATTCCTTCTTTATTTATCCATACAGAAATTATTCTACCCAGAAATTTACACTCTTTTGTAGAGGGATATACCTGGCATCACTGTCAGACCACTTTTAAATCACATGTATTCCCTCTCGCATTTCTCTAGCCTGCAGATGTAAGCTTCTCTCTCTTCCCTCTCTCTCTCTTACTCTCATTCGTCTATTGTAATCTTGAGCATGATAAATGTGAAATATAGTTTCCTTCCTCATGGGCTGGGGTATACATGGGAGCCCCAGCCATATAATTTTAAAAGAAACCTAGATGTCATCTATCACTCAGAGGATTTAGCTACTAGAAATCTGCTTTCCTTGGTGACATCAAATGAAAAGAAGTGAATACGGATGTCCAGGTACTAAATTTAAATGTCAACCCTGACCTTTGGAGGTCAGAACCTTCAAAGGCAGCCAGCCATTATCAACTCTCTCAGACCTCATAGGTAAAGGAAACCTTTTTATAAACTGAAGCCTCAAACGGAAGGGAGGAAGGTGTGTGGGTGCCTGCAGGACAGGATGTCAAAGGCATCCAGGTCCAGCTCTCCACCCTCCCCACCAGGCCAGCATCACATAATTATGCTAGCTTAAAATACTGATTAGAATGTGGTTTTGGTTATTTATTCATAAGCTTTTTAGCAAATTAAATTTACATGACAGATTTTTTTTAAATGCATTAGTGGCTAGAAGTCTTCCAGGAAGTTTCAGAAAAAGAGCTAAGCAAACATACATGATATCCCAGCACACTCATCCTGACCCCACCTGCAGACATTCCATTATTTCTTTCCAGACCCCCAAGCAACCTCAAGGGGACAACAAAGATGCAGACTTTCACCTCAATCAGCTTCACTTGTCCAACCTGACCTATAGAATCCAGAAACTTCAAGGTTTCTCACATAGTATTTTCTTATTGCATGAGGTACAAAATCAAGGGGGAAAAAATGCAGGAACTAGTTGCTGGTTATTTGAATCCCAGTATATGCCAGGTACTAGGAGGGATGCCTGCATTCAACGCCACCTCCCATTTCCACCCACCACACACATAAAATACACACCTCCAAGGATAGGATAGAAGCTCCTAAGGGCAGGTGCGACTGACTTCTTATAGCAGAAATAATGATTGCTTCCTAAACACTTCATGAATAAACTAAAACTGCTGTCAACCCTTATCTGGCTATTTGGTTAATTTTCCTAATGTAGAATTACATTACCCTCTACCTCTTCAAACTTTATTTTTTTAATAATAATTTTATATTAATTTTTTATTATGTTAGTCACCATACAGTACATCCCTAGTTTTGATGTAAAGTTCCATGATTCATACTTGCATATAACACCCAGTGCACCGTGCAATATGTGCCCTCCTTAATACCCATCACAGGCCTATCCCGATCCCCCATGCCCCTCCCCTCTGAAGCCCTCTTCAAACTTTAAATGGTTCTCTATTACCTGGAAATTCTGAGCAAATACCATTCGTGATCTGCTGCCCATTTACCTTTCCAAAGTTACTTCCCATTTTTCCTCAGTAAATATTCTACAACCCAGTTAAACTAGACTACTTTCTGTATGGAAATAGTTTTCTAACTGCTCCAAACCTTTTTTTTTTTTTTTTTCAGAGTTCCATTCCTTGATTGACCTTCCTACAGCCCACCTCAACTTACTAGGAACTATCTCGAATATTAAATATTTCCTCCATGAATACTTTCTGGCATAGCTCCCTCATAAACATGAGATTTTTCCCTCTTCTATATTCCCATAAGATAAGCACCTTTTATATTCCTGAGAAAAAATATTTTCTTCTGATTCTTATTACACTCACTGATCTACTGCTTTATCTCTGTGTACGTTCCTTGAGGGCAGGAGGTAGTCTTAATTACCTTTGGATGCCTTACAGTGTCAGACAGAGTGCCTTGCTCATAGGATACAGAATATGCATTTTGTTCAACTGAACTAAATGTAAACATAGGAATAAATAGCTGCATTCCAATTAGAGTTTACTAAACATGAAAATCATCGATGTTCCGTAAAACTCAATAGGTTTCAGTGGTCATGGAAAGACTAAATTTTAGTAAATAATGGATTGAAATCAACATGATCTGCCCAAGAAGCAAAAGTTCAGGAGACCTCTAAATATATCCAGTTTTCTGTAGACTTCCTCTAATTGTAGTAAGAATTATAAATCAGGAAACTCTATTGGCCAGAATTTCAGAAAGAAAGATTCTTTAAGGATCTAAATCAAGGACAATATTTAAACACAGTAATCTGTACTACAGGGAGAAGTTCTTTCTTTTTTCCTTCATTTTTTTTTTTTTTCTTTTAGAGTAAATTGGGTTGGGAACGCTGTGCCCATTTAAAATCAAATAAATGTAGGGGCACCTGGGTGGCACAGCCGTTAAGCATCTGCCTTTGGCTCAGGGCATGATCCCGGCGTTATGGGATCGAGCCCCACATCAGGCTCCTCCACTATGAGCCTGCTTCTTCCTCTCCCACTCCCCCTGCCTGTGTTCCCTCTCTCGCTGGCTGTCTCTATCTCTGTCAAATAAATAAATAAAATCTTTAAAAAAATAAGTAAATAAAAAATAAAATAAAATAAATGTAGATTTATGTGTTCTAATGAATGAATCTAAAAATGGTCCAAGAATTAATAAAAATTAGGCTAGATATTACTAGTAAAAACCATGGAGGAGTATTTTAAAATACTTTTTATCTCAGATTTATCAAATATATTTGGACTTCTAAATTTTGTGCCACACCTAGAAAAGTTTGTTCAATTACAACATAAAAATTATAAGTGTGAATCTCAAAAACTGCCATAAACAAAGAAAAAAATGAATGGCAAAATGGAAACAAAATTAAAACTCATATTTCAAATAAAGGGTCCAATTCTTCACTATGGAAAGAACCTCTATAAACTCATAGAAAAAAAATGTTCAAATAAACAGTGGCAAAACACGATAATTAGAGTTCATCAGAAATGGAATTCAAAAGACATTAAACATATGGAAAAATACTCAACTTCACACAAAATAAAATACATGCAAAATAAACTTACACTAGAACAATTTCAAACAGTAATCCTAAAATTCTAAAGATCATTTCTGTTTCAGAAAAGAGTTTGGTTGAGAGGTGGAAATAGCACCTTCGGGTCAGTTAGACCATTCTTAATAACATAGGAAAAATTTTCTTTTTAGATAATGACATATTCGTATAACAATAGGTGTAACTCCACTAGTTTTTGTATCGAGTTATTTCTGTGGTTGGATGTGAGAAACTCTACATAAGAAAGACCTCATATTAAAAAAAAAACAAAAACAAATAAAACTTCAGCAAGTCTGAAAAAGGAAACAAAGACACAAAACCTATATCAACTGTCAGGGCTAACCAGCTACCAACCTCTGCTAGTCTTTGTGGTACATTTCTAATGACAAGTAATTAGTCTAATGGCAGTTTTAAAATATATTTCAAAAGAGTTGTTTAATAAATGACAAAAATTATTAATACAGGAAATGAAAGAGGAATCATCATTATTGATACCAGGAACATTAAAAGGATAATAATAAATTATTTTGAGCAAATCTATGCCCACAGATTTGGTAATATGAAATGGATCAGTTCCTTGAAATACAGAAAATAACAAAACACACAAAAGGAAAAAGATGATAATCTGAATAAGCCTATAATTATTAAAGACATTTAATTGGTAATTAATAGTCTCTCATAAAAGAAAGCACCAGGTACAGATGGTTTTACTAGTTAATTCTACCAAACATTTAACAAGAAATGATATCAATTCTTTATAATCTCTTCCAGAAAACAAAACTAGAGGCACTACTTCCTAACTCATTCTGTTTTGGGAGCATTACCCTAACACCAAAAATAGATAAAGAGATAACAAGAAAGGAAAATTACATACCAATATCTCTTAAGCATAGATGTAAAATTCTCAACAAATATGATTGAATTGTATCTAAAAATGTATTAAAATAATTATGCACTATGACCATGTGTGATTTATCCCAGGTATGCAAGACTGGTTCAAAATTCAAAAATAATTTAATTTAATTCATCACATCAACAAACTAAAGAGGAAAAAAGTATGTAATTGTATCACTTCATGCCGAAAAAATTATTTGACAAAATCTAACAACTATTCATGATGAAATGCTTAGAAAACTAGGAATAGAAGGGAATTTCTTCTATTTGGTAAATAAAATCTATAAAACCTCCAGCTAATACCATACTTAATGGTGAGAAACTGAATACGTTCTCCCTATGGCTAGGGACAAGGCAAGGATGTACTCTCTTATCACTCTTGATAAACATTTTCTTGGAAGTGCTTACTAATGCAATGAGAAAAGAAAAGGAAATAAATAATGTACAGACTGGGAAGAAAGAAGTTCAACTGTTTTCATCTGCAGATAAAATGACTGTCTATGGAGAAAAATGTAAAAAGTCAAGAGAAGGGCCACATCGGTGGCACAGTCGGTTAAGTGTCTGACTCTTGGCTTTGACTTAGGTTGTAATCTTAGGGTTGTGAGAACCAGCTCAATGCTGGGCTCCATAATCAGTGTAGTCTGCATGAGATTCTCTCTCTCTCTCCCTGCCTCTCCTGTTTGTGCTCTCTCTCCCTCTCAAATCAATAAATAAATCTTAAAAAAAAAAAAAAAGAATCAAGAGAAAAGATTATAGCAAGGCCACAGGACACAAGATTAATATTAAAAATCTGTTGCTTTCCTTTATAGCAGAAAAAACTAATTGGAACTTGAAATTAAAAGCACAGTATCATATCCACTATGCCAAAAAATGAAATACTTAGATATAAATATAACAATATTTTTATAGGATCAGTATGTGGGAAAACATAAAATTATTTTTTTTTTTTGAAAACACAACATTCTTATGAAAGAAAGCAAAGAGTTAACTAAATGGAGATGCATTCCAAGTTCATTGACCACAAGACTCAACATTGCTAAGATTTCAATTATTTCCACCTTGATCTATGATTGAATACAATCCCAAACAAAATTTTATCAAGCTATTTTCATATATCAATAAAGTGTTACTAAAATTTATATGAAAGGCAAAAACAAGCAAAAAGCACTTGGAAGAAGAATAACATTGAAGGGTGGATATTACCCAACTTCAAGACCTATTATCAACCTAAAGTGACCAATATGCTATTAGTGAAATAATAGACACATATGCCAGTAAAATAAAACAGAGTCCAGAGATGGACCCACACATCCTTGAGTGATAGATTCCTTCCTCCAGCAAAGTAAAAAGTGGCAGTTAAGGGACTCTGAATCAAAATGACAAACAGAGCCTGTGTGTCCTTCTCATCCATGAAATTATAGAAACTTTGCAAATTATAGAAAACATGCTAGACAAACAACAAAAACAATAACTGGCGTCAGCATATAATAAATTAAGGCAATTTTTTAAATTAGATCGCATAAAAATGAAATCTAACAGAGAAGTAGTTCGAGAAAATACGCAGGAGAGTACTGTGGAAGTGCTTTAAAAAGCAAAACAAATGAACAAATAAACAAAAGATGTTAGGAGTCACCAGGTAACAGGAAAATATAAACCCCAAAACAGAAACACCAAACTCAGTAAAGAGAAATAGAAATTTCTAGAGAAACAGATTTGAGAGAATAAATTGAAATGGAACATAGGTTAAAAATGTAATACTCCTACAACTAGTTTGAAGACAGTGATTGTGTACAATAAAATATCTTGGAATTTACAGTTCTAATTGTCATAAATAACACTAAAGAGATTAGATGGGGGGAGAGAAAGCAAACAAATATAAAAACAGGAAAATAAATCCAAGCCCAATTAAGGGAGAGGGGGAGCTAACTATGGAAAAGACAGGTGAAAAGTCACGCTCCAATGGTAGGTGGGCTACAGCTTGGCTTTAGAGTTGCCCAACATCCAGAAAAAAGAGAAAATATGATTCACTCATGAATTAAAAGGGTTCGTAAGATACAAAGTCAAGTAACAGTTAAGAGATTCAGAAGCAGGTCTCGTAAGAGGAGCTGAGAGTAAATTTCCCAATGAGTTTTCACAAAGAGGATGTGCTCATTATCATTCCTTAAATTAATGTAACAAATTTGTTAACAGGAAGGTTTGTTATCCTGTTCCTCAGGGGCAGGCATTATAATAATTTTTGAAAGGGCTTTACATATTTTCCCTCTTTAATTTTCAGGTAGACTAATGAATTTTAATTTCAAGGGTTGGTTAGAGGAAGATCCCAGTGGTTTTCGCAGAAATGCATAATAAAACACTGCTTCATGTAGCACTTCAGAGGTAAGTAAAACATGGTTCCTCAGTACCTGGAGTTCAATTAGGAACTCAGCAGACAAGCAAAGGTTCCATCGTTATCAAAGAGGATTATTATTATTTTCTCTTCATCAGCAGGAGGGAGACCCAGGTTATGCGTATGGTTGGAAAATATTCACTATTTTGAAATCAAGAATGGTAATAAAGTATAACCAGTGATTATGATGTCTATTTTGAAATACGTCAGTGCATATTGGACTATTGAATTCAACATAATGGTATTTATGATATGGCAACAAGGTACAATTACATTTCCTTTCAAACTACTATTATGAGATAGAAGAAATTTGCTTAACTTTATTGTATATTTCTAGAAAATCAAGATTTGATGGATTTAGTAAAAATTAATAAACCAATCCAGCAATCTCTGCACATAAAGTAATTCCGATTCCAATAAATGTATTTTTGGCAAATGACTTCTGCTTCCATGATTTATCAACTTAACATGGAACAGGCTGACTGCAGGAGAGTATAAGACTCTTTTGCACTTGGTCCTGTCATTGCAGACCAAGAAAAGCAATCTAAGAGTAGATTGGAAAAATATTATGTTTGTGTTAAGTTGACAACATATGAATCAACAGAAAAGAAAAGAAAAGCAATAAGGACACACAAAGTTTACTTCTATCTTCAATCATGGAAATGCTTTATGTCTGTTGAAGAAAGAAAACAGCACTATTAGAGTTAACTGAGCATATTAAACTGTAAGCCACAAAGTGACTTCTCATATCATAAACTTAGTTCCAAGGGGTTGCAGTAAGTTTAAATTTAGAGGCCATGGCAACACTAGCATGGATTAATAAGGCATTAGGAGCAGTTTAGATGAAAAATGCTATAGCTGAAAAGCATATGGTGTTGCTTTCTCAACCACCACTCTTAGGTCCAGGGCAATCAAATTGCAGAGGTTTATAGGCCTTAAGATCCTTCATCAACTGATAGATCTCTATGGCATGTGATATTACCTGGTTGATTGAAAGCATCCACTCAAAACTTCATTGATACATAATGTGACAAAAATTTCAGTCCAGCCCAGGAAGTTAGATAAAAGGATCTGTCCCTGCAGCAACCCAAAATCCATATGGAGACAACGACTATATGAGAATACAATAAATTAAAACAATAGGCTATACTCCCATTCACTCCGTCAATTGAACACATTGTCTGTGACAAGTATTATACTTGGCACAAGACAGAAGTATTCCCTGCCCTTGTGGAACACATAACGCATGCAAAACAGCCTACGGCAATGACTGCACAAAACAATTAAAGAAAATTGAGCACACAAAAATAAGAAAAACAGAACAATGTACCTCCTGATGAAAGCACATGAGACCACCCAGACCACCTTTTCCCCAAAGTATTAAAACTGATTTTAAATAAGTTTTTAGATCTAACTGCAAAAACAAATACAAAAACGTAGAGGAAAGACGAATATGCTAAATGTCATTATGAGGGTACAATTTAAAAAAAAAAATCAGTGTAGAGGAATTAACAGGGCAAGTAACCCATGATTGTTCAACAAATAAACGGCAAGAAATTAAACAAACAAGCAAAAGAATTCTTGTATAAAAAGATATATAAGAGAGATACTAATTTGTTGTAATATATACTTATTTTCTGGTTCAAGATTTTTTTTAAAGGTTATTTATTTTTGAGGGGGGACTAAGTGGGGGGAGGGGCAGAAGGAGAGGGAGAGAATCCTCAAGTAGATGCCCCACTGAATGAGGAGCCCAATGGATGTGGGACTCAATCTCATGACCCTGAGATCATGACATGAGCTGAAACCAAGAGTCAGATGCTTAACCAACTGAGCCACCCAGGCACCCCATCTGGTTCTTGGTTTGAATCTTAATTCAAAGAAACAAACTGGGGTGGGAAGGGGGGCAGAGACATAGAAACAATGACTAGGTATTTTACAATACTATAAAAATTATGGAAAATATGGTAAGTTTTTAGAGATGCCTGGGTGGATCAGTTGGTTAAGTGTCTTCCTTCAGCTCAGGTCATGATCTTGGGGTCCTGGAATCCAGCCCTGCAGTGTGCTCCATGCTCAGTGGGAAGTCTGATTCTCCCTCTCTCTCTGCCTCTGCCCCCCACTTGTGCTCTCTCTCAAATAGATAAATAAATAAACAAAATCTTTTTAAAAATACTGTAAATTTTTAGATGTGAGAAATGATACAATTTTTTAAAAGATTCTTATCCTTTTGGATACAGATTGAAATGTTTATAGGATTTGTTTCAAAATAATGAGTTAGGGAGGTGTGACTATAGGTATAGATGAAATGAAATTGGCCGTGAGTTGTAATTTTTGAAGCCAGATGATGGTGGTATATAAGTCTGCCAATGAGTGTCTGCTCTCGGCTCAGGTCATGATCTCAGGGTCTTGGGATGGAGCTCTGCATCGGGCTCCCTGTTCACTGGGGAGTCTGCTTCTCCCCCTCCATCTACCCCTCCCCGACTCATGCTTGCTTGCTCCCTCTCTCTCAAATAAATAAATAAAATCTTAACAAAACACTATGCTCTCTTTTGTTTATGTTGGAAATTTTCTTTTTTTCTTTTTTCTGTTTTTTTTTTTTTTTTTAAGATTTTATTTATTTTTTTGACAGAGACAGCCAGCGAAAGAAGGAACACAAGCAGGGGGAGTGGGAGAGGAAGAAGCAGGCTCCTAGCGGAGGAGCCTGATGTGGGGCTCGATCCCAGAATGCTGAGATTGTGCCCTGAGCCAAAGGCAGATGCTTAACGACTGTGCCACCCAGGCGCCCCTATGTTAGAAATTTTCTTGTGAAAATTTAACTCTCAAAGTGCGTGAGAGAAGTAATAATAATATATTACTAGAAGTAATAATAATAAGGGACTATGATATGTATGAAAAAGGAATATCAACCTTAGAGTGGAGACTCATGAAAGACTGTTTCAAAAAGATGACATTTATATCAAGAACTTAAAAATAAGTAGGTGTTATTTAGGTCATATAGGGTGGGTGGTGGAAGTGTTTAAGTCAGGGTAACAACATATATGAAAAGGTTTGAAGTGGATTAACAAGAACAACAAAACCCCCCAAACACTCAAACTGAAGCAGAATAAAGCACAGTAAAGCGGAAGGTACTGCTACTAAGTCTAGATATATAGATACAGACTGACTCAATGGGTCTTAGTGTCTTTATTAAATATTATAGACATATTCTTATGAAAAATGGAAAATCATGAATTTTAGCAGAGAAAAATATGAAATATGAAGTATTAAAAGAACACTGCTATAGACTGAATGTTTGTGTCCCCCTCTAAAATTCATACCTTGAAACCTAATTCCCAATGTGATGGTGGTAGGAGGTGGGGGCTTTGGCAGATCATTAGATCATGGAGTGGAGCTCTCATGAATGAGATTAGTGCCCTTATAAAAAATACCCAGTAGAGATCCTCCACCCCTTCTGCCTTGTGAGGATATAGCGAGAACCAGGAAGTAGGCTCTGACCAGACACCATATCTGCAGGTATCTTCATCTTTTCGTGAGAAATAAATCCTATTGTTTTTAAGCCACTCAGTCTATAGTATTCTGTTATAGTAGCCTGAATGGGCAAGACAAACACGTGTCACCCTTGAAGAATGAGGTGGAAAAGAGCAAACATAGAGGCAGGAGGAACTATGCAGCTACAAGAAAAATTGCTGTGAGCAATGATGGTGGCCAGGAGCAGGAGGAAGGTGGTATACATATAGAGAATTGGATGGAGTCAAGAAATATTTAAATGGTCAAATAATAAAGACCAGGTGGTGTCCTAGATTGGGGGTGTAAGGGAGAGAGAAGTTAAAGAAGACTCTCAGGCTTCTAGGCAGTGGATAGAAACACTACAACTGGATAATGTTACTATTCACCAAAGTATACAAGAGGGCCAGTTGGGAGTAAGAAATACATGTTTAGTTCTAAGCTTGTAAAGTTTGAGGTGCTTTGTAACACCAATATAAGCATGCTATTGAGGCCATTTTATATAATAACATGAAGCTCAGAAGATGGATCTGGTCTGGCAAAATAAATGTAAAAGTCTCATAAAGATGAGATCATCTAGGAAAGTTATAGAAGCAAAAGAGCACCTACACTTGTGTCAGAAGGGACCCCAAACTTTAGCATCCTAGGAGATGCCTTCTGTTTCCATGTAGAATATAGTAGGTATATCAGACACCACAAGTACCCCTGCAACAACCAGAAGAAGATGTATAAATTATGCACTTTTTTGTAAAGAAATCTGAATACTGTATAAACAGTGAAAAGCAAATGAATTGAAAATTCTAGGACAAGAAAGCCCATCCAATTTGAATTGGCCATTACTAACCATTTTCTAAACTGGAGCCTTTGCAGAGTTTGATCATAGACTGACTATCAAGTTTGGTTTACATAGATTTAGTAAAATGGGAGGAAAAAAAAAGAGAGAGACCATGGCAGACAAATGGGCATGAAGCTGAAAACTTAGAGAGCCTTGAATGAGCAGCCAGTTTTCCCCATTGGGGCATTGTCTGGGCTTCAAGGTTGTGTTCCACATGCTTGAGGAATAGAAAGAATCTGCTAAAAGACAAAAGGAAATCTCTTATAAACTTTCAGTGCTCTATAGGCAAAGCCCTACCAGAAGGAGAGACCTGACTCAAACACACACTTGTCTCTCAATCAGACACTTGGCCTATAGGAGCTTCAAAGAATGGAGCTAAAGGGCAAAGTTCAAAACTTCAGAAGGATAGAGATGAATAGCCTTCATTCTTGTTTTGGGATGAGGAAATAGGGACACATCAGGATTGGAATGAAAAGTGAGGGAAGTCCCTGCTTGAGGAATAGGGACAAACTAGAAGTGAACTGACCTTTACTGAAACATAAACCATAACCTGACTCAGCTCAATCCCATATTGTTCGATGGTATTGGCCACTCACCTTATCTAACTCTGAAATACAAAATATATGAAATCTAAACTCACTGCATAGATTTAATAGAAAACTTGACAAGCAGAAGATAGGATTAATGAATTCAAGGGCAAGTAATAGAAAATACCCAAATTGAAGCACAGAAAGAAAACGAAAGGTTAAAATAAAACAAAACAAGATGATAAGAGACATGTAGCACACATGAATAAAATATATAAATCACACATTTACAGACATTGAAAATATCTTGTGGTATTTTTTAAAAGTATTATAAGAAGTAATTTATAAATGAGATAAAATTGTCAATTCCTCCAGAATATAAACATGGAAAAATGACAAAACAGAAAATCTGAAGTATTATATTTGATAAATAATTTTATCAATTAAAAAGAAATATGTCTCACACAGAAAACTCACTATATATGTGTATATATATCTGTGAATATATATTATGTATATATATACATATACATCATAAACACACATATATACACACATGCAGCAAAAGATTTGTATTTAGCATATAAAAAGAACACCTACAAATCTATTAGAATATTCTGACAAGCCACTACGTAAGTGGATAAAAGACTTGAGTAGGTACTTCATAAAAGAAGATATTTTGATGATGAGTAAGCATAATATTATTGTGATAAACATTTCTCTCTCTCTCTCTCTCTCTGAATATATATAATGTTCTCAGTAACATTAATAGGGAAATGCAGACTCAAATCACAAAGAGACACTACTGGACTCCCAACCAGAAGAGCCAAAATCAGAATAACAGAAAATGCTTGGTGTTGGTGAGTTACGGAACAATGGGAACTCTCACATAACAATGAGTATAGTGTTAATCAGTACACTCACTTCTGAAAGAGTTAGACTACAGTGAAACACACACATTCTATGACACCGTGATCTCATTCCTACATATCTACCCAAGAGAAAGCGGAGCTCATGTTTAATAAAATACATGCACAGGAACCCAAGAGAAATTCGCACTATGTTCCATAAAAGATATATGCTAAAATTTCCATCCTGTAATTATCTATAATTAAAAAGTAGAAGCAATATGGACGTCCATAAAGAGAGGAACTAACGTAATGCATTGTTCCACTGAATTTACACCATGGAACACTGTGCAGCTATGCAATAACAAGGATGAATCTCACAGATGTAATTTTGAACAAAAGAAACAGGATACAAAAGAATGAGACAATGTGATTCCACCCACAGAGAGTCTAAAAACAAAACTAATATGTGGTAATAGAGATCAAGATAGGTATTATTTTAGTGAATCCACGTGGGAGATTGACAACAGTCTACGTGTTTATGTAGGTTGTAACTGCATGTCACCCAATGTGTACAATGTCATGACATTGAATACAATATTTTTTTCTTTCTAGTGCATGTATATTAGTGTGCTAGGGCTGCCATTACAAACTACCACAGCCTGAGGGGCCTACACACAATTTATTTTCTCACAGTTCCGGCATCTAGAAGTCCAAGATCAAGGTGTTGTCAGGGTTGGCTTCTTCTGAGCCCTCTCTCCTTGTCTTGTAGGTGGCTGCCTATCACTGTGTCCTCAGCTGGCCTTTCCTCCATGCCCACGAATCTGTGTCCAAATTTCTACTTCTTATAAGAACACCAGTCATAGTGGATTAAGTCCTACCATATGACCTTATTTTACCTTAGTTACCTCTGTAATGCTCCTATCTCCAAGTAATCACAGTCTGAGGGACAGGGAGGTAGCACTTCAACAGATGACTCTTGAGGGGACACAGTTTAGCCTATTTATAAAATTGATAAGTCAATAAAAAATATTTAAATCAAAATGGAGTTTAAAAGGCACAGAGAAAAATGTGGGAAATAAAGACTCAAATGGAACACCTTGAAAGGAGGAAGACCAAGAGTTTGTGGTATCACAGACTCAAGGAACAAGTGTTTTTAAAAGGAGGATGTGTTCAGATGTCTCAAATGCTCTAGAGAGATGAATTAAAATGAGGATCTGGAAGTGTACATTGACTTTGTAGGAAAGGAAGGCCATCATTCACCTTCACAAGAACAGTTTCACTGGAGTGGAAAG
Source organism: Ursus maritimus (assembly GCF_017311325.1). Taxonomy (NCBI): domain Eukaryota; kingdom Metazoa; phylum Chordata; class Mammalia; order Carnivora; family Ursidae; genus Ursus; species Ursus maritimus. The sequence goes on along the minus strand of NW_024426885.1, from coordinate 21,616,963 downwards.
GGTAAAAGACACATTCAAGTGGGTCTAGTAGGGAATGGATGGTGAAAGAGGAGAATAAGGTGGTGAAGCCTCTTTATTTGAGAGGTTCTCCTGTGAATAAGAAATGAGTTGGCAGCAGCTGGAGGGAAATAGGGGCTTGAAAGTTGTCATGGTTTTAGCTTTGGCTTTGGTTTCTTTGCTTTTAGAACTGGAGAAGATTTTGCATACTCAGTTGCTAGTGAAAAGCAGGTGACTGTGAGGCAGCAGTTGAAGGTCAGGGACAGAGAGGAGACACCTGCTCAAGAGCCGAAGGGAAGTTGGGATCCAGACACCAACAGAGCAGTTTGCTTTGGAAGAGATGGCCAGCTCCTGCCCTGCAGAGATGCAATGCGGAACGGATGGAGCGATGCCGTGCAGGTGCAGGGCTGGTTGAGATTTGGGGGTGGGAAGCGGAGGGGATTTTAACTAGAATCTTATCAAGAGTGGCCAGTCCTTGTGAAGTTTTGTTTGCAAGTGATGACAACGAATGTGTGGTTTCCAGTCATCCACACCGGATGATTTTTCTCAGCTCTGATCAGTACTTGGGATGCGGCCAGTCGGAGAGGCGGAGTCAGGGTCTGCCTGGTGGTGTAGAACCATTTTACTGGAATCAAGTCATTTGTGCTCACAGGAACTCAATGTGATCCAGCCTTATGGACACCATGTATATAGTTAGCTCTAGTTTATCCAAGAAAAAACTGAGGGCCAGATTAACTATATATCTTGCCCACATTCACACTGCTAACAAAGAGTGAGTTAGGGTTTGATTCATTATGATTCTACAGAACTATTATCTTCACCACTATACTATGCTTTAGTGAATAAAAATTATTAGCATTCTCAATACAATAATTTTATGTTAAAACATAGTTAATATCTGTGCCAAAGAATGTGTAATAACAAGAAAGGTTTATATAGTAAAATTAAACAAAAAAATCTCAGCTTCCACAATTAATCATATGACATTGTCACAACTACATCTAGCATAGTGCCAGGTACTTAGCAGATACTCTATAAATATATGCTAAATAAACTGTGTTTAAAACATACAAAAGACCAAAAGAACACAAAAGAGAATGGTTTAACATGGTTAATCTTTGGGTAAGTGTTATTATCTCCCTTTCCTTCCTCTATTTACCATATTTTAAATTAATGACTATGTAGGGCTTTTAAGAAAAAAAAAAAACTGTGAACAGAGTCTTTCCCAGTGAAATTGTACTCCCTCCCATTCATCAAGCCAGTGTATTCTCTATGCTATTCTCAACGTCCTGTGGCTACACTGTAGGGGATAAATTTCTGCAAGTTGCCGCTGAGAACTCCCTGTCTGGGGTCTGAACACCAAGCTATGGATCAGGTCCTGGATCAATGTCATAAATACACCCAGGAGCACTGCTTTCCATGAAGGGCTACAAGGATGAGAGCATCTACAGGTCTGAACCATCTGGGCAAAAGCCCTAGAATATAGACATTTTAGAAAATCTATTACACAAGTAGCTTTGGGAGTATATAGGCTGTTTCTTATAGGCAGTCTTCTTTACCTTCCTGAGAAACCTGCGATTATATGGGGAACAAAGTGAAAATTGTGTGAAGACAGCAGTGAACAAAATCATCTTCCCAGAAGAATGTAAATAGTACTCTTAGAAGAGGAAGGGAGGGAAGTTGGGAGAGGGAGAGAGGGAGGAAACGTCAGAGGTTTAAAGAATTTTTTTAATCATGGGGAAAATTTGAGTTCTATTCCATACATCCAGAGGTTTTTGTTATTTCTGGAGCTTTTCAGCGAACTAACCTGTAAATTAACAGAAGGGAACGTGTGTTGGCTAAAATAGAGCAAATAATATGTACTTGCAGAGATTTAGCATAGCTCTCAACCCTTCCCACCTGTCTCCTTCCAGCATACACCCATTTCCCTGCAAGGAAATATCATGTGCATTTGCAGTAGTGTTTTCTTCAAATGTTTATTTATTCTTGATTCTTAAGGTGCCTGTTTGATAATGTTTGTCCCATTGATTGCATATTAGGTGGGAATCACTACATTTTTTTATTACTAAGGTCTTTATTACTAAGTTATTAAATAAAGACTTCTTGCTGCATATGATTTTTACTTCAAGGAAAGAGGATCTTAGAAGGGTTTTAAGTTGAGAAGCCCTTCTTAATCAGGTTACCTGCACTCACAATTGGTGGGTGTTGCCACTTTGCCTTTTCAGAAGCATCCAGTTACCAGTTGTACTTCTTCATTCCAGTCCGATGCCCTCCCAGCACTATGCTGAGGCCTGTAATGAGGGTAAGTGATTACCAATGGGACTGTCAAGCTGGAATGCCTCTATAAAGGACAATTTGGCTATAGCTTTCAAAAACAAAGTTTTTGATTTAGCAATTCTGAATACAGGTATTTATTCTAAGGAAGCATTTCCAATGCCCTCATAGGAGAGATGTAATATATATGTGCTTGGACATTAATTGCATAGTTGTAATTATAAAATGCAGGGGCCAAATTAGTTTATATATAAGACTAGTCAAATAAATTATTATTTCTTCATAAAATGGAATATTCTTCAGGTGTGAAAAAGAATGAGACAACTTACAGGTCTCCTGGTGGTAGTTTCTTTCTTTCTTTCTTTTTTTTTTTTTTAAAGATTTTATTTATTTATTTGACAGAGATAGAGACAGCCAGCGAGAGAGGGAACACAAGCAGGGGGAGTGGGAGAGGAAGAAGCAGGCTCATAGCGGAAGAGCCTGATGTGGGGCTCGATCCCATAACACCGGGATCACGCCCTGAGCCGAAGGCAGACGCTTAACCGCTGTGCCACCCAGGCGCCCCTCCTGGTGGTAGTTTCAATAAAAGAGTCAACTGTAAAGCAATGTGAGTAAAGGAAAAAAAACAAACAAACAAGAAAAATACACATTTATACAACACAAAAATACGTATACACACACACATATATCCCTTTTTTTTTAAAGATTTTATTTATTTGAGAGAGAGAGAGTGAGCACAATGGGAGAGGGAGAAGCAGACTCCCCACTGAGCAGAGAGCCTGACCAGGGGCTTGATCCCAGGACCCTGAGATCATGACCTGAGCCTAAGGCAGACACTTAACTGACTGAGCCACCCAGGCGCCCCTCCCTTGTTTGTTTTTTTTAAAAGATTTTATTTATTTATTTGAAAGAGAGAGTGTGAGCAGGGAGAGGGGCAGAGGGAGAAGCAGACTCCGCCCCGAACAGAGAGCCTGACCAGGGGCTTGATCCCAGGACCCCGGGATCATGACCTGAGCGAAGTCAGATTCTTACCAGACTGAACCACCCAGGCACCCCTATATCCCTTATAATATTAATTACTAAATGATATTATTAAATATACAGAATGCTTTTAGAAAATAAATTAGAAAGGCACTAGTTCCTGCTTTCAAGGAGAAGGACTGGTTAACCTGGGAACAAAACTATTCACTTGATTCACTTCTGTGGCTTTGAATTTCTGTCAATGTGCATGTGCTCCCTATTTAATAGTTAACAAACAAAATAATATTAAGATAAAATATACAATTATGAGATGCCACTTACTGTAGTGTCATCATCCCAAAGAAACTTGTATAAAGGTAGGGGTTACCCGCCTGTATATCCTGCGTATCATCAGGTCACAGGTAAGATGTTTAAGGTGCAGCAACTGATTTAGCTCTCTTATAAACAGGAATCATTTTATTGGCCTTATAAGGTGCTAAGATGGACCTGAGCATCTTATTTGGTTGCATTATACACACACACACACACACACACACACACACATACCCACACAGTTTTCTCTATAGGTGTACATGCATATCCTTTTATGTATGCATGCGTATAAATAAAATATTCATATTAATAGCAACAATAATGTTGCAAAAGCCACCTTGAATGTGAAACATTCAGAATTAGGCTCTTTATATGTATGGGCTTGATGAAAAGAATGATCATATCATTGAAAGTCAGGAGAAGGAGAAATCAGATGCTATGATCTAATCACCACCATTCATTTTAGATATTGTTTCAGGACTTATTAATAATGGCGTACATGTTTAGGATGAATGGGTATTTCTGTTGGGCTGACCCTTTTATCATCATTAAGTGTTCTCTTTAACTCTGGAAATATTTCTGATCATAAATATTTCCTTTTTTAATAGTATTAACGCAATACTAACTTTCTTTTTGGTTAGTATTTCCTTGATGTTTCTTTTATCTTGCTATATCATTTTATTTTCACCTTTTCCATGCCCTTACATTGAAAGGTATTTCTTATTATGAGAGGTATTTTCTTCTTTTTTAAATCTTTTCTATCCTTCTTATTTTAAATAGAGAATTTCATCTGTTTTTATTTAATTAGTAATATATTTGGGCTTAAATCTACCATCATGATCTATGTTCTATATGAGTATACATATTTTTTCATAGTCTTGCCTTCTTTTGAAATAATTATGAATTTTAAGAATCATTCCATTTCCCCTCTAATAGCTTGCCTGTTTTACATTTCCTTAATTCACTTCTACATTTCTTCTTGTCTTGTCAGAGTATATAAAAAGTTATTACTTTTACCACTTCCCCAACAATGAAAAGATTTTATGACCCTTACTTACAACATATCTTAAAACTCAAACACCATTATTGCCATTGTTTTAAACAGTCTCTATTTATTTAGATCACTTACAGGCTCATTTTTTTAAACTTGCTTCATCTCTCACCTGAGATTATTTTTCTTCTAGCTAACTGACTTCCTTTGTATTTCTGTTAATGTGAGTTACTCTGCTATAGGCTACTACATCATTGCCAGAGCAAAAGTCTTAGCCATTGTTCCTTCATTTTGAGTTCAATAAATATTTATCAGATACAGCTCTTTCTCCAACAAAGAAAGAAGATGGGAGATGAGGAAGAACTGCTTATAGCAGAGCAAGGATAAGAGATCTGTAGCCAACTAATTATATTTAAAGTATAAATAAGTACTGAATAGAGGCATAAGTCCTTTTGGGGAAGTACAAACAGAGGAAGGAGTAATAATAAAAGTCACAGAGGACAGTGATGAAGATTGTTGACTCTAGTATCTGCAGATCTAGGTCCAAAGACTAAGTCATCCCTTATAAACTTGGTGACATTAGGGGTAAACAAATAGGGGCACCTGGGTGGCTCAGTTGGTTAAGCATCTAACTCTTGGTTTGGGTTCAAGTTGTGATCTCGTGGGTCGTGAGATGGAGTCCCAGGTGGGGCTCCACGCTTAGTACGGAGTCTGCTTGAAGATTCTCTCCTTCTGCCCCTCCCCCACTCATGTGCATGCTCTCTCTCTCTCTCTCTCTAAAATAAACAAATCTTTAAAAAAAGAGGGGGGTAAACAAATAAAACTTGTCTAGACTTCCAGTCCCAGCCCTAAAATAAGAAAAATAATACTTCACTTTATGGTATGAATATGAGGATTAAGGTAAATAACAATATATCTGACATGGCACAATGCCTGTTACCTAACAGTAGCTCCGTAAGTCATGCCATTATTAAAAATTCAGGAAAGGCTTCATGCACATTGTATCATTGGGGTTGGTTCTGCAAAATAAGTCAATTTGCAATGGAAGACTATCAGAAGTAGTAATCTACCTAGCGAAGAATTAGCAAGATCAATGGTCTGAGGTCTAAGTGAAATTACCATGTTCAGGGCACAGCCAAGAGTTAAGGCTTTGGTGCCCTGAGGTACCCAGTGGGGCACAACTCTGGAGGAAGGTGTTTTGGAGTGTTGTCATGAAGGGCCTTGTGTGCCATGAGAAGGTAATGATTCATGAAATAGGCAGATAACCTGCAGTGGAGATTTGTGCTAAATGGATGAAGCATCCTTATAGATACTTGCACAACAACTATACACTTGACCGTCTTACCAGACAAGTTCATCCTTGTTTGATAAAACACATGGTACAGAAAGGAGGAATTATCCAAGTCTTCCAGTTCTGTGATCCTCTGCACAGCTCTGCTCCTATTCTTGTCAGCCACCTCAGATCGAACAACATAATAAAAATTTCACCTGGAGTAGGAAGTTCCATTTGTTTTCCCTCAGAAGGCTTAGACTGGTTAATTCAGGTTCTCAATTTTTCTTTGATAACACATTTTCTTCCTGTACAAACCATGGGTAGGAATAGACTTTCACTGATTCCCTTCCCCCAAGTCCCTCCAGCCTCTGAAAGAACAGTCTTCAGCCTTGCTTGTGCACAGTAAATAAAAATCCTGCCACAGTTATTGTAGAAAGCTATTATTGTAGAAATACAACTTTGCAAATCAAAGATTCACCAAGGAAATTATGCTTTCTGTTTTGCCAAACCAGTAGACTCTATTTGCCATCAAATGACAAATTTATCACCTCTGGTGATGAGCCAGGTCCTGTGGAATCAGAACATGACAATCCAGACATGGTCTTGAGTGTGGAATAGAGTCAAAGCCCTCATGGTTGTAAACAACTTCTGCAATTTCTCTGCTCACTCTGCGTCTGAGCACCTGCAGGATCCCTAACACATCTAGTTCAGGTACACTTGAAATCCCAACTGAGAGGTATTTCAGCCGTGTTAGAATAGCTTATCTGATTCTGGATCATTCGATTTTTTTCTCTTGGAATGAGTTTATTCTTTCCCATGTCAGTTGATGATTTAAAGGAACCCACAAAAAACCACTCATCTATTCATTCTCCAATTCAGGTTCATTTGCTAGTATTCTGTAAATACACTACAGTAAGTAATAGGAAATGATCTCAGAAAGTAATACTCTTATTGTACTTGGGGAAGGGGGCAGCAAATGTGTGTATAAAACATGAGTGACTCTGCTCTCTTGGAAGCATCTGTCTGAGGCTTACAGATTTCAAAGCACTATGACCACGATGGTGAATGGTCTGGAGACTGCTGAAAGAAGAATATTGGAAGAAGAGGATTGTTCAAGGGGAGTGGAAATCAACAAGAGGGTCATTATCTGTATATGAAAGTTGCCATGGGGAAGAACAAGTTGGCTTGTTTGATATTGCTAAAAAGCCAAAGGTCAGAAAGTATAGATTAGTGGATATGGTCAACTCAAGTATATAGCCAGAGTCATCCAGAAATGCACATGGATATAGGGAACTCCCTGTGTGAAGGTGAGCCAAGGCTACATGGCCATTCATTTGTAATGTCGTAACTGATATTTATACATTTGATTGGACCAAATCACCTTGGAGGTCCCTTCCAACACTTAAGTACTATTTCTAAATAGATGTACTTTTGCATATATGCAAGGTCACTTTTCTGTCATGCCTAAGCCCCTCTTCCTCTATCCATTTCTTCATTATCTTTTCAGAGATGCCTAAAATCCAGGAAACCCTATGTCTGGCACTGCTGGAGATTCCTCAAGCCTCAGGGTGGTGGTTTTTTTTTTTTTTTCCAAAGTAAACCCCCATTCAAAAATCAACCAAATAGCTTATTAAAAATATACATTTTTATGCCTTACTGAACACATATTGAAATAAGATCCCTGTGGATAGGACCCAGGAATATGCACTATAACTAGCCTGCCAGGTGATTCTTATACCCAAATAAGATTGAGAATCATTTCCCTAACCTATTTCTCTCCAGTATTTTTTACACTTGTTAATTTTATAGGTTAGCAGTGTCCAACTGAGAGCAACCTAGAGTGAGAAATCGAGATTCAGAATGATAAAAGTCCTAATCTCTGAATATATGTGGCTAGTTGTTGTCCCCTTCTCTGCCTCTGTCAAATGGGCGGGTCCGTGAAGACACAGAGAATGGGGGTATTGCATCTAGTGTTCTATTATGATGAAATCCTGAAACCTGAATATGAAAATTTTCCATTGTCTTTTCCCTGAGAGATCATAAAGCTGTTACTGCCAAGAATAAGGAAGCCCAGCAGGACTGATACCTATTAGGATGGTGATTCTTCATCGTGGCTGAACATAGACATCATCACTGGAACTCACAAAACAAATACCTAAACTAGGTCCCACAGCAAGATAATTAAATCAGAATCTCTAGAGCTAAGGACAAATCATCTCCTTTCTTAGGAAAACTGATTCAAATACCACAATGTTTGCACTGCCTAAGCATTTTGCATAGAATGTTATTTTTGTACTGATCACATTTTTTGGTAATTTTTTATATATAAATGTCTTCACCCCACCTTCCCATGAGTATGTAGAGTAGGGACTGTGTCATCAGTGTAAACATTAGGTATCTAGGACATATGTATATTTAAAAGTAAATTAAATATTGTAAAAAAGCCTTGAAATTTCACATACCGTGAAATAATCTATGGAATATCAAAGTTTAATTTATGCCTCCTGGGAGAAAATTTCTGAACATGTTTTGGAAGTCTGTTTCTCCATTTCTGAGGCTAAAGAATTACTCTAGTATACTTTCGTTACAACTCAGAAGTAGTCTTTTGACTAAGCATTAATAAAATTTCTAATTCACAAACAAAGATTTATCACTTGTCTTAAGGTTGACACTGCCATTATTCTTAATTACTCCTGAACCCTCACACATTATTCATTATGTCCCCAGAGAGGGGAAACGAGCAGAGAGTTCTGTTTTAAGAAAGAACGAATTCTTCTTGAGGTTACATCTTGTATACTCAAAATATCTCCCCTAGACGGTTATTTATATCTACAGCATTCCCTGGGAAAGGTAATGGCATGTTCTGGTAAACAGCACATTTAAAAAAAGAAACAAACCTTTGGGGTTTTGTTGGGGAGCCATCACTCCCTTGAAACTGCAAATTGAAAAGAATTGCTCCACATTTAGCTCTGGTCCCTATTTACAGAGAGGTGCGAAGGATGGGGAACAAGCAGCAGGATTTCTCTGCAACAGGATACCAGTTGGTGTTACCTGGTAGACTGGGAGAAAGACTACACACGGTAGCTCAGAACAGCAGCATGTATCCTGAAAATACCACCTTGGCAACAGTGGAGGTGGTTGCAGCCTGACCCATAGCTGTTGGGTATCTTACTAATATCATGCTTCTAAGAAGCCTTCATTTGCAAGGCCGTTTTGAATAATCACAGTGTCAGTAGCTTCTAGTTACTGGATTCCTTACACATACCAGGTACTGTTCTAAGTATGTTAGCATATTGACTCCTCTAATCCTCATAACAATCCTGAGAGGTAGCTATTATTATCCCAGTTTTACAAGTCAAGAAACTGAGGCTTTAGGAGGCAAAGACTGTGAGTGCCTTATGCATTTCACCACCAATGTTTTATCACACAGATTTTATATGTGAAATAAGACAGTATAGTTCGCTGGGCACATGGTAGAAGACACCAGAAATACTTCAATAGGAATAGTATCAACAGATGAAGTAGGGTCTACAATGACCAGTAGATGATAACTGACTTGTGTGGTAGGCCACAGGTGCTAAGACAGATTTCTGGTCAATGAGATATCAGAATTCCTCACTACAAACACTACTGGAGAAGGCTTTCAATTTTCAACCATTGGCTCCATGGTGTCTAGTAGAGACTGGACCCATCAGAGAAGCATCTCAGGACCTCAAAAAGACTGGCCAGAAGATTTGGCTGACAAGTGTCCAAGTGAAAGAGAGATCTCTCTTCTGTGTGGTAGCGTCCACAGGGCACCAAACAGACGTCTGAGCAAATAGCTCAGAAGTCCCCTCTGTTCATTACATAGTGGGAAGCTCAGCTATAATTTCCACTCTGGAATCATGGGTTCACTCACACGGTCAGGGAAGGAAGCATAAGTCAGATGTCTAGGCTGTGATAATCTCTTGGTAGTCACGTCAGGAGAGTGTAGGTTCTGAGATCCATGTAGAGAGCTTGAGCGGAGGGAGGAACTTTACTCTCTCAGTGACCCATAGGGCTGGACGTTGGTTAAATGCTGTGAGTGAGGGAGTTTAATTATCACCAGTAACTATGAAGCTAGTGGGCCGCCTTGCACCACATCTTGTCCTTCTTACTTCGTGCGCTCGTTTCCTCCCTTTTGTACTTTAAAAAATATTTTTTCCTTCTCTCCAAGTGACAGTTATTCTTTCTTTTTCTTTTCATACTGTTCTCATTGTGTATTCGTTTGCTAGTGCTGCCATTATGAAATACTACAGACTGGGGGGCTTAAACAGCACGAATGTATTTTCGCATAGTTCAGAAGCGCTGGAAGTCCAAGGTCACGGGGTCAGCAGGGTTGCAGTTGCCCGAGGCCTCTCCTTTGGGCCGGCGCAGGACCTTCTTCTTGCTGCACTCTCACATGACTTTTGCTCCGTGTGTGTGCATCCCTGGTTTCTCTTCTCCTTAAAGGACATGAGTCCTATTGGATTAGGACCCCACCCTTATGATTTCATTTAACCTTAATTTCTTTCAAGTCCCTATTTCCGCTGCAGTCACACTGGAAATTAGGGTTTCAACATATGAATGATGGATGAACACAATTCAGTCCATAATACTATGCTTGGATTTTCAGCGTGGGAGCTTGTGTACTTTAGTTCTATAGCTTAAAGCATTATCGACACCAAAAAAGCCCACAAATACAATCTAAGTTGAATATCGAGCTTCAATTAATTTCCCATTTGATTTTTTTTGCCTTACAGAGAAAGACAAAACTAGAAAGGCACTGAAGGCACCAAAAGTGTAATTTTTGATTCAAGAAGTGGATGAAAGCTGCCCTGTTCCACTAGGACGAGGGAAAGGGGCCGAAAGAGGTAGAAGCCAAAAAGTCCATGATGAAGTGGAGTGGGGGTGCTGAGAGGGGAAAGTTCTGTTGAAGAAGGCAGTCCTGAGCTTGAATTCTGCTCCACTACTTGCCAGTTCCTTGGCCAGCAAGTTATTTTCTCAGTCTCGATTCCCCCATCTGTGCAGAGATCATAGTAGTCTGGTTTTAGGGGATACCGCAAAGGCACAGAAGGCACAGGCAAACAAACACACATGAGTACATGTACACACGTTAAAGTGCCTGATACAGACAGAGTAGGGATTCAAAGTCAGAGTCTAGGGGCCACATTTTTAGTAAACTTAAAAACCATTTATTCCCCCTTCTGATTCCCCCTTCTGATTACCCCCCCCCCTTTCTTTATCCCTTTCTTCCCTTACCGATCATCCTAGAAGGGGGAATGAAACATGAGAGACTATGGACTATGAGAAACAAACTGAGGACTCAGAGGGGAGGGTAGTGGGGGAATGGGATAGACCGGTGATGGGTAGTAAGGAGGGCACGTATTGCATGGTGCACTGGGTGTTATACACAACTAATGAATCATCGAGCCTTACATTGGAAACCGGGGATGTACTGTATGGTGACTAACATAATATAATAAAAAATCATTAAAAAAAAAATTTAGATGCCAATGTCTCACAGACACAAACTTGATTCCAGGACCACAGAGAACATATATGCAAGTTTACAGCCACGGAGGAAATACCAGGCTTTCACCTTCAAAATAAAGACTCTTAAAATTCAAAGCCTGGCATCTTCCCTATACTTATCAAGAGCTCAGCAGCACGAGGGAGCTTGGATGAAGGAACTTCCATTCACACTAGATTGGAGGCTCCTTGGGAGCAAGAATCCTCTCGGTTTTGTTGGCTATTGTATGCCTTGGACTTAACACAGTGTTTGGTACATAGATGTTCAGTGTTTAGTAATGACTGAAGTCATGTTTACCAATAACTGCCCTTCCAGATAGACACATCAGAAGCCTGTAAAATAAGAATATGGAAAAGGCCTTTCTCCATCTGAAAGCTGAATAGTTCTTCGAAGTGGTTCAAAGTTGCTTTCGAGTTTACTTCACAAATCAGATATAACCCAAAGGCTTATAATAAAGAAGGACCAAGAAGTCCAAACGAAAAAAAAAATGTTAAAACTTAGTTCTTTCACATCCCATGATGAGTGTAGCTGCAAAGATGCTTCTTAAAATAATCTTAAAAGCCTCACAGCAGGGTTGGAGAAAAAAAATTATGTTAGAAAATAATTTTCAGTGGTTGAAAGTTACCAATTTTCTAGCCATCAGAAGGAGATTCAGAATTAGTTCTATAATATCTGCTATTAAACTATTTCAGCCTAATATTCCTAACAGAAGACACATATCAGGCACAGGAGACAATTCTTCCCACATTTTATATCTCTAAAGACATTGACCTCGGCAACAATTATTACATGTAATATAGGCGAGCAGATTACAGTTTGCAGGGATGGTTGCCTAGAGCTCAAGAGATAAAGGGAATTTCTACAGCTGAAAATTGCATGTAGACTTCCCAGGGGGAAAAAAAATTTCATCTCTAATTGCAACCTTTACCATGATTTACATGACCTAAAACACATTTATAAGAACCAGCCGGCATTTTCATGCCTTGATTTTGGGTAATTATTTTTACAGCTGAAAGATTTTTAATGTCTCTCTAGCCATAAACACAAGAACTTTTGATTCTCAGATTCCTCTCTGGTTAAGAAAAAAGAAAAGAGGTGTTCTCCTCCAAAATTATTTTCAGAGAGAAAATAACTTCTCCAAGATAATTAGGAAAGGAGATGCTTAATTAACACAGCCTGAGGAAGTAACACCATAGCTGACACAGCCATGGGGTCAGAGTCACGCAGACACACTAATCCCATCCACAGTTATCTGTCATGGTTGGCTGGGTATAGCCACTGAGGCCACTGACACAGCTACGTGACTGGTCTTCCTGCTTCCACTCAAGTTCGTGACCATTCTCCACACAACAGCTAGGTGATCTTTTAAATGAAATCTCTTCCAATGGCTGCCCCTCACATTCAGAATGAAACCAAAATTTCATCCATGTTCAACATGGTTACCCTGATCTAGTTAGGCTTACTTTGGCTAGCAAAACTTACGAAAATTTCTAGAGAGAAAAAATGTAAGCTTGGGGTCTATATCCATGTACATGATGACACTTTAATAGATTTGACCTGGGAAAGTGACCAGCAGGATTCCAGTAGCTGCTCTCCCAACAACGTCTTCTCCTGCTCACTCTGGCCCTGCATTTAGAATATTCAGCCCTACAGATCTCGAACAAATCTTAATTTCTTCTTCCTTCAAACAAGACTTGTCCCAAGCACCTGTACTAGAGGAAGGGACTGCCACTGAAACTGGTTTATTCAGATCTGGAAAATTTCAAAGAAGTATCATGCTTACTCTGATTGTCCCTGCATTGGACACTTCTGTTTTTTTTTTTTTCAAAACTCAATATTAAAAATCAATAGTCTACACCAACATTACCAAACGACTCTAGCTTTTAGAGGTATGTCAACAGCAAGCAAAAGACAGCTATCTGTGGACACAAATAATCAAGTTGGTGTGGACCTAAAACTCTGGAAATGAACACCTCAGAACTCACCCCAACCCTGCTGGCCCCCCACCTGCCTCACTAGATGTCCTCTCCTGAACTTTCATTCTGGCTCCCTTACAGTTTTGCCATGGATTCATCCATGTTATTTGTCTTCTTAAGAAACAAACTGGGAGGGCCACCTGGATGGCTCAGTCCGTTAAGCTTCCGCCTTCAGCTCTGGTCATGATCCCAGGATCCTGGGATCAAGCCACTCATGGGGCTCCCTGCTCAGCGGGGAGCCTGCTTCTCCCTCTCCCTCTGCCCCATCCTGCTGCTCCTGCTCTGTCTCTCTCTCAAATAAACAAATAAAATCTTTAAAGAAAATCTCAGTTTTTTTGGTTTTTTTTGAGAGAGAGAGCTCGAGAGAAAGAGAGAGAGAGAGAGTGGGAGAGAAAGCGAATGAGCAGGGTGGAGGTCCAACCCAGGGGCTCCATCCCAGGATCCCAGGATCATGACTGGAGCTGAAGGCAAGAGCTTAATCAACTGAGCCACCCAGGTGCCTCAAACTGGGATTTTTTTTTAAATTCTCCCCATGATATATTTGGTTTTCTTTTTATTTGTCAATTTCTACTTCATCATTGTTCTTTCCTTCCTTCTACTTTTTTCAGGAATTTGTTTCATATCCTTTTCTAAAACTCCTTGAATTGCTAAATGATTACTTTCCAAGCTTTCTTACTTTCTCAAGTATGTATTTAAGACTATAAATTTCCTCTATTCACAGATGTATCTGCATTCTTTTAATACTGGATATTGCATTTTTGGTTGCAATGATACTATTCATTATCATTTAAAAAAAACTTTAAATTTTTGATAACTTTTTTCACTTATGAAATACTTAGACCCATATAGCTTAATTTACAAATTTTTGGTTATTCCATTAGTGCATTCTAGCTTAATTTCAAAAATAGAAAATCTATTCTTTAGCATTTCAATTATGTGACATTTGTTGAAAATTGAACAATGGCTTAACATGTAGTCTATTTTGTTAAAAATCTCATGTGCACTTGGAAACAATATGTATTCTTCACTTATACAGTTTGGTGCTCAAAGTTTGCCCAGGTATATCAAGTTTGTTCATTTGTTTTTCAGAATTTCCATACTTTATTGAATTTATTTGACTGTTCTGCCACATACCAGGAAGGCTATGTTCAAGTTTTCTACCAGAATTAGATATATCGATTTTCTTATTTAATTCTACCTAGTTTTGCTTTACATATTTAGAGGCTATATCATTAGGTATATGTGCATTTTGAATTATTATATTTTCTTGGTGAGTGAACTCTCATCATTATGAAATTATCACTGTTTACCTCTAATAAGGATTTTTTTGTCTTAAAATCTGAATTTTCTTTCACCAAGTGTTTATATGATTTTTTTTAAATTCCTTTCCCCCCCAACCTTATACTTAAGATGGGTCTATTATATATATATATGGTTTTGTAGCATAACCAAAAATCCACGTGATTTCCATAGTTACAGAAATCCTTTTGAAACATAAGGTTCATTTGACATTGCATGATATATGAAATGAACAGCAGGAAAGGAACATGTAAGAAAGCTGGATTTCCAATGAATGTGAGTCTATGTTTCTGGTTCTTCACTTCTACCTTTTTAACTCTCCTATTGTTTCTAGACACTGTTATAAATGGCTGTGTAAAAGCTAAGTCTGAATACAATTTCAAATAACTATTAATACTTAAACTAAATATTTTATTCTTATTCTGAGATAATCAGACTTTTGTACATCAAAATCTGTGCATCTGAGTCTATACTAGAACTGAGGGCATATTTTTCCACCAAAATATCCAACCAAGTGTAAGTGAACTTCAAGGCCTCGCTTATCTGTTGATTGGAAGAATGCTCATGCAAAATCAGGTTGGATATTATTATATTTCATTTACTGTGTTACTTTCTATTTCCTCCACTAGGATTTCTTTTTTTTCTTTCTTTTTAGGTGGTATTTATTTATTTATTTATCATAATAATTTTTTATTATGTTATGTTAGTCACCATACAGTACATCCCGAGTTTTTGATGTAATGTTCCATGATTCATTACTTGCGTATAACACCCAGTGCACCATGCAATACGTGCCCTCCTTACTACCCATCACTGGCCTATCCCATTCCCCCACCCCCCTCCCGTCTGAAGCCCTCAGTTTGTTTCCCAGAGTCCATAGTCTATCCATGCCATTGCTGTCTTCTTTTCATCTTTTTTCTATCATATTAGGTTTGCTTAGGGTTCCATAAATATTCCTTCTACTAATGATATGAGTTGTGTGACAGCTAACAGCTTACATTATTTACAGTCTTTGCTTTTTAGAGTAAAACAGGAAACCATCCACTGTAGTGATTTACTCAGCTGCACTGCACAAGGTACTCTAGTCCTATTGAAGAAGAATAATTGCTATGACTATTTAATGATATATACAATGCTTGTTATTAGCTATTTATTGATATATGAATACTTGAAATCTGCTACTTCTAGTGCAAGCGAGAACAACTCATTTTTCAATCAAATGTAATTGCCAGTGCTGGTACATGGAGAGAAATTTAACTCTTCTCATCAGATTTATTGGATAGCACCATTCTTGCCAGATCTCATACTGGCGTGTAATCTATATTAATGTCAAGGTATATATTTATAGCTGTGAGATAAAGCCTAACCTCTAACGTGCCAATCTACAGGAGCAAGAAAATACTAGGAAAGGAGATATGTTGAAAAGAGTGATTTACATATTATTTTGGAATCGCACTTTGGAGGAAGTAACCTGAGGAGTGCTTCTTCTTGGTGGTCTGTCTCCTGTGGTTTCGGAAGAACAGCAACCACGTATAAGGCATAAACCTTATAACTTCTCTGAATGCCTATATGCAGTCTTTACTACAGGGCCATCAAATAAATAAAAATGGAACAAGATAGTCGGGTACAGTGTCTAAGTTGCTCATCCATGAGTACTGGGATTTAGATATACATCTAATTTAGTTAAAAAGAGGACAGAATCCTTTAACTCCCAACATCCTTAATTTTGTAATTAGAATTACATTCTATACAGAATGGTAAATAACACCAAGAAAAAAAAAATCGGAATTTCTCAGGGTATAGTGTCATAGCCTTAGACACTGGGATTCTTGAGAACTCCATCCGTTAGACATGGGTCTGAAATGGCCTGTCTTCTTAAAAGGATTCACTGGGAAAATCTGGGCTACTTTGTTGGGAGAAGGGGTGGAAACTACAGAAATTCACAAGACTTGTTGGTGTTATTTTTCTTTCCACTAGTCTCAGCTGTTGCAATTTACTATTAAGTTTTCCTTGATATCTACAAGCTCTGTGAATTGAGACAAACTAACCTTTATTGGCTTAATTTCCTTTCTATAAAATATGGCATCATAATAGTGTTTATTTCAAAGTGTTATTGTGAAGATTAAATAACTCATATGACATTTACTTAAAGCACAGCCTGAGAGAGAGAAAGGAAATTCTGAGTGTTAATGATATTTCCCATTATCACTATGAAGCTGACTACCATCATAGCCATCAGCAGCAGCATTATCTATCTATTTAACTATATAGATCTACTGATCAGTGAGCATTCTCATCACTGATTTTCAGCTTTGAATTCTGAGTTTCACACTGTTGATGTACAAAAGTGAAGGACTTGATGCCTCAGCATCCCTGATATGTTCCTTCCTGGCAGGTGGTAAGGGCTTACTATTTCTGCATGTATTGAATATTGAAACTAACACTGCTGCTCTGTTTACAAAGAGTTGGATCAGGAAATGGCTGGGAGTTGAAGACTAAAGGAAACTACACATGCTGAAAATACAGTACTTCCCCTTGTCCACAGTTCCACATTCTGGGGTTTCAGTTATGCCCAGTCAATCACAGTCCAGAAGCAGATGATCCTCCTTCTGACATATGGTCAGAAGGTCAATAGTAGTCTAACACTAAATCACAATGCCTACATCATTCAGCTCCCATCATCTCATCATGTAGGCATTTTATCATTCACATTATCACAAGAAGGAAGGCAAGAACAGTACAACGAGGTATTTGAGAGAAAGAGACCACATTCACATAACTTTTATCACAGTATACTGTTAAAATTATTCTATTTTATCATTAGTTATCATTGTTGATCTCTGGCTGTGATTAATTTATAAATTAAACTTTACTATAGGTATGCATGTATAGGAAAAATATAGCAAATATAGGGTTTGGTACCATCTGAGGTTTTAAGCATCCATTGGGGGTCTTGCAATGTATCCTCGATGGATAATGGGAGACTACTGTACACAGCGCCCCCACACAGCAGGGAAGGAGTGGCTTCAGCAACCTCCTAACTCATTTTCTTTCCTTCCTGAAAAGTCTTTATTCTAATCTTGCCCTTTTCTTGCCATTTCTTCTTATCCACTGACTATCTACTAACGTAATTCTACAACCCTAAAACTTTGTGCAATGAAGATAATCAGTGCAATGATATCTTCTGGCTCAGACAAGAGCCCCTGCATTTATAGGCTTTTCATTAGTCCCATCTACTTAGGCTGCTAGTCAAATCTTGTTCCTTGGAACAACAAAGCTGCATCATTTAGCCAATTTGTTATCCTCTCCTTGGGACTCTGTTTTTGCCTGCATTAATGAAGATAAAATACAACCCCGTCAACATCATAAATTTTCAACACTAGGTCCCTAAGATCAATTCATATGCCCTCAGTCAGACCTTATTGACCCATCAGAGGAAATACAGATCTTGATTTTTTCTTTATCCGGAAGCCTAAAGATACAACTCTCTGAAGAGCAGAATATTGTGAACCAACCTATTTTGAGCCTCAGAGAAAACATATTTCAGATTAAGAGTGAAACAGTCCATGCAAATTATTTCCTCACATAGAGCAATCCATTCATCTCCATAACCACCTACTTTAAGATACAAATGTAACATGGATTAGGAACTTATTTTTAAAAGATGCTTTTTGGAGACACCTCAATTGGACCTGAAATGGGTTTCCCATGATATGTCATTTCTATTTCTTTGCTTATTTAATCCCCTTACTTGGCAGGTGCAATCCTAGGAAGCTATTATACTTCTCCCAAATGCCTTAGAACCTGAAGAGAAAAAGCACTAGAATTTTAAGCCAAGCTTGGATACCCACACAAGCTAACATGGCACCCAACCTTCAAATATGGCAGAAGAGTGAACAAATAACATACAAGAAGACAATATACTCAGTAGAATGTGGGTGTATGAACAGGGCAAAGTAGGAAATATCAATCTTTTACTAATGGTCAGCTGTGCCCCATATCTCACAAGATGGATTACAGGGACAGTAAGACAGGTTCATAACTTGAAATGTCACAACTTAGCCTTTTGTTACTTTACCAGTAGAAAAGATGAAAAAAAATGGAAAAATAGAGAGATAGATGAATAGATAGGGAGAGAAGATTTGAGGGTTATGTTGTTGCTTCTGTTCGGAATCCTGTGTACAGAGAGTAAGAAAGAACTGTGGTGCCAGGTATCTATAAAAATATCTAGTGAATCAATAGATAAAGAAGAATTATTTAAATGATTGCGCTCACTGCGCTGTGATTAGGACTGTGGAATGACTCATGTCTCTATTTTCAAATGGAGTATAGTCTAGGTGAGGAGGCAACACTAAACTATGTGAAAACAATCAGGAGTCAGAATTGGTGCAATGGGGTTGAAATTACCAGAAAATGTTGCCAACAACATCCTAAACTGGACCAGTAGACCACCTTGTGTGGAATACAGTAATTTGAAAACAAACAAACAAACAAAAAAAGAATGGATTCACATATGAAGAATCTGTTTACCTGACAACCAGGTGCAATGGAGTTCATTTCAAGCTGCACCCAGAAATATGCTTAGTTCTTTGTCAAAGTGTTCTTTAGTAAGAAGGATGCATGTACAAATTGCTACATGGTTGTGATGGCCATGTGCTGTGTGCATTGCTGGGTCTACTTGTGCTGAGTCTGGGCTTTCCCTGGCTCTCAGCCATCGAACAGCAAGTTTCCCCATTAAGTCTTCCTCTACACTTTAAGTTGCACCTCACCTCTCATCTGGAATTCCTTCCCCTTTTTCCTACTAATCCAACCTCTTCTCATCCTGAAGGGCACATTCAAGTTCTTAAATGGAGCTTTCTCCAATGAGAGTAGCCTTTATTTTTCATTTGTTTGAATGTTAATCTTGCCTCCCCCAAGTAGATATTTAAAATTTCCTATTTATCAAATGATTTAATTTTACTAATAACCACAAAGGAAGCTTGATTTATTTTTTCATTATGGTACAATCATGTGACAACTGTTGGTCAATAGAATGATGGAATGGGTGTGAAAGTAACAGACACATTTCTAGGCCTTGTCTTAATTCAAAATAAAAGAAAATCCTCTTTATAATTATTTAATCTCTTCCCTTCCAGAGTGATCTTGGAAGCCCTTGTTAAGGATGTGGAGTACCAAGTTCAAAGCCTAGAGCCCTCAGTCGGTACTGTTAGTAGTGCTGCCTAGAAGTCCTCACCAATCAGCAACATCAAAGTATAATTTTGTGCCAATGATAAAGTCTTATACTTTTAAACGATTAGAGTTTTTTTATGAAATTACAAAAATGAGTTATTTACCCTGAGTTATATACTCCTTCCTCCATTTGTTAATTAAATGAGTTAGTACATACATAGCACTTAGACCATGTATGGCACACAGTAAGGGCTTAATAATGCTAGTTGTTGTTATAATTATTATTAAGTAGTTACTTTTAGTGCACTCTTTTCAACTAAACTTCATTGAGTATTCACTAGGTACTGAGCACCATTGAAATAATCAATTAATAAGTACTGTCTTTGTTCTTAAGGAGTTCACAGCCTAATAAAAGTAAAATAATGAGAGTAATAAAATATCTAACATTTATTGAAACTTGCCTGAAGTGTGTCACTACTGCACATCTTTCTGTATATTAACTTCCTTGTTCCTTATAATAACTTTATATTATACCCATTTTATAGTCAGGGAATCTGAGGCACAAAGAGATTAAACACAATGTCAGTGCTTCAAAGCTAACAATTGGAAGGATCAGGGAGTCGAACCTCAGTGCCTATGCTTTTATCTTCCTTGCCATGCTGCACATGAGAAGCATGTGAATTAATGGAGCTGTGATCATCACAGAATGTGATGAAGACACTTCATTGAGCAAGTGACAGTAGAACAAAGCTTGACAGATGAGTGGAAGTTTACCAGGTGCACCATAGTGTTAAGGATATGATTTTTAATTAATAAATTATTTCCTATGGATTGATTAATTAATAAAGCTAATTTTAGGAAGCATTAGGCTAAATAGTCTAAAAGCTTTAAATCAGTGATGACTCTTGGTTATAAGAAGAAGAAATCCAAACTGTACTTAGAAACCATATTTAGAAAAAGGAGGAGGCACTTATCAAGTTACATGTAAGACTCAAATGATATAATCAGGACAATGCCTCTCTGTCTGCTTTTATACTTTTGAAGGGCTTTTTTTTTCCCATATTGGGTAGGAAAAAATGGACACTGGTTACTCAGGCTCATATTTTATGAGATGATTAACCTCTGTGGAAAGAGCACTGACAGAAGACATTTTTAGCTTCTCACTTCCTCCTATGCAGACAGAAAGACTCATTGTCTAGCCTTATTTTCGCATTATCGGAGCCATGTGACTGAGTTCTGGCCAATGAGTTGTGGGAGAAAATGGTCTCAGTCTATTCAGGTGCGGCTCTTAGAAATATTTTTTCTGTGTCTCCCAGCCTTCCTTCCCCCTTGTGCAGTGACCTAAGGCCACATGTTTCATATGGTGAAGTCTCAAGCAAGAGTGTGGCCCAAACCAAATTGGACTTTCCTTGCCCTGTAACTCTATCTTTATTTTGCTAAGCTTCCGAAATGTCAGGTTCAATTTATTGCTGCAGCCTATCTTAATTAACACAGCTACCTGACTGACACAAGTCTCAGAGACAAATCTGGCTACACTAACTTGTCTTGCGTGCCAATTTCTGAATTAGTACTATAGCAAGAGTTTAGAATAATCTACGTGGCCAGGCCCAACTTGGAACCACCGGAAAGTAAGCCATACAAAATAGGAAAGGAGTCAGAATGCAAAGGAGCAGAGATGGGAAAAAGTTACGTGTCCACTATATATTTTACAGCCTTTATTTGAGTTATGGTGGGTCACTCATACTAAACATAGTTGCCAATTTCCTAGACCATTGGTAATCACATCCATATCCACCAATATCTGAAAGGACAGCGTTTTTGAGAACAAATCTGTGATTTATTTCCATAACACAAATCCATTCAGCACTTTAGCTCAATAAGCATTTTTTCCTACCTGAAATTTTTCTTCCTACCCACATCTCATTTTATGTCTAGGAGTTAATGCTGTTCAGTTCAGTTGTCTTATTCAAATACAGAAAGATGTTATGTACATTTCCTATTTTTTAAATAACACTGTCATCTGACTTTGTTTTTATTAAATATTAATACATTTGTCTTCAGAAAAAATTAAATTTCTTTCCCTGCAAATCCCATGGAAGTAGGAGCTTAAATTGAAGGGATCATGGTTGGTATTGTGTTTGAGGGAATCTCATCTACATTAATCCTATTCTGGGGCCAATTTTTATTACAGAAAATATTTGTGCACTTAGGAAGTAGGCAGGGAATATTAGAATTCAAAGTACAGAGAGAAATACAGTCCTTCTTTGTACTGTGGGTTGTAGAGTGCAATCAGAGAGATCTTTAAAGTCATATGATTTTTCCCACTTTAGATTTCAGACTTTTCAGGAAAACTCTACTTTTGCAGTAGGGCACAATCTTAAAGGGCAACACCTGACATAGTATAGATTATTCCTCTCAAGCTGCATTTCTCTTTATGCTCTAAAATTGTATTTGAATTAATGCCACAAAAGGGTAGTGAACTGAAAGCTGTGAACTATTTTACAGTAGTAAGGGGCAGGCAGAACAAGAGGGGCAGTGCACATCTATTGCTCAGATTAGTAATTTAAGCAATAAGTTAGGTTGTAGAATTCAGAAGGAAACTATCATCTCAATTGAGAGGAATGCTTTTGATAAATCTTATGAAAGAAAAGGGATTTAAAATGTCATGAAGAATGGGTTTATGCAAGGATAACAATGAAATAATAATAAGGTACTTTTACTGGAGGCTTTCAAACATTAGTGGAGAAACCATTTGCCAGGATTTTTAGAAAGATACCGGCATTACATGGAGTTTTGGACTAAATAAATCATCATCATCATCATCGTCATGATCTGTTAGAAAATTTATTCTCAGTATTCTTGTACCACAGTTCTGTGTTATTTACTGACATGTATTAAATATTAGTAATTTATCAAGCATACTAGTAAGCTCTTTACATGAACCAGCATATTTACTGCTCATGACAAGCAGAGGGTAACAGCCGACTGGTATTATCCCGATGTGTATGCATGTATATATCCTATGTGTATGCATGTATGTATTCTATGTATATCCAAGTATGTATTCAGAAACTTTTTAGACCAATTAAAAAAAGTTAGAGATTACAATACACACCCCCCCATATTTACTAACTTCGCCATTTCTCTCCCTTGCACATGCTCCAGGTACTAAACCATTCAACAATAGGGTGTATCCATAGCAACACTTCCAAATGTGCATCTCAAGAACGAGAATACTACAGAATCCATCTCTCAATATCAAGGATATTCCCTTACAAAACTCCAACACAACTACAATACATGAAAAAGATCAACAGTAATTCAACTCTGTCCTATAATATTCCATCCATTTTCCATCTCCAGTTGTCTGAAAAGTCGTATTTATTTTTTTAAATGAAAGATCCAGTAAAAATTCCCACATGTAACTTCCTATTATGTCCTTTTAGTCTTTGCCATCTAGACTAGACTGCCCAACATTCTACATTTCTCATAATATTGAATACTCTGAGGACTCCAGGTCAGTGTCCAAAAAAAACCTTCAACATTCTCGATTTGCTGACAGTTTCATAACGATGAGATTCAAATCACTATATGGTACTTGTTTGGGCAAAGCTCTGAACATTTTATAAGAGCAGCTCAAAGCTCCAAGATCACTTCTGAAAACAAACTTTCTATTATTCCCTCATTAGCCCAAATACTCTTCTCTCTTCCTTTCTCTCCTCTATGATTCTTTTCCAGCCCATCCTGTAGAAAGGTGTCTTCTTTATCTTATACTACAGAAATATGCACAGTCATTAACTGTAGTGCACTAAGAGCTGGAAATGGGTGCCCTCCTAACATATAAGAGAAACACAACTGGTATTTTTAAAGAAAGGATACACTGCCCAACTTCATACCTATCAAGTTCTACTTCATTAGCTACTAAGCTTTGAACTTTATTATGGGAATGAAAAGGTAAATGCCTTTACAGTAAGGCTTAGGAAAACTAAATAAATACTGGATGGATTGAATTTTAAGCATAAAGAACATCCTGAAAAACACTCACCAACATATAGGTGAATAGCTTTCATAACTATAAAAAGAAATGTTCTAAAAATACATGCAATTAAATAAAGCAGAAAAAAAATTGAAAAATTTAAATGCCGATAAAATTATTTCCATATCAGAACACATAAACCAAAATAAATGGCAAACAGAGTCAAGGAGAATATTTACCAAAATATTATGGAAAAAATTGATATTTTCCTCTAAAGAGCTTATATATTAAGTTATTAACTAAAATGTCAGTAGGTTAGTAGGAAAGGAAGTAATGTGATTTACAAAACAAGTGTATGTGAATAAAAATACATTAAAAATGTTTAATTTTATGAATGTTTAAAGAATAAAAACTAACAAAATAGTGATATATTTATCTAGCAGATGCTCAAATTTTTTTAAAAAACTGCTCATTTATAACTGCAAGCAAATGCTACTTATATTTATCCGTAGTGTGAATTTAAATTTTCTCATTACTCTGCAGGAAACAAGCTAGGAATATTTTATCAACAGCCTTAAGAAAGTGTATAGCATTTGACCCATTATTTCATCTTACAAGAATCTATCCAAAGAACGAGAAAATCTATCAAAGAATTACATAGAAAGATTTTACACAAATCAAAGCAAGTAATGGCTGAGCAGATTCTCGTGTAGCTATAAGATGGCATAATCCTTTACTATTACATTCAAAAAAGTACACCTTGAGTGGGAAAAGTATAACATACTAATAAAAATATAGACTATAAATATAGTATTATGCTAATTATTAATTACAAACACATACTTTCATTACATAAATATTCTAGCATTACCCTTGAAAGTAAGCTTCTGAGTTTTTTTTTTCCTTTTTTGTATCCTCCAAACAGCCTTCCAATAATCATATTTGCATTACACTTGATTTTTTATAAAGAATAAATAAACTTAAAAATATTTAGGTGTTGTCAGATAAACTTAGCAGTTGGAGAGTGGCTTTATGTTACAGGAGGTAAATGGTTACAAGTAGGGCACAATGATTTGGTAAAACGATTTCCCTTTTGAAAGAGCAGCAGGTACATCAGAATTTCCCTTCCATTCCTCTGTTGTATGTTGATATTTCACTGGGTCTCAGTGGAAGTGCTCACTTGTACAGGAAGAGCCTGGTGTGCATTTGTCAGGCTCAGCTAAAGTCTCAACAGGCAGGTTGGATGGTTCTTGACATCCATATCAAGGTCAGTCCAAAGCAGGCATCCTATCAGTGAGGGATGAACTGCGGGAACTCTGGGGCGTTTTGCGTTTTATAGATTTCCTCTTCCAGGAAATATGGCATTATCTGTGTTCTATTATATATCTGGTATAACAAAGGCTTTCTAGCCAAATACATCTTAAAATTATCATTGGCTAATATCTTGGCTAAATGCCCAAATTTTGTTCGTCTTAAAATTATGTTTTGTTAACTGCAAAGTTTTAGAAAACTCAATTATAGCCTCTAAACCTTAATTTTAAAACTGACACACAAAATACACACTCTGAGTAGCTTAATGCTTATTGAAGAAACCAAGTTTGTATTCAGAAAGTGTCCCACAATTAAAATTATACTCCAGATAGCTTCACCAGAATTTTGTATGAAATATTTATAGGAGAAATAATACCAATTCTACATAAACTATTTCAGAAAATTGAAGAGACAGAACAATCTCAAACTCATTTTACGAGGCCAGATAATCGAATAACTTTAGTGCCAAAACCAGACAACATTATAAGAAAATAAAATTACAAGCCAACGTTCACCATGAATTTAAACGAAGACTTTTTAACAAAATAGTAGCATATCAAATGAACATTATATAAAAATTTTTAAAAAGTTTACACCAGGAATGCACTTAATATTTTAATTAGGTAAATATAGTTTACCTCATTATCAGAATAAAGTCTATATATAAATATAACCAGCTCGGTAGATGTAGAAAAAGCATTTGACAATGTCAACACACATTTATGATTTAAAAAATCTCAGCAAACTAGAAATAAAAAGAAACTCGCTCCATCTCATGAAGCACACATGTTGTATGACCTACACCTAACACAACATTTAATGATAAAATATTGAAGGTTTTCTTCTGATAGGTGACACAGCAAGGATGTTCATTCTCATCGTGTTTTAAATATTATGCAAAGGTTTTATCTACGGCAAGATAAATAAGTATAAAAAATACAGACTGGAAAGAAAAAAGTAGAATGTATTTTTCAGGCAGTAGTTATGTATGTGTAAAATCTTAAGGAATGTACAAAAAAATTCCATAGCTTAAAAAGTGAATTTAGTAAAGTCACAAGAAACAAAGTCATTAATCAGTATAAATTCATCTCTAGCAATAATAATTGGGATATTAAATTGAAATACATGATTTGTCACTCCTTAGACAACATAGAATACTTAGGAATAATTATAGTGAAAGATGTGCAGGAATTCTGCATTGGAGGAAAGCTGAACCCTTGCTGGAAGAAACTGAAGTAGGTAGGAATAAAAGGAGAGGTAATCCATGTTAATGCAATGAAAGCTTCCATATAGTTAAGATGTCAATTCTCTCCTATTTCATCTCAAGATTAAGTTTATTCTCATTCAAAATCCCAGCAGGCATTTTTCTTTTGCAGAAATTGACAACTCTATTATGAAATCTAGAACTCCAAAATTAATTTCAAAAAAAAAGAAGCAAAAAATCGGAGACTTATAATACCTAATTTCGAGATTCATGTAATGCCACCGTAAACAAACTAATTTGTTAGTAAGGATAGGAAAATAGGTCAACGGAACACTAGGAATAAACCCACTGTGGTTTGATTTTTAAAATAAGATACCAAACAACTGTTGGTTCACAACCTGCCCCCCGCCCCCGACCTCTGTACCTGTAGGGTAAGGAGAGACTGGAAGAAGAGGCCAGCCACTCCATATCGGTAGCCTTAATATGCAAGGGAACTTACTCACATGGCTTCTCTTGGCAGCAAGATGAGTAGATCTCCCAGTGTGCCAGCCAGAATCTTAAAAATTCATGAAGAGACCTTAACGAGGGAGGGCGGGGGGCAGCCGTCCTTACCTTCCGGCTGTCTCAACACCTCCTCACACTCTTAAGGCTGTATCCTTGAAAATGGCTCCCGCTGCGGGGAGCAGCAGGCCGAGCAAACATGCCAAACACAGGAGAGGGTGTGAGGAGCCTGATTGCCCCGGGCCAGCTCTCAGGTCACCCAGAGGTCGTGCCCTCTAGATGACCTCCTCCAACAACAATTCAAAGAGGAAAATATGTTTCAACTTATGGTGCCAGATTAATTAAATAAACCTCAACCACTACCTCACATTTCTTTCAAAAATTAACATGGGACACATCATAGACATGACTATAAATACTACATTTTCAAACATCCAGGAAATACTATAACTAACTTGACAATATTGCGATAGGATATCTTTACTTAGTAGGACACTGACAGAACTATCG
Source organism: Ursus maritimus (assembly GCF_017311325.1). Classification (NCBI taxonomy): domain Eukaryota; kingdom Metazoa; phylum Chordata; class Mammalia; order Carnivora; family Ursidae; genus Ursus; species Ursus maritimus. Next base: position 21,589,659 of record NW_024426885.1, on the reverse strand, counting down.
TAAATTTATAAAAAATGTGACTTCATCAACATTAAAACATCAGCTTTCTCAAAAGACACCATGAAAATGAAAGGAAGACATACACCTGTCAAGAGCCTGTCATCCAGAACATAGTAAAGCACTCCTACACATCAGTAAAGAAATACAAACTGTGCAATAAGAGACGGGCAAAAGATTGAAAAGACAATTCAACGAGGAATATTTATATATTCTTACATAAAATTGGCAAAGAAGTGCATGAAAAAGTATTCAACATCATTAGTCATCAGTGAAAACACATGATTCCATGGCACACCCACTAGAATGCTTTCAGTTAAATGTCTAATGTCAAATATTCAAAAGCCTGTAGAGCATCTGACTATCTTAGAATTATGAAGTAAATGCAGTTGCCAGAAAGAGGAGCTAAAGGAGGAAATGGTTATGAAGTGGGGATGGGAAAAGGAGCCACAAAATGAGAGCGAACAGTAGTCAGAAGTAGGAGGCGAGCAAAATGGCCTCACAGAGCACTTGTCAAGAAAACCAGGTGCAAAGAGCCAATCAACGTGCACTCTGATAAAAGAGCCTTGGGAGCGTCTCCTCAGGCACACCTTGCACCCTTCAAGAATCAGTGATTGCACAGGAGTGAGGATAAAGGCTAGAGTGAAAGTAACTAAGCGATTAATGTTAAAAAGAGGAAGAGAGGAAAATAGTCTATAAAACTCTCTTGAAAAGTATACACTGCAGGAAAGAAAAAAGCTAAAAGTATTGCTTGAGGATATATCCAATTTGAGAAAATCTCTCATAGGAGAAAACAGTCAAGCTTGTTTATGGGTGTGGGGAAATAGCTAATAAAAACCCAGGAGTTTTGAAGATAGAAGAGAGAATATTGACAAATCCCGGAACAAAGTTTCGGAGAAGTCAGAAATAAACAAGACTAGGAACACGCATGAAAAACTTAGCAGGTTGTTAAAAACATAGAAGTGGCATTTTGCGGCCCCCAAAAAGGAGAGCTTCACGTTATTTGAATTTAAGCCCGGAAGAGAAGGAATGGGAGCTATTCTGTGAGAATAAAGGGCAGAGGTAGAACTGTGACTGAGAAGAATGGAACACATTTGGAGCAGCTATTCTGAGGCAACAGGCAGTAAGGAAGGGAGGAAAGAAAGGGTTGGTAGAGCTCAATAGAGACCGAAGAAAGTGCATTCACATGGAACTCATGAATGGATATCAAACAAGTTTTATAATTTCATGCACCAATACAGTAGTTTAGGCATGGTTATAATAATTTTGCTCCTGGGGAATATTTATCTATATTTATATCCATACCTCTATAGGCATCTCTCTTTATGTTTTCTAGTTCAGCCTAGTCATATTATTAAACCAGTGAGATTATATTAAACTAGTGAACTTATCATGTATTTATCAAAAACACAAGTGGGGTGGAGATAAAAGGATGTAAAGACACAGATCGAGGAGTTAAGAGTTTAGGAGACATGAGAAATAGATCAAATATCAACTCCAATGTGACCGCATCCTCCAACACCCGTAGAGAGTCAACTACTTACAACCAAAAGCATGCTGGATGTGACTTACACAGGCTTAGGAGAGCAAACATCTGTATCTCTTTCCAACTTCCCATTCAGTGATGTGATTTTGATAGCTTGATGTCTTCCAGGGTGGAAATATTCACACTCCGGAAACTGGTAAACACTATGTATTGTTTTTTCTCCCCCTTCTGAGGCGTTTACCAAGATTCCACTGCATCTACTCCTTCTGAGTTCCCATTACACAGTTTCTTTGCTGCACTTACAATAATGGATTTCTATGTTGATTCTATTACATCGTCAGATGCAAAGAATATGGAATTTTCTTTATTGAAACCCCAGTTTCTGTCAGTGTCTGGCACACACTTCCCTTCAGAAGGAAGGGACTAAGAAAGGATAGAAGGAAGAATGTACAGAGGGAGGGAGACAGAGAGGAAAGGAAGTTGCAAAACGGTAATTCTGAGTTTGAGATTGTGGCCAAAAAATCTAAGTAAGTTGTTCCAGAAGTAGAATGGTGACTTCTGTTCATCAGACTGACATGGTTGCTAGAGTCTCAAAAACAGTGATAGCTGGGGATATGAGGTGAGTGGAGATTATGACCATCATGGAGGAAGGTAGAGACTGTCCTTCAAATTGATAAATACCAACAGGATGGAAAAGACCATTTGAAACAAATAGGATTACTCATCTTCACTCTGGGATGAAAGGGGTTAATATCTGCCTCCCCTCCCCCAAGAGGAAGCATCCTTTGCAGTTGTATGGAAGTAACTGATCATTTTAGAAATGGAGACAAACTGTTTTGGCTGACCACTAGTTTTTCTAGTTTGTAAGCAGCTTGGCAATGACTCTTTTTGAGAAACAATGGTAGAATCCTTTGTCTAGACAAATATAAACCAAGAATGATGAATTTCATTATTCCTCCCAGATAGTTCTATCTTGGATTTAAACAACCAGGAGCTGTCAGGAGGCAGGATAAAGCACTCATTAATAAGACAGGTTTTGTGGTTAGAATCTGAGTTGAGAACCTAGCTCTGTCACTTACCACATCCATGAACTTGTACATGCTATTTATTTGAATATTTTCATCTGGAAAGTGGGATTAAAACTACTTTATTCATTGGGTTGTTCAGAGAATAAAATAAATGAATAAGTTGGCCATTTGGCACAGTGTTTGGTATATACTAAGTACTCAATTAAATGCTCGTGATACCGATGATGGTGAAAATGTGGTTATGAGACAGGCTTCTGGATTGCTCAGTTGTGTTTTTTGCCCACAGATACTTGCAGCAAGATATGGTTCCTTTAAGATGGGAAAACCTTGCACACTTCCTGAGAGCATCAGTGACGACTCATTCACATCTCTCCTCTGCCCTTTTTAGTGATTGCTCAGAATAAATTCTAGAATTTTGCTCCCTCTAAAAATGGGAAATGAAATACTTCTGTATCTGGCCTGAAGTTTGACACTTAAAAAGCAAGAATATTTTCCACAGAGTGCTTACATTTCTTAGTTTCACTCCCTTTCCTTGTCCAAAAGATGTTTGCCTCACAAAAACAAAACAAAAGTTCCAATGTGTTTATCACACACCCCGTAATTATTGTCTGAGTAATATCAATGTTTAAAATAATTGTCCTAGACAAGTTATTATCCTCTTTGAATGATTTCTGGTATATCTGCAAGAATTGTTAATTTCTGTAATAAGAGTCTGAGTCAATCCAGTTCTTACTGATTTTATACTCAAAAGTTATAAATAACTATTCTTCCTAGAAGAGTTTTGTATTCTTTACTCTGATTCTTTTTCTAAAGTTTTAAGGATCTGCCTGAAATCAAAGATGATTTATGCTTTAATAGGCTGTAGTGCATGTGAGGTTACAGTAATAATAGGAAAGCAACTTTCATCAACTCTGATTTCTGATCCTCTAGAAAGTCCTTTCTGCTCCCCAGCCAAACATCTCTGGGATCCCCATGTTGATGAATAGCGTGCCCACAGATAAGCCAGTCTGCTGCTGGCTCCGACTGCGGTTGCTCCACGGAATTCCTAAGTGACTACAGGACCCTGATGAGTCATCACTTGCCCACCAGGTGCTGCTGTTTCCTCTAAGAACACCAGGGTCTTCAGTCTCTGCTGTTGGGTGTGTTACCATGAGAAGGGAAAAGTTTCCTCTTCCCTCGTTGGCTCATACTCCCGTGAGAGTGGCACTCAAGAAATTCTGTCAATGCCCCAAAGTGTTCCAGAGGTTTCTGTTTTGTTTTGTTTGTGTTATTGTTGTGTTCAACTTAAAAACTTTGTTTTACATTTGATTTAGAAATGAACTGTGTACAGGATGGACAGGAACAGCCGAGTGATGGACTCCATGCCATAAATGGAATTTTCCCTCCTTTCCCACAAAAAATCTCTCCCAAGAATCTTCAGACCTGTCTTGGAAGTCAGTGTTGACAGTCCTTGTCAAAAAATAGGCGGCATATATGATTCCCACCCAGATGTAATTCTCCCCTGCTCTCCCCTCCAACTGCTCCCCTCTCCCCACCTTCCAGCACACTTATGCTCTGGCTACCTAATCGCCAAGCACTATGTTTTCCTTGTTGTTTCCTTTTGTAGGCCCTATCTTTGTCATTTTAAATCTAAGGCTAGTTAATTTGGTTACTATGTCGGGACACCAATGAAACAAACAACTTCAATTTAGTTCAACCTAGTCTGACCATGGCCCATGGATTAGGTCACACTACTTATTCAGATGCCATTTATAGAAAATAGAATGTTCTTCAGAAAGTTCCAAGGATGCCTGACCTTTAATTGAAGCCAGTTTTATTCATCATGTGACATCACTGGGTCTGCTGTTGAATAGTGTTCAGTTTATGTGGGAGGACAGGTTGTTACCATGAGATTCCAAGCAAGAGCTATAGGTAGCACAAAATCAGGACTTAATTTGTTACAACAGAGTCTACCATTGAATTCACTGAGAATGAGAACAGGTGTGGACAAATTCACAGACGATACACAGTAGAGCTGAATGTTAACACAGTGATAGAAATTGGTTAGTAGGAAAGGTGATCATTCCAGGTGAGGAAATGGCACTTTTATATTCCAAACAATTTTCATCGATTCAGATTCTACTGGTTCTCATCACCAGTGATGGATTTTATGTGATATAAAGAACAGCTTTAAATGGGAATCCAAGGAGAATGAAGAGAATGGTCCTTAGGCAAATCATGCTCAGACTACCACCCATTCAGGAGCCAGGACTATGAAAAGAAAGGCATCTCTCCCTAGGCCATTTGACAGTAGGTGATGTCCCGATACTCTCCATAGTTTCACCCCAATTCAAGACAACGTTTCTTATCAAATGGGGCCTTTCTACATGACATGCATTATTTTGCTAAGCTTGCCAAGTGCAAAACTAAATCTTTGCTAATTTTAAATCTAGCTTGACTTTAACTAGAAACTCAAGCTTATAATCTTTCAGTTAAGCTTTTATAGCCTTATGTACTTTCATCTGTAACCCTGATGCTTCACAAAACCAAGGAAAAACACAGTTTATTTTAATAAATTTTTGATTTAGCAGTCCAATAAACTCACTAATAACTTGCGAGAATAAGTCATTGTTGGACTGAAACCAACAGCATAATTAGCCTGGTGTACCCCTGTCTTCTTTATCGTAAAATAGTAACCTCATAAAGCTTGAGGGAATTTAACAGTTGAATAACCAGAAGAGATTTTCTGTGGAGGAACAGGAATTTCTTAAAATTTTACCTTCTCTTTTAAAATTTTTTGTAAAAAATCATAAACAGGGTTTTCTTTTGAATAAGTGTAGTATTATGCCATCCTGAGCTCAATACAGTTTTGGTACAATTTTTCTTTGTAGTTATTTGTTCCGTTTTATTGTCCCATTGTTTTATCATATAGATGAAAACAGTCTAAAGCATGAGAAATTTAATAGCTTCTCATTATACAGTCATATATATATATATATATATATATCACCTGTCTATAATTTTATTAATGTTTACTTCATTTATTTTAAGATGGCTCTTTGAATGATAGAAACAATTAAAATAATTGAAAAGCAAAAAGTCCCTATCTCTAGGATCTTTGTTTCTATTAAGAATCAAAATGAAGACGAGAGAAGAAGGAAACAGATTTGGGTTTTAAAAGCCTGGTGATCCCTAATAGAAGTAGATGCTTCATGAAATCTGCAAAATTGGGAACCATCAAACAAGTCTGGACACTTAATGAAAATCATCCTACAGGTACCTGAAAGCTTTGTGTTATAATTTTAACCTCCCCTTTGGAGAGTGAAAACACACACTCAACAGTCTCTAACTTATTCACCTTGTGTTGTTCTAACTGCTTGGATTTATTGAGAGTGCATTATATGTCAGGTGCTGGATACTAGATACTGGAGGCTGCCCATCGTCTCACTATAACCTTAAGCAGAGGTGCTATGATCATCTTCATTGCACTGATGAGGAAGCTGAGGTTAAGAGCAGTAAATCGCCTACCTCACGGTAGAGCATGGATCTAAGAAAACAGATGGATTTTAAAACCCCACTAACTCACACTTGAGTTGTGAGGAGACAATAATTTCATACCACACGCTTCTTGTCTAGCTTTTTCCTCTTTCTTCATTGTGTTAATTGATATGTCTATGCCCCCACTTTCAGCTTCCTGAAATCAGATGTCACATCTTAGAGGGAAGGAATCTTACAATGAATATAGGGCTCCTCTCAGAGTCTAGCCAATGGCACTGCTGAGTCAGTGGCAGAGTCCTTTATTCCCTTAGTAGGTAAAGCTGTGCGTGAAGACATACTGAAGGCCCCTGGTTAGCCAGGAGGATTTCTCAGCTCAAGACACCCACGCATGATCTCACCAAGAAGGCCCTTGAGGCCTAGATTCTTGTCACCAAGGGAAGGCCCTACAGGTGCAATCCAGCAGGACAGAAATCATTCTGTAGAGAAGCATTGTTATTCAGGTCTCTAGACCAGGTAAGCACACAAAGACCAGACACATGAATTTAAATAATCCAGCACCTGGTACAGAGTCTGACACAGAAATGACACTTGTTAAAATAATAATGTCACAGCATTTGACAATAAGTAAACATCAATAACACTTTTATGAACACTTTTTGTTCATTATTTATTACTCCCTGAGTTCTGCTAATTTACATACTACTACATTTTTTAAGAAATATGAGGTTACAGAAAATATATTAATTCTCTCATATTCAACTTCAAATAGTGACCGAAGTTTTAAGAAGTTTGCTTGAATCTGGAGCTCTTAAACACTAAGCTGTTTTTTTGTCCTATAATCTCAAGACATAGCCCAACTTCTGGCACATAATTAAGTCTCATTAAATTTTGGAGACTGGCCAAATAGGTATAAAGCAGGTGTCAGACACAACAATTATAGCCAGGCATGGAGTCACCAGAAACCAGCAGCCACTTAACTATAGGGAGTTTTGGCTCAGTCTTCATGGCTATTTGAGAGATGATGATAGTAGAGATGGAAATAGTTTCTGTTCTTGTGCCACAGTTACATCATCCTTTCTCCTCTTACCCTAATCTTTTCCTTAGCTACTTACGTAGTCCAGATAAGGAGTCTTGGTGTCCTCAGCAGTACAGCCATGCAATGATGCGTTCAAGGCAAAAGGTGAGAACAATGACAAGAGGGGCCCCACCCACCCTGTGTGTTCTATAGCCAGATCTACATACTTTATTAGTAATTAATGCGGCATTTCATGTTCTCCACTTTCTCTGTGCTAATTGCCTGCTGCAGTGTTATCATAGACTATTAGGAGGAACCACAGAGGCAGCAGAACTCTCTCATCATCTTGTACACCATCAAGGAGATTTAATTCCAGCCTTTGGAAGAAACTTTAGATGATACTACAGTCTTAGAGAATCTGAAAATCTATGTCTTATTTTCTTTAATTTTATTCTTGTTTTACTGTCCGCCAGACAGTAAAATACATTCCCAGGTCACTAGTTCCAGGAAGTCTGAGCAAGACGGCTAATTCTTGCTGCCATGAAATTCAAGTGTCATAAAATATTTGTGAAAAAGAAATGACAAAGAATCAAATCTTTAGAACATTGCCTTCATCCATCATGTACAGTGGACTTGGCCCCAAAAGAATTTTGATTTTAATATTGTTAGAATAACTATATAGCATCCTGTAAGACACAACGTTTCCTCTCTTTGTTGTAGTTGTTGTTTTTTAAAACAACAGCACTTTTGGATGCAATGGAAAGTCTCCTCTTTTTGCCACCAACTAACATTTGACAATTTATCCTGTAAACACCATTTATTACGCTTACCAGCACTACTATAGATATTGGTACATCTGGCAGCCAGTAAAAGCAAGTGAGGTTAAAAAAATATATACATGCATACTTAACTGTGAAATGCATTATTTACTCATGGCTGCAAAGTAAGTGGCCCTATACACCCTATTAAGCTTATTCAGAAATTTAAAGTGAATATTCCAGTAAATCCTCCTGTTTAATTCCCATCTAATCCTTTAAATGCTCCTGAGCATTCTTTTTTCTTGCAACATCTTTTGCCCTAGCCTACCTACCCTAGCCTATTTTATCTTCCCATTCCCTTAAACTTTCTTTTAGAAAGAACTGGTTTTGAGGTCATACTAGGTTTTAGACACTCAAAGGAATTCAAAATACTGAGATATTCTAGAAACTGCTTTCAAGAATACTATTTCCTGGTTATATACCCAGGCACAGGAACACATAATCATAGAAGTGCAATGATGGCGCCACTGTAAACAATTTAAAATAAGACCTGCGGTTCAGATGTATTGGTGTGCTGTTAATCACTGCTTCATGCAGTCTTTGTGATTTAGCTACCCCATGCTAGCTAGCTCATTCAAAATTTACAGAAAACCTCAAGGAGAGTGGCTAAATATAACTCGTATCAAAAACACATGCAACTTTTATCAATAATGAGAGCTTCATTGCTTCTCTTATTTTATTTGTGCAGCAGGTAATCATTAAAATTAAGCCCTTGGTAAAATGAAACTCAAGGTAATTCATCCTGGGCTACATCTCACATATTGGGGAAATGACTCATGAATAGTTATAGGGCTCAAGCTTCTGCGATTAAAAAAATGTAGCATTAATGGAAAGATCACAATAATTAAGTGGAAGCCAACCTTTGGATATCAATAGCCACTCACAGACTCATTGGCAAAGGTAATGAAGGAATTACAGCTATCATGAATATTCCATATTAGGTTTTAATTACCAGGGCAGGAGCCTGAGCCTTGATGATTTTTTAATGAAAGGTGGGATGATTTCCTAATTTAGCATTTTTCATTTTAAAAGCTCATTAGCTCACCAAAAAAAAAAAAAGTACATGAAATGTATATGTTAATTAGCTTGACTGTAGTTATTGTTTCACTGTGTAAATGTATATCAAAACACCATGTTGTATACCTTAATATATACAAGCTTTATTTAAAGTTGTTTTAAAATGCATAAATAATAAGAATCGGGAAAATATTTTAAAAATAAATAAAAGTTCATTATTCCATTATATTAAGGATATTCCACAATGCAACGAGACTTAAAAAAACAAAAAAGAAAAAAGTGAACCAACCAGGGGTAAAAGTATTTAAGCTACATCTTCCAGAGCAGACTTCTTCAAGATGTATTTTATATTTTTTGTTACCTAATAAATCGTTCTTTGCCAATTTGTCCTGTCCTCATTGTGCTATAAAATATGAGCCCTTTATTCCCTCCCAAAGACAGAGGACTTTGCGTTACTTAGTACTAGGGGTATTTTGGATGCTGCAAACTCTGGAAGGCTAAGTTCAGGTGAGAAAGAGGTGGAGCTAGATCCCTTGCCTTGAGGACCTCAGATAATACAATACTTAGGCTCTAACACATCACTAGGCCACTGTAATGTAGGAAAGAACGTTAGGGTTCAAAGTCAACAACCAAGAAAGAATTCTTGAGATGCCTTTGGTGCAAAAAGGTGGTTTTATTAAAGCATAGGGACCAGACTTGTGGGCAGAAAGGGCTGCACCAGGGGCGTGAGGAGTGGCCGATTATATACTTTCAAGTTGAGAGGGGGTTAGGGATAGCATAAGTCTCTAAGGAATTTGGAAGCAAGGTTTCCAGGACCTTGAGGGGGCTAGCTATTGTTGGGAAAAGGTCATTTATTACCATCTAATAAAACCTTAGTCATGAGACCCTTCAGATATATATTGGCAGGCCATACGCTTGGGGGGTAATTGCCAACATGTATCTTGGGGTTTTAGAGATAAAGGAAATTTCTAAATGAATTTTGATTTGTTAAAGTAGACTTACAGGATTGGGGGGGAGAGGGGGTGCGTCAGGCTAGGATTGCCTTTTGCCCTTAGTGAAGTATAAACATCCAGGCATTTGAGCCCTAGAGGAATGTCACTCTGGCTATTTCAAGGACTTGTCAGTGGGCTGTAGGTGTAAAGAAATTTAATAATTTTTCTTCTGCCTTTGTTTCCCATATCAACTGGGGTTCAAAATAATATCATCGAAGCAAAGAAAAGGCTTCAAGACTGAGTCCCACAAACCCATCTGCAGTATAAGCTGCTTGGTAACTAGCACACAAAAACAAATGAACCAAACTCTTATTGGTTTTACAGTAACAATTTCTATTAATTCAGCAAAGGAGAAGAAGCATGGGTTACTGTCCAGAGAAGAAAACTGTTTAGCAGGAGCTGATGATCTAGTCAGTATATTTGGAAATAAGCTTTGGCTTTTTTTAATCCTTCCTCTGAAATTTGCAGGCAGGGCTAGGTTTTTAAATTACATTAGTGTGGATTTTCATTCTTCATGGCAAATACATTAAAGGTAGCCACTGTTAAAGTTTCCTTTCATATATATTGAAAAGGAAATGAATTGCCACCCTATTAGACCTGTTTTAATGTTCTCTAAGCATATTATTTGCACATTTGATTGTAAGCCATCAATAAGCAACGTCTGGATTAATTTTTTTTCAGCATGAATAAGAAGAGTAGGGGTGTATTTTTAATTATAGTGACATGCACCCTCTATCTTAAACACCCAAGAGAAACATAATTTCATAAATCCATGTGATAAGAGGAATGTGGGAATAACCACTTTTTTCTTATTAATAATTTCTATTTCTATAAGGGAGATAGATTGAGAATCTCATCTGGAGGTTATACTTTTAAATAGTCAGATGAAAAGCAGTTATGAAATAGCTTTTGAAGTTTGGATGCAATTGGAGTTCATTTGCAGCCCATTTCCATCATAATAGGATCTTAGAAGTGAGCACAGGAAATCGGGCTGATTCAGCCCTTGACACAATGTGGAGTTGTTCTCTATAATAATATCTGTAAGGTTTTGTCCGGACTGGTAATACACCCCTATCTCATGGTCTCATTATTCTTAACTTGAAAACCTGTTTCCTAATACTGGTAATGAGTATCCTACCAAACCCTTTCTCTCATCAAAAAATGAAAAGAAAGCAGTATTTTAAGAAACTAAGCATGAAGGAAAGTTGGCACACAGGTGCCCAGCTACAGCCAGGCAATGCCCAAGGGAGCACAAATGCTTTTGTTATCCCAGCTTAGTGCTGTCTGGTGGAATAAGCATTATTTTAAAATGGAGTTGAGACAATAAGAGGGAACCCGAGGAAGCTGAAAAGACAATTATAAATTGGGGGTGCTAGAGAAACTTAAAGCTAGGTATAGATTTTGATTTCTACACTTCTTCTAAACTGGTAAAATTATGACATCGGTGGACTTTGATAAGTTATGTACATATACTGTGATCCCTACAGCAACCACTGAAAAAAGACATATACAGATACACACAAAAACACCACAGGTAAATTAAAATAAAATTCTAATAAAAGTACAAGTTACCCACAAGAGAGCAGGAAAGGAAGCAATGAAACAATGAAAGGAGAACTAACATATAATAAAAAGTAAAATGTCTGACTTAGGTCTTAACATGTTGGTAATTACACTAAACAGAAATGACCCAACTATTTACTATCTGTAAGAAACTAAATTCAAATGTAACAATGTAGGTGTATTGAATGTCTAAGAAACAAAAAAATAAATGTATATCATGGAAACCTTAGTCAAAGAAAGCAGGAGAATCTATATGAACATCTGATAAAGTGGACATTAGAGCTATATCTGTATCTATAACGGGAGACAGAGAAGCGCATTACACATTTATAAAAAAGCCGGTCTACCAAGGAGACGTAGTCTTAAATATGTTTTCACAGTAGAAAATATGCAAAGTAAAAACTGGTATAACTGAAAGGGAAAATAGAAAAATCTATACTTATAGTTGGAAGAATGCACATCCCATCTCAGAATTGATAAAACAACTACATAGAAAATTAGGGGCGCCTGGGTGGCACAGCGGTTAAGCGTCTGCCTTCAGCTCAGGGCGTGATCCCGGCGTTATGGGATCGAGCCCCACATCAGGCTCCTCTGCTATGAGCCTGCTTCTTCCTCTCCCACTCCCCTTGCCTGTGTTCCTTCTCTCGCTGGCTATCTCTATCTCTGTCAAATAAATAAATAAAATCTTAAAAAAAAAAAAAATCAGGAAAAAATGTAGAAGAACATAGCAACATTAACTACCAAAATCTAATTGACATTTATAGAATATTCCACCAAACATTAGCAGAATATACGTTCTTTTCAAGTGCTAATGGAATATACCAGAACAGACAATATTTTGGCCTATAAAATCCCCTTCAATGAATTTGGAAGAACTAAAACCATATCCAATATGTTCTCTGACTATAAAGGAATCAAACCAGAGATCAATAACAGAGATAGAAAAAAATCTTCCAAAATTTAGATACTAAATAATAAACTTCTGAGTATTTCATAAGTTAATAAGGAAATTTCAACACACTGAGCTGAATAAAACAGAACATATCAAAATATGTAGGATACAGTAAAACAAGTATTGTGCAAGAAATGTATGATACTAAAATGCATAAAAAAGAGGAAAGTGTAGAATCAATAATCAAAGCTCCTACCTCAAAACCTGGAAGAGCAAAATAAAGCCAAAGCAAGTACAATGAAAGAAATAATAAGGATAAGATCAGAAATCAATGAAATTGAAAACAAAAACAGAGAAAATCAGTGAAACAATAAGCTTCTTTTCGGAAAATCTTTTTTAAAGATTATATTTATTTATTTGAGAGAGAGAGAGAGCACAAGCAGGGGGAGGGGAAGGCAGAGGGCAGAAGGAGAAGCAGGCTCCCCCTGAACAAGGAACGCAATCCATCCCAGGACCCTGGGGTCATGACCTGAGCCGAGAACACCTGCTTAACCAACTGAGCCACCCAGGAGCCCTGGAAAAGATTTTTAAAAGTTGGCAGACTCTAGGAAGACTAACAAAGGAAAACAAGAGGAAAAAAAATCAACAATATCAGGAACGAAATGAACAATGAACATAAAATCAATATCAGATAGATACATGAAAAGGTGCTCAGTATCACATATTATCAGGGAAATGCAAACTAAAATCACAGTGAAATACCATCATACCTGCTAGAATGACTACCAGCAGAAATATAAGAGGTAACAAGGGTTGGTAAGGATGTGGAGGAAAGGGAACCTTGTATACTTCAGTCAAGGTATACGTTGGCACAGCCACTATGGAAAACAGTTTGGAGGTTCCTCAAACAATTAACTACAGAATTGCCATGTGATCTAGCTCTTCTGCTTCCAGGGTATATCTGAAGAAGATGAAATCACTATCTCAAAGAACTATCTGTATTCTCATGTTCGCTGCAGCATTATTGACAATGGCCAACACATGGAAACAACCTCATTGTCCATCAACAAACAAACAGATAAAAAAAAGTGACACATGCATGCGTGCGTGTACACACACACACACACACACGCACACACTGGAGTATTATTCAGACATAAAAAGAAGGAAATCCTGTCATTTGTGACAACGTGGATAAAACTTTAGGTCATTGAACTAAGTGAATTAAGTCCGATGCTGTAAATGATATCTTACATAAACTCTGAGTTTTATTACAATCCTCTAGAGGATGTTGATATTTTCAGCTTAAAAGACAAGCAGGTCAGGGGCGCCTGGGTGGCACAGCGGTTAGGCGTCTGCCTTCGGCTCAGGGCGTGATCCCGGCGTTATGGGATCGAGCCCCACATCAGGCTCTTCTGCTATGAGCCTGCTTCTTCCTCTCCCACTCCCCCTGCTTGTGTTCCCTCTCTCGCTGGCTGTCTCTATCTCTGTCAAATAAATAAATAAAATCTTAAAAAAAAAAAAAAAAAAAAAAAGACAAGCAGGTTAGTTAGATTCCACCTGGGCAGGATGGTACAAATCTCAGTTCAGTTCTCAAAGCCTTCGATCTGCTGCTTTGGGGCTACTTTGTACTGTTGCCAGTTTCAGGAATCAGACTGAAATTGAATGGATGCATACACGGAATTAGGTATCATCTTCTCTGGCTTTCTCCTCTCTGTAGTTTCCTTCGGTCTCTGGCTTATATCTTCTTCTTTCTGTAGTTCTTTTGGTATGGTTTCTACTGGAGTTTTAGCCATGCTACCTTGCTCCATTTTGGGGGAATATTCTTGTAATGAAGCCACCAGTAAGGGAAAGTCACAAATTTGATCTAATTTCATGCTGATTATTTACCCACATTTTAAACTTCCTCCTAACAATCTGCCTATTTTTATTTGTTCTGTTTAATTTTCAGGTAGTCACCTTCTCTTTTGAATTTTGTCCATCATCTTATTTGTAATTGGCTGGAGGGCTGGTCTTAATGGTTCTACTGAAATAGTAGAACTGGACCTATAGGTGTATATTTTCATAACAAAGGTAAAGGGATTATATTATATATCAGCTACTGATACAGAGAAAGAATTCAAGAATGAGTTCATAGATTTTGGCCTGACAACTGATCTAATGCCATTGCCATTATTTTAAAAGTGGAATATTTCAGAAGGAATAGGTTTGGGGTGGGGGTGTAAAGAAGTCAGTGTGAACACGTAGAGATTGAGATTGCTACTACACATCCATCTGGAGATTTTAAGTGAGAAATTCATTATACAAGTCTTTATTCAATGGAGATGTCAAACTGGAGATAGTCTTGTGAATCATCAGCATGTAGATAATATAAAAAGATATGGAACCAAGTAAGATTCCCAAGGGAGTGGATGCAGATAGGAAAGAGAAGACACCAAAAGAAACCCAAGGCTGAGACCTGACTCACTTCAAGAAGCAATACAACAAAATGTGAAAACATGCTCAAAGCAATACATAAAATGGAATTATGAAAAGGAATGACTATTCCAGTTTGAGGATATCAAGGAAGTTTCATAAGATACCTCTTAAAATGAATCTGAAAGTTTGAGTAAAAGTTAACTAAGAACAGGAAAGGATGAAACTTTCCCCGGTGGTGGGACCACAATGAGCCAAGGCAGGGGATAAACAGCATGCCCTCTAGTTCAGCAGTACCAGAGAAAGCATGGGTCAGGGAATGGGAAAGGCTGCCCTGGAGAGGAAAGAATAGGGTAAACCACCACAGAACTATTTGTCCTGTTAAGAAAACATCCCTTATCAAGAGAGTTTGTGGTTTTAAACTCATCCTGAAGGTAGACTATTTTACTTGAGTAACCTGAGGGAGAATTTAAATTTACAAAACAAAAGGGGAGTTTCTCTGTTGAACTTAGCACATTTAGAGAAAGGCGGGGTTCCCATTCCCATTTTGCCAGTCAGGGTGGCAGCCCCTAATATACCTACCTGCCCATGATCTGTAGAACATAGACTTTGGAACACATGGAGCTAGTGAGGTGTTTGCAATGACATGACCAAGTTTTCGTTATAAATATTGTACTATCACTTACTATCATTGGAAATATTATCAAATTCAGGGAAAGAAGAAATGAAGAGAAGGTCATGTAATAGTCTCTGAAAGAAGTGACAGACCCAGTAGAAGTGGCTTCTTACAGAAAATTCTATGAAGTCTTTGAGGATAATAAGATTTGGGAACTCTGTGGTAAGCTGAGTCTTTCTTAGAAACTAGACTCTAGTACATAATGATGGGAACTCTGCCATTCAAATTAGATTTTCTTTAAAGAACTCTAATTCATAAAACAAATGCAAAAGGAGTTTCTCTTTGAAATTGAAGGTGGATCAATATGTATTTGAGGTGGATGGAGGCACCTTCCACAAATTCTTCACTCGCGGTATCAGCACCCACATCCTTCAGGGCCTTTCTACAACATAGCATTTACACACAGTAACGTTTACTGATAAACAGTGTACCATTCTTATAAGTTTTTAAAAACATATTAATTAATATAACCACCATCACAGCGAAGACATGAAACAGTTCCCTTACTGCCCAAATGTTCCCTCTGGAATTTTGGAGTTATCTTTTTCCCAAATCTGGCCCTTGGCAATCATTGATGTGACATCAATCTCTAGGGTGGTGTCTTTCCTGGATGTTATATAAATGGAATTATACAGTATATGGTGTTTGTAAAACTAGTGTCTTTGATTTAGCTCTGTGTATCTGAGTGACATCCATATAGTTGAATGTGACAGGATTTTCTCCCTTTTTAGTGCTGAGGGCTCCTCTACACATGTGAACCCATTCCCTAGCTGTGGGCCATTTGGGTTGTCTCCAGGTTTGGGTGATTATAAATAAAACCAGTATAAACATCTGACTAGAAATTCTTGTGTGAGCATATGTTTTTCTGTCCCATGGGTGAATATCTGGAGAGAAACAAGATGACTGAGTTGGGTGGTAAATGCATGTTTAGCTTCATAAAAAATTCTCAAGCTGTTTCTGTATTGTCCGGACATGCTTCCACCTGAGGACAGCAAAGATGAGTTGTGATGAGTGAGATGATATGGTTCACAAAGCTTAACGCATTTATTATTTTGCTCTTTATAGAAGAAATTTGCTGAACTTTGGCTTAGAATATGGTTTAATCTTGGCGAACGTTCCATGTGTACTTGAAAATAAAATCTTTGGGGGCGCCTGGGTGGCACAGCGTTAAGCGTCTGCCTTCGGCTCAGGGCGTGATCCCAGCGTTATGGGATCGAGCCCCACATCAGGCTCTTCTGCTAGGAGCCTGCTTCTTCCTCTCCCACTCCCCCTGCTTGTGTTCCCTCTCTCGCTGGCTGTCTCTATCTCTGTCACATAAATAAATAAAATCTTTAAAAAAAAAAAAAAGAAAAGAAAAGAAATCTTTGCTATCATTGGATGAAGTGTTCGCATTCATGGATAGTGATGTTCTACTCTTCTACCTTCTTCCCGACTTTTCTAGTTATTTGTTCTATTGCTTATGGAATGTGTAGTGTTGAAGAATGTTGATGTTTCCAACACAAATTTTGTATCTGTCTCTTTTTCCTTTCAGTTTTATCTACTTTTGTTTCACGTGTTTTGAAGTTATTAGGTTCACACCCATTTAGGATTACTACGCCAAATTGCTGAATTCAACGTTTTGTTATTATATGATGCCTCCCTTCCTCAATCTCTGGTAATATGTTCTGTTTTTAATTCAATTTTGCCTGATATTAATATAGACACACCAGCTTTGATTAATGTTTGCATGGTGTATCTACTTCTATCCTTTTTTACTTCCCATCCATCTAGGCTTTCATAGTCAATCTAAGTTTCTTATAACTTGTAGTTATATCTAGCCTTTTTAAATTAATATATTATGTTTAGATCAGTTTTAGGTTTACACAAAAATTGAACAAAAATTGAGCAAAAATTTAGTGTCCTTGTAGAAACATCTCCCCTCTCCCCTTCTCCCTTAGAGAAGGTGTCATATCTTACATTTAGTGTGGAGAATTCGTTACAATTGATGAACCAATATTGTGCATTATTAACTAATAGCCATAGTTCACAGTTCAACCTTTGTGTACATTCTGTGGATTTTGACAAGTTATAAGGACTTGTATCTCTCACTATAGTGTCATACAGAATCATTTCACTGCCCTGAAAATCCCCTGTTCCACATATTCAGCCCTCCCTCCCCACAAACCTCTAGTGATGCACTGAGCTTTTTACTGTCTGTATAGCTTTGCCTTTTCAAAAACGTCATACAATTTGAATCCCACCGTGTGTAATCTTTTCTTATTGACATCTTTTACGTAATACTATACATGTAAGTTTCCTCCATACATCTTCATGACTGAATTGTTACTTGTCTTTTTGTAATTATATTGGCTTCTTTTTATGGCTGAATAATAATCCATTTTATGGATGAACCACAGTTTCCGTATCCATTTACCTCTTGAAGGACAGCTTGGTTCCTTCCAAGGTCTGGGGATTATGAAAAAACTTATAAATTTTGGTATGAAGTTTTTATTTGTTTATGGACATACCAAAGAGTGTGAAATCTGGATCATGTGGTAAAAGTTTGTTTCATTTTTTAAGAAACTGCCAAACTGTCATCTAAAGGGGCTGTGCTATTTTGCATTTCTATCAGTAATGAACGACAGTTCCTGTGGCTCACACTCTTNNGGGTTTGACGGTGTTACTGATTTGGGTATTAGCCATTCTTATAGGTGCAGAGTGGTATCTCATAGTTGTTCGGTATTGCTTTCTTTTTGAAAGAGATTGAGAACACCCACAAGCTGAGGCAGGAAGGGCAGAGATGGGGGAGAGAATAAATCTTAAGCAGGTTCCATGCCTAGCACAGAGCCCGACAAAGGGCTTGATCTTACGACCCTAAGATCATGACCTGAGCCAAAGTCAAGAGTAGGGACGCTTTAGCCAACTGAGCCACCCAGGTGTCCCTAGGCCTTGCTTTTTAAATCCAGTTTGACAACCTCTGTTTTAAGTAATATTTTAAACCATTGATAGTTAATTTAATAATTATGGTTTGATAAAAATCTATAATCTATTATCTTGGTAGCTATTTTCTATTTACTTTGATCTTTGGTTTTTTTTTTCCTTTTTTACTGCCTTTTAAAAATCAGTTGCATATATTTTACAACATTGTAATAACTTGACTATTGGCTTATATTTATACCTCTTGATTTTTGAATACTTTTCCTAGGTTTTATAGTATATATCATTATCTGAATCTATCTTCAAATACTACACAGCTTCTTGTTTAATATATGGACATTACAACAGTATAGTATAATCCCAATTCCTCCCTCCCAATTTTTGTTGTATTTCTGTCATACATTTTATGTTCACTTTCTACAAACACATAGTTTACTACCACTGTTTTTGATCTAGACAGTCATAAAAATATATATTTATATTTAAAATTTAATGTGTCTTTTCTGGCTTTATTTCTTTTTCTTTTTTTTTTTTTTAGATTTGTGTCTTTGAGGTTTCCTTAATTTTTTTTTTTTTTTCAATACGGCTCTGCTGACATTGAATTCTCCCAGCTTTTGTTTGTCTGAAAAGGTCTGTAGTTCTCCTTCATTATTGAAAAATATTTACCCTGGGCATAGAAATCTGAGTTTACAGATATCACTTCATTATCCTCTAGTTTATTGAGTTTCTGATGAAAAGTCTGCTTCGAACATTTCTCTTGACCCTCAGTATGTCATGTGTGTTTTTCTTCTGGCTGCCTTCAAGATTTTCTCATTGTCTTTCATTTTGAGCAATTTTAATAAACTATGTCTAGGGTTTTTGTTTATTTGGTTTGTTTTGATTTTGTTTAGTATTTGTCCTTCTGGAGTTATATCAGCTTTTTGGATCTGTGACTTGGGGGTCTCTCTTTTATTTTGAAAGTGTCTCAGCCATTATCATTTCAAATAATTACTCTTCCCCATCCTCTCTTTCTTCTCCTTGTAAGATTCCAATTACTCATGTATTAGACTATTTGATATCATTCTATGCCTCTTAAAGTCTCTGTTCCTTTTTTCTCTATTTTATCTTCTTGTGTTTCTAGTATAGTAGTTTCTATTGACCTTTCTTAAATTATAAACACACACACACAAACACACAATATATACTGCATTTTGTTATATTTTGTTGGATTAAAATTGGCTCTTTAATAGTTAATAAATTATTTCATCATATTGAAACATTGACTTTCTATTTTAAAATTAATGATGAGTATTGGATAATTTTACTTCACATAATGAAGGTTGACATATTCCAGAAAGTTATACATAAATTAAATTTTTTATATACAAATATATATAATTTAATGAATATGAAGAATATTGTGGCATGCCCTTTAGGAAATAAATAATCTCTACTAAACATACTTAGCTCATAAATTACTCTTTTATGTATAATTTTTAAAAAATGAATCCAACCCATAAGACATTTTGTCAAGGGGACAATTATTCTTGTGCCATAGTCTCATTTTCAATGGTTAAGGGATTGTATTTGCAGTTCTTTTAAAATGTCTTAATGGAAGGTTACCTTTAATCACATTTTAGCAACAGTATCTTTTACTGCAACATATTACTATATTTTATTTCCTAGCAAGTACAAAGTTAAAATAGTATGGGCAACAAGTTAGAGTTCTAGTCTAACCTACAATTACCAGAACACATCTTGAGTGACATGCTTTGTTCTGTCAGTTGAAAGCCATTGACAAGGTAAATGTAATGTAATCCAGAGTCTATATGCAGGCTGACAGGAGGCTAGAGGCCATCTCCTCTAAAGAATAATTAATGGAGCAGAAAGTCAAAGTGAAGATTCAGTTTAGACATAATAACACTTTCCAAATATCTGCAGATATCTTCTGAGGAAAAAGGGTATAACATTGGAATATTTCAGAGAATTGAACTAAGATCAACAGATATGAATCATAATATGAATTGTAATTATAATAATTACTTATCTTTGTTTAAAAAAAATTTTTTTTAATGATTAGAATTTCCCAACCATTGAACACCCTGGCTCTTAAAGCAGTAAACTCCCAGTCACTGGTAGTGTTCAGATAGAAGCTGGGTAACTACCTACCCAAGATCTTATGTCCTGTATCATTTCTAAGCACCCTACCTACCTCCTGGCACTAAGACTCTGCATATAGAAACAATGCCCAATAATAATTAGATATAAAATATCTTAATGAATAAATTAGGGAAAAAATAGTGGTTTTAGTTTGCAAAAGTCAAGAGATTGTAGAGATTTCTTAATGATATATGACTTACATTGCACCTTGGCTGTTGAGTAAAATTTGAATACAAGGATGAAGGAGTACCAAACAGGCTATTTTGTGAACAGAGTGTATCAATGAGGGCTCTTAGTTATACGAAACAGATTACGAAGTTCTATGAGTGTGATCATAAAATATTTACTCTTTTATATTATTTTTGGCAGCAATATTTCTGTGGTTCATCCATATTACAAGTAGTCTTTTTTTTTTCCCCATTACCGTGTATTATCACATACAGAACTATCCCATGATAATAGAAATTAGAATACTGGTTGCCTTAGATGTAGTGACTAGGAAGGTGCAGAAGCAGGTTTCTGTGATACAGGAAATATTTTTTATCCTTATTTTCAGGTGTTTGCATGGGCTTATATGGGTATAAAAATTCATCAGTCTGGACTCTTAATATTTGCATACCCTATTGCATATGAACAGCACAACAATAATTTTTTTTTATTTTGTTTTTCATTTAAATTGCATGGAGTGAAGATCTAATTGGCCTAGGAGGGTCTCATCCTTACTCTTGGGCTTGGGCAGGACAGAGTACCATAAGTAAGAATTTTGCAAAATCACAATAAGGAGAAGGGGTTTTCCAAGAAAATTAAAACAATTATTACCATAAAAGGAGGATAGGTGGTTGTGCAGGCAAATCAACAGACGGTCACCAAATATGGTAAGGGCAAGACATTAATAATAACTGACAAGTTTAAATAGGACTTTAATATAATCTTACCTCCTTTAACCTCAACAACAATTCTATAATCAAGTAATGTCTTTATTCATATTTTACATTTAAGGTCAATAAGACAGAGGGCACTTAGAGGCAGATTTGGGATTTGAACACAGATTACCTGTCTCAAGAGTCTACATTATGAACTTCTGTTACACTGCTTCTCAAATGTGCACTATATGTTCAAGGGTGTTGAGCTAGACCAGGTAGAATGGAGCAAAGGGAAAACAAAGACATGGATGCGTTAAGCTATTTCATTGTTCTGTTACATTCTGCTTATGCAAAAGGTTTTCAAACCTTCATCTTATAAATCGGAAATTTATGCTACAAATTCACTAAAGCCTGGGAGATTATAAACGCAAGTACACACACACATAATGGTTTTGTTTTTAATGATTTATCACATATAATTAGAAATTGGGAGTTTTTGTTCTTTCTAAAGCTCAGTATCTTCTTTTTCAAAATTAGACACTTTAGTGTTTGTGTTACCATGACTCATCTTGCTATTCATTCAAAGATTAGAACTTCTACTTGGAAGTGGATAACTGAGAAAATGTCATTCAGGTCTCTCATCATAATATTGAATAGGGTCACATAATTGGAAAGTTATTTAAGCATAGCAGGTGTTATCAGGTGCTGATACAATCAAATACTACGGTTATCTTCCTGCTTGCAAACCCAGGTCATTTCACAGTGGAAAGGGTACCAGTCTCAAAAGGGACAAAGGAAAAGAAGTCTCATGAAAGAAATCATTCTGCAATGGCAAAT
The DNA here is from genome assembly GCF_017311325.1 of Ursus maritimus. Lineage (NCBI taxonomy): Eukaryota > Metazoa > Chordata > Mammalia > Carnivora > Ursidae > Ursus > Ursus maritimus. The sequence continues at coordinate 21,567,528 of NW_024426885.1, read as the reverse complement.
ATACCAATGCCCTCAGGAAACTGTAGCAACAATCAGGCTTTAATCCAACTGCAGCAGGTACTGTGGGACACAGGAAGGTAATGTCAAATAAGAGGTTTTATTGGACTGGCCTGCAAAACAGATAAATGTGCAAATGCAAAGCTGATGAAAAGAAATGTTTGCTACTACAAATTAAATGGATCAATATGAATCTGCTAACTCCGATCTTTTTGTGGCAGTTTTCATTATAAATAATGACCTGCAGTTTTAAACAATCCACCATCAAACATCTAGCTTTGAGTGAAATTAAGACTTACTTTTACATATTATTAATGCACTTGCTCCTGAATATTAACTCACAACACGTTTGTCATTTCCCTTACAGGCAGCTCACCTTTGTGGTCTTTCAAGATCCTTATATTTACATCATTCTATTCGGCTTAAAATATTCTGATCTTTTAAAAATGGGCAGAAACCATAGCAGAAATTCATGAGCTTCCATAAATCTTGACAATTCAGATAAACTCTTATGTATGCCTTCATGACAAAACAGCTTCTCAAAGTCACTTCCATTCTGGTGTCAGTATTCTCATTCATACCCACCCATGGGCAACTTGGAGAACAGGGACAACAAATGTCCACATAAAGAAGCTTTTTTTAAGGATGATAGAAATGAGATAGAAACAGGAGTAAGAATCACATGATACATTTTTAAGAATATCGTATTTTAATAGAATATTTAAAAAGTTCATTTGGTTTAATCTAGAATGGGGATTTTTGCAAAGATAATTTTATCCATCTTTCTATTCTCAAATATAATTTCCTTGTGTACGTCTTTCTCCAAAATGGGGAGTAATAGCAGCCGTTAATATGAGGGAAGAGAATCTCTCATGTGTAAGTAAAATATTCCTACTGGTGTAGCAGAAGAAGCAGGACAACTAACTAACTATCTTGTATATTTCAACCTGTTGTTCTGAGACCAACAGTGTTGTCTATCCCTAACATTTGAAGAAAGTTCCTATGATAGCATAGGCCTGCATAGGAGAAGCCTTCAGAAGGAAGTTACTACATTAACTTTCAATCTTGGGAAGACAGGAGAAAGGAAGAATAGAAACCCTATAATAAAACAAATTATTATAAAATAGATGTAAATTAGAAAAAAAACTATCTAGAACCAAAGAAAGCAATAGAGTTGTGAAACAAAGGTAAATTGAGGCCAGAGACAAGAAAGTACAACTTAGGAAGTAAATAGATACTTAAATGATTTCTCTTAAGGTGATTTCATAAAGCCTCCAAGCTAGTTAACAGTTCCTAATATTAGAGAAAAGAAGTTAATGAAACCTCCTTAACACCAGCTAACAAATGAGCGGATGTTTTAAAAATTAAAGGAGGAAGAAGGCAGAAAGAGACAGAAGAAGTGATGGAGACAGGGAGAGAGAAAAATTTTGGTAATAAAAATGAAAGAAAAAAACCTCCTTCTGGGACTGCAGAAATATACACATACACACACACACACACACACACACACACACATATATAGTATCCATTTATACACACACACATATATATTTAGCATATATTCATAAAATTAAAAAAATGGGAGTTTTATATGCCAGACATTGTGCTAAACTATGAAGTCCAAAGATGGAAAATACTATGCATGGTTTAAAAAAGAATTAAAGTGCAGACTCTGATTGTTGCATTAGAGGAGAAAAGGCCCAGCTCTGGACAGACGCAGTCCTAAGGAAAGGATGGAACAACTTTCCAGATAGAGATAGAGATGGGCATTTGCCTAATGGCAAAAAATGGAATCAGAAAATCCTCAGGATCTCTCTGATTGTATTGTATCTTAAGAGGAAGAGTAATTGTAAAAGTGGAACATTGGATATTTTACCAATCAAATCTGCTAGAAGTTCAACCATCCCGAATTTAATATTCTACATATGGCATGTGAAGATGGTCATATTTAAATAATCCAGTTCTAACATCCCTGTCTTGTTCTTTCTGTTTTTATTCACATTTCCAATCTAGATAGATGTTTTAATTTGGAAGGAGGTAAATTTGAGTAACTACATTTTTAATATAGTTATATTTATTTAAAATTGCATATGGAAGGATGTATACTGGTGGAGGGAGGAGAGAATGAACACACTCCAGAATAAGATCCGAAATTTAACCTAAGTTCTGCTCTTTATTTAGTATGTGGCCTTGACCAAGTTTAATTCTCTGCATATTCAGTTCTCTTATCTATAATATGAAGGTAATAAAACTACAATGTCTGGGCCACATATGTTAATGTATGAACAGGGCTAGCCTAGTATCTATGATAGGATACACCCTGAAAACATTGATATTAGCTAAATTCTATTAAGCAATTTCTCTATTTCAAATATTATGTCAAGTTATTTACATGTACTATCTCCTTTATCTCTCAATACAAGTCTATAAGTTAGTATCTATTATTTTCAGCAGTACTGAGATGTAAACCTATCTCTCTGGCTTCGGAGTTAGGACTTCTAACCACAATTCTCTACTGTGCTCCATACACTGCCGTCTTAGTTACTTCTTTCCTTCCCCCTCTGTTCTGCCTTTTTCTTCTCCTTCTGGTATTCCCATTGCACATACATTACACCAGTTGTAATTATCTTAGAGTTCTTAGATAGTCTCTTCCATCTTTCTCATTCTACTTTTCAGTTTGCTTTTCAGTTCTGGAAGTTTTTATTGACTTATCTTTAAGCTCACTGGTTCTTTCCTTGGCCATGTCTAGTTTATGGATGAGTCCATCAAAGGCATTCTTAGTTTTGTTAGAGTGTTTTCATTTACAGCATTTCCTTTTGATTCTTCCTTAGAGTTTCCATCTCTCTGATTACATTATCCATTTATTTTACTGTTTGTCCACTTTTTTTCATAAAGAGCCCTTAGTTTTTTAATGATGGCTATTTAAATTCCTGATCTATAATTCCAAAATCCCTGCCATAATTATGTCTAGTTCTGATGTTTGTTTTGTCTCTTCAAATTGTGCTGTTTGTCTATTAGTATGTCTTGTAATTTTTGGAAGGAAGCTAGACATGATGTACAGTATAAAAGGGCCTGAGGCAAATAGGCCTTTAGTGTGAAGTCTTATATTTACCTGACTAGGAGTTAGACCATGTTCTCTGTTTGCCACAGCTGTGGGTTTCAGAGCCTGAACTATCCCCTATTGCTCTTGTCTTTGTTTCCTCTGTTGTCTTTGTGTTTCTCTAGAGAATTCTTAAATAATTTCTGACATGGGCAGTTCTTTCAACTGCAATTCCCTAATATAGGAGCACTGTTGATATGGTGATAAGATGTGGGAGGAAAGGAAGCATTCTATAGTCCTACAATTAGGTCTCACTCATTTTGTGAGTCTGTTCCCTGGGTTGTGTCACCCACAAGTGCTTCTCAGCTCTCCCCCCAAAACACTTAAATGAGATAGGAAGACTAGAGGGGGCTGGAGTTTGGGCATTTCCCTTCCTTGAACCCAGTTAATCTCTGGTAAAACTCAAGGTAGTCAGGATCTAGTGAAATATTTTCCCTTAAGGCACACTTTTGTTAAGACAAACAGAACACACTGGGTGTATTTCAAAATGGCTACTTTCCCCTTCCTCATGACTGAAACAGTGGCATTTTTTTTTCCTGATTTTCACCTTGAGAATCTGATGGGACTCCCACAGGTAAATCTTAGGAATGTGTGAAGTCCCCCTAAGACTAAGGGTTTTTAACTCTCAAGCTTATCCATACTGATCTTCCAGTAGTTCATCAATTAAAGCTTAAGTTTTTGTACATCATTATTAGTTCAAGTGATGAGCTTATGGTCCTAGAATTCTGCTCTAGTTAAGTTCTGATTCTCTATATCTGCCTATCTGTCTCTCCTATTTTCAAGGCAGTTTTTGCCTTATGACCTCAGTTTTCTGATGAATCTAAGAAGAATTATTAATTTTTAGTTAGTTCAGCTTTTTTTTTTTTCTTTTTTTCTTTTCTGTGACAACAGGAGAGACAATTTCTAAGCTCCTTATATGCTAGGCTGGGAACCAGAAATACTCCTTAACTTTTTAAGTTTCTTAACATCTTCATAGTCATAGTCTTCTCTTTTCCTTTCCTCTTCCTTTTCCCAAGCTGTCATTCCTTCCTCAGGAGTCATCCCTGATTCTTCATTCCATTACTTCTTCCTCATCAAACTTACATTTTCCTTCCATCCATTGTGATTCATGGAAAGAAGTCTGTGTTCTCATGAGAGAATGAGAGACACCTCCATTTCTACCTAAGGTGAGATGAGGGAGCTTCTGGGTTCTGAATTCAGCATAGACTGACTGAACTGTTTGAATTCAGCATAGACAGAAAACTGTTCAGTGCTGCTGTGGTTTTAGGAAAGATCACGGATAGAGGCTTGCATAAAATACAAACAAAGAAAAAGTAAACAGAGGGCCTGCAGCATTTTCCTGAATAGAAACATAAGAATAGAGAACTAGAGAGCTGGAGGAAATGTAGAAATACTGCCCTATTTGTCTGCACACACAAAACATGTTTGAATAATTTCTTGGGGAAGAAAAGTTTAAACCACTGACTGAGTAAAGTGTTCTTCTCCACTGAGCTGTCAAAGGAAGCATTGAATGTACGAGAATGAAGAGATACTTTCCTGGTAGACAGTGTAAATACAGGCTCCTTTCAAAAGTGATATGAGTACTTTGGAGTTATATACAACAGAGAGATAATTAAATTCGCAGGTTGGCTGGACTCAAGCAATCCCAGAAATATAATGGAAGAAAGAGGACAGGATAACTAAGGGCCTCAACACCAGCCTAAAAGGGTAGCTTGTGTTTGCCAATTTTTGTTAGGTATCAGGTCTCGTTTGGCACTTTATACAGAATTTCTACCACTTAATCTTTACAAGAACCTTATCATAGAAGAATTATTAGACTTATTATAAGGATGAACAAATTGAGCTTCAGAGTATTAGGTAACAAGGTCATGGTCACCTCATTACTTTTTTCTATAACTAGGATTCAAACCCAAAACTGCATTATCTCAAAGCTCATGCTTTTAAACCATTCTGCTCTCCTCTTAAGAAAGCCACTTTTTGTTATCACCACTCCCTTGTCAAATTAGGAACTGAATTTTCTAGCTGAGAACTTGTGCTAACAAAGAAATTGAAAGCTCCAATGCCTTAGAGAAGTAGCCTCAATTCCCAAACTGGAAAAGCAGGGGCTTACTATGTTATTAGTATTTATTTAAACCCACCATACTCTTTGATTCTTTTTAAAATTTTATTTTTTTAATTTATTTTAATTAATTTATTTATTTTTATTAATATTTTTTATTATATTATGTTAGTCACCATACAGTACATCCCTAGTTTTTGATGTAAAGTTCCATGATTCATTACTTGCATATAACACCCAGTGCACCATGCAATACGTGCCCTCCTTAATACCCATCACCAGCCTATCCCATTCCCCCCCTGCCGAAGCCCTCAGTTTGTTTCTCAGAGTCCATAGTCTCTCATGCTTCATTCCCCCTTCTGTTTACCCCCCACTTTTTTCTTCCCTTTCTTCTCTTACCGATCTTCCTACTTCTTATGTTCCACAAATGAGTGAAACCATATGATAATTGTCTTTCTCTGCTTGACTTATTTCGCTTAGCATTATCTCCTCCAGTCCCGTCCATGTTGCAGCAAATATTGAGAAATCATTCTTTCTGACGGCTGAGTAAAATTCCATTGTATATATGGACCCCATCTTCTTAATCCAGTCACCTGTTGAAGGGCATCTCAGCTCCTTCCACGATTTAGCTATTGTGGACAATGCTGCTATGAACATTGGGGTGCATAAGGCCCTTCTCTTCACTACGTCTGTATCTTTGGGGTAAATACCCAGTAGTGCAATTGCTGGATCATAGGGTAGCTCAATTTTTAACTTTTTAAGGGACCTCCACACTGTTTTCCAGAGTGGCTGTACCAACTTGCATTCCCACCAACAATGTAAGAGGGATCCCCTTTCTCCACATCCCTAAATTCAATTGATTAACATATATTATATTTTTAGTTTCAAAGGTAGAGGTCAGTGGTTCATCAGTCTTACATAATATCCAGTGCTCATTATATCACATACCCTCTCTAATGTATATCACGTAGTTACCCCATCCCCCCCCAACCCTGTCCCCTCTAGCAACCCTCAGTTTGTTTCCTATGATTAAGAGTCTCTTACGGTTTGTCTCCTTCTCTGATTTCATCTTGTTTTATTTTTCCTCTCTCTCTACCTTACTCTTTATGGACACGTGGCTTTTAGGTATGGCCTGTTAAAAACATATCATATCTTTCTGGGTCATGAGGACCCACTTAAATATGTAATTGAGCTTTATTTTTATTTTATTTTTGTCTATCAGCTCCACTTACCCCTCATTCTATAACATTAAGGCAAATGCCATATTAGGCATAAGAGTACATGAAAAATGTCTCTGGGAGCAGTGAATCTGATTATAGTGAACAGGAATGAAGACATTTTCTTTTATGATGCAGTCTCCTTTATTAGCTAAATCTCTTCCTGGGATGTATTGATGCACCATGCTTTGTTGGACCCTTTATTATTATGGAGGAGTGCAGGGAAGATTGGTCATGGCAAAACAGTATAACTTATTTCCAAGACACTTTTTTCCAAGACACATCAGTCAGGATGTTGAGGCAACTGGTATAATAAATAGGGCGTGTTCTGGGTGATGTAGAGCTTTTGGTGATTCTGTTACTTGTTACTATATGTTTGTAGGACTTCTTGGTCTCCATAACCACATGAGCCAATTTCTATAATAAATCTCTTTATCTATCTATCTATCTATCTATCTATGTATCTATCATCCATTATCTATCTATCATCTATCTCCTACTGATTAGGTTCTCTGGAGAATGTTTGTATTACTCAGAATTCTCCAGAGAACCAAACCAGTAGGAGATAGATGATAGCTAGATAATAGATAGATAGATAGATAGATAGATAAAGAGATTTATTATAGAAATTGGCTCATGTGGTTATGGAGACCAAGAAGTCCTACAATCTGCCATTTATAAGCTAGGAACCAGGGAAACTAATGGTATAAATCCTCCTGAGTCCAAAAGCCTGAGAATGGGGGGACCAATGTAAGTCCATGTCTGGGTCCATAAGTGTGAGAACCAAGAGCATGGATGTCTGAAGGCAGAAGAAGATGAATGTCTCAGCTTTAGCTGAGAGAGCGAATTCGCCCTTCCTCCACCTTTTTTGTTGTACTCGGGCCTTCAGTGGATCAGATGATGACCACTGGCTTTGGAAGAACCATCTTCTTTACTTGGTCTGATTCAAAACTGTCACTTCTTTCTGAGACACCCTCATAGACATACCTAGAAATAATGTTTTACCAGCTATCTGGGCATCCCTGTAGCCTAGTCAAGTTAACACATGAAATTAATTATTATAACCTTCAAGGAAGGGTGAAGGAATTTAAATAATTTCAATTCTTGGAGATTTCTTGGTCCAGGCCAGGGCTCATGTTGTGTCAGCTTGTTACTTATTTTCAATTCAAGAGACAATGGTTTACTAAAAAGTCAGTTTATTCAAAATCAGAGGAAAATCAACATTGGGAATCTGTGTCCTATTTGAATAACAAAATAAATAGATTCATTGCAGATGTTACAAGTCATGATTGTGCTTCACAGGAAACAGACTATATGTACGATTATCTTCTCTACTTACAATTTATCCTGAAATACTAAAGGTTTAACAAGATCTATTAAAACACAAAGGAAGCAATATTGTCTCTCCCTCTCTCTCCAACTCCATCTATAGATGTGAACATTATTCAGTTTTCTTTTCAAACAAGCCACTTTTTAAATAGTTCAAAATATATTGGTTCCTATGATACTGTAATTTATAATAAGAAATATGCATTGGTCTTTGTCCCTTTCCTGGTACAAAGCTCCTGAAATCCTAGGAATTTCCATAAGTGATAGGAATGGTAAAATGCCTTTTGTTGTGTTAACAAACGTAACAAATGCCTCAACCTCTTCTAAGATGAGGACGAGTTGCCAGGGGAACCAACCCTTTGATTAGGGGTTGGAATTTTCATTCCCATCCCCTGACCTTGGGGAGGACAGAGTGGCTGGAGGTTGAATCAATTGACAATGGCCAATACATTAATCAATCATGCCTATGTAATGAAGCCTCCATAAAAAAATAAAAGGACAGGTTCAGAGAGCTTCTGAGTTGGTAAACACACTGAGATATGGGGAGAATGGAATCTTTGGGGAGAGCTTGGAAGCTCTGTGCCCCTTCCCCAAGCCTTGCACTATGCATCTTTTCCATCTGGCTGTTCCTGAGTTAAATTCTTTTATAATAAGTTGGTAATCTAGAAAGTAAAATGTTTTGAGTTCCCTGAGCTGCTCTAGCAAATTAATTGAACCCAAAGAGAGTCATGGAAATCTCTGATAACCAGTTGGTCGGAAGCACAGGAAACAACCTGGGCTTGTGATTAGTGTCTAAAATGTGTGGTTTCTTGGGGGACAGGGGCATGCTTACAGGACGGAACCATAACCTGTGGAATCTGTGGGACTGGAATCTGTACCAGATGGGGTAGCGGCAGGCAGTGAGGGTGGTGAAAGAATTCACCCAAGGCAAAACAAAGGAGATTGAAGTTTATTGAATAAGCTGCAAAGGAGCAGTGGGCAGGACAGCAAAGGAGAGACTGTCTGCCAAGGAGCAGTGGTGGGCTGTAACTAAGAGGGGGAAGTGAGGAGGTATGGGAACATATGGAATTTTCTTTTTCTGGTACCTGTGCTAGGTTGTAAGTAGCCCATTGGTCAGCTAGGGCTTATGGATACTTTGAGGTGGGTCACCTGATGGGTCTGTGTGCATTCAGCCTGTTGTTACTGTGAGCGCCTTTATCTTACTCAGGTTTCCTTTGCTCAAGTCTGTTGCCTAAAAGCCACCTCTGCAGAATCTCGTCTCTCCAGGTAAAGAGTGTTAGAATTCAGCTGAATTCTACAACACCCAGCTGGTGTCCAGAGAATTGCCTGGTGTGGTGCGGGAACCCCTTCTCCAATATACATTTTCGAATTGGGTTCAGAACCCAGAATGGTTACCAAAAGACACAGTTCAAGACTATACTCCCATTTTCCTCTAAGCAGTCCTGAAAATTATAGAGTTTCTGTCATTCTACATATCTAGGTCAACAATTCCATTAAATGGATAATATTAAAATCCTGTAAACTAGTATATGTAAAAATCATAGAGCTTTGTGGGGAGAAAGATAATCTTTTAATCATAGTTCCTATATTCTCAGAATCGCAAGATGCCTAATACATAATGGGCACACACTATGCACACACACACACACACTGTACACACACTGCCAAATATGTATACACACACACACACACACACATACACACACATAAACACTCACTGCCTATATGTGCATACACACATACACACATACATGTATGTATGACATGACAGTAGAAAGGCAACAGAAAATTTAGAGTGGCTTGAGGTACTTAAACTGTCTATTGGCATATATTTTTTGCAAGAATATCACATAAGAAGATATTTCCATTCTAGTTCTAATACCCCCTAAAATTATTGTCAAGTGGCACAAAAAAATTATCTGTGAAATGTCTGGTTATAGCATGTTGCATAGAGATTCAACCACACAGACCACCGTTTCTTCTGGCCCCCAGATGTGTGGGTCAATTCATTTCATGATGACCACTAAACAGTTATCAGTAATAATTTCTAATGACCGTATTTGATTTCCTTATTGGTTTCCTGACTCTTTGATCTTGAGCCCACAGGCAAGGTGGCAGGTCATCAGCCATCCAACACAGGCAGAGGGATGAGCAATGCTGATGGAACTCTGCTAAAAGCCTCTAGGCCATGTCTTACAACAATAGCACTTCTGTTTCTTGGCAACTCTCTTAGCAGTCATTCATGGCCATGATAAAAAACATATAAACAAACGCAAAAGAAAAGTCAAACAAAGCAAGAGGGGAGTTATTAAGGGTGGTATAAATATGAATTAAGCTGGTGGCAGAAACGAAGGAGGAGCAGGAAGTATTTTGGTAGTTTATTGGTCTAGATTGCTTTAGCTTAGAGGGTTCTCAGAGTATAACCTTTCACTCTACAAATACAGACACTGAGACTCAGAGAAGGGAATGAATTAGTCCATTTCTCATTCTATATCATAAGTCCAAGTGATCAAGGAACATGATAATATATATCTTTTCATCCTTATTTAAACAATGTGCTCTGTTAAGCAGAAAGTTTTACCTGTTTTTCTCAGTTAAATGTACTGTGACTTGAGTAACTGAACTTCTCCAAGTCTCCATGGAAGGCCAAACGAGACAATGCATGGGAATACCTTATGCAGCCTGACACACAGGAAATGCTCAGTGAAAATTCAACATGAACAATGGGCATGATCACCCTATATTATGTCACAGATACAGATTGTATTACGACAAGAATAGTTTTCATTCGACTAACAAAAACCTTAAAAATGAGTCAGAACAATATGATGGATTACAAGACTGATGTTCAGAAATAAGTGATTTGTTTATATTTACACAATTTAGTGAGGCCATAGAGTTCATCAGTAATTAAATATGAACTTCGTAAGAGCACTCCTTCCCACAGTACTTTAGCATATTAATTGCTGAAGGACATTGGGCTATGAAAAATGTCTCCTAATGTTATTACATAACTGTATATTTTAATAACTCAAGGAGATTGAATGAGGGTGTAAAAGGCAAATTATACAAATTGATTCTGAATTCTGACTAGGTTATCCCATGGGCCAAGAAAGTCAAATATCCAAGTGTTTAATTACAGAATAATTACTAGTTAAAATTTAGATGACTCATTTTTAAACCCATAGATAAAAAACGAAGCATGATTTTTGCATAGAGATAAACACAAAAACAATAGAAAATAAGAGGAGAACCTTCAAAATAATCCATTAAAAACTGAACATGTTTTTCTGGAGCCATATTTGGAAGGAAATGCATTGGGGAAGTTAGGAGAAGCATAGATTATTGTAAAAAACGAAGATGCAGAATTGAAAGTTAATGAGAACAATCCCGGATTTCTACATTGACATATGCAGCATCTCTGTCTTCAGTGCTTAGGTCACTTTGAAATCACCTTCTTACGGTGAGGACTCAGAGTCTCTCTGCTTCCCATCACAACATAACCCACAGTGACACCTGCTACCTCTAGAACTAGGAAATAAATTTCACCAGGAAAGACTTACAAGAAAATAGCAAGGTATATGTACCTGGGAGTCAGATAGTTCTGAGTCTGAGTCCGAGATAATCAGTCCAGGATTACACATGGACAAAGTGGACATAGTCTATTCATTCCAGAAACTCCAGTTATTAAAGATGTTTCCAACACAGGGGAGACTAAGAAATACTGGCACTACCCTAGGCACCGTGGGGGTCAACATGTTCATGACCTAGTAGAGAAGATAAGACAGATACCAAAGGGAGGCAAGATGGCGGAAGAGTAGGGGACCTCATTTTATCTGGTCCCTTGAATTCAGCTAGAGGTCTATCAAATCATTCTGAACACCTGTGAATTCAATTTGAGATGTAAGAAAAGAATTTCTGGGATTCTACAAATAGAAAGGCGACCACTTTTTGCGAAGTAAGAAGTACGGAGACGTGCGTATGACGGGATATAGCGAAAGATAAACGGCGGGGGGAGGGAGCCTCCGTAAGCCAGCTACAAAAAATGATTTACCCCTGGAGAGCAATACTGGAACTTTTAGAAGTCTGCTCCAGTGAGAGACGTCCGTGCCTGAAAGGTGCTCAGGTGGCAAAGTGGGGCAGAATCCTAAGTGGGACAGTGTGGTCTCAGGATCCCCGGGGTCACAGAAAGAACAGGGGTGCCTGAGTCGGCAGAGTTCCCAAGCATTGGAGCAAGGAAACTAGCTATGGTCAGTGAGTCCGGGAGTGGGCTCTCAGCTTGGTTTACCATAAACCACCAATTTTGGCATGATTGGGCAACCGCTCTCCATGCAGGCAAGCAGCAGGCCCGTGGCAACCCTCCTCCCACCCGGGGAGGACTGGCGCAGGAGCACACTTAAGGAGTCTGCACAGTTTGGCCCACCCAAAAGTGAAGACTGCTTTTCCCTGTGGGTTTACTGAAGTGTGGGGGCCAAATCTTTCAGCTCTAGGGCTGGAGATTGGGGCACCACCATTTTAATTTTCATCCTCTAAAGTGGAACAGAAAGCCTTCTGGAAACAAAAGCCACATAGAGCCACCCAAAGCAACTTATACTGAGCCTGGCCCCCTGGCAAGGGGTGGTGTAAAGACACCTGAGAATCAGTGCAACTGGCTCCTTCCCCAAAAGACCAGCTGGACATCAGGGGAAACCGAGTTTACTAAGCACATGGAACGGCAAAACTTCAGTAGAGGAAAATAATATATAGAATTGAAAGTTTTTTCTCATGATTCTTTTATCTTTCAGTTTAAAATTTTCCTTTTCTTTTTTCTTTTTTTCCTTTTCAACTAGTTTCTTATTTAATCAACTCTTTGTTTTTAAGTCTTTATTTTTAAATTTTCATTTTTGCATTTGCATTTTATAGATATATTCTTTATTTTGGCTTCCTTTCACTGTATTCCTGTCTCATATTTAAGTCTTTCATCCATTTTGAGTTTATCTTTGTGTATGGTATAATATAAACAATTTTAAGACCATATTATGAGCAACTATATGCCAACAAATTAAGCAATCTGGAAGAAATGGATGCATTCCTAGAAATGTATTAACCACCAAAATGGAAATGGGAAGAAATAGAAAACCTGAACAGATCCATAACCAGCAAGGAAATTGAAGCATTAATCAAAAATCTCCCAAAAAACAAGAGTCCAGGGCCAGATGGCTTCCCAGTGGAATTCTACCAAACATTTAATAGACATAATACCTATTCTTCTGAAGCTGATTAAAAAAATAGAAATAGAGGGGAAACTTCCAAGCTCGTTCTATGATGTCAGCATTACCTTGATCCCAAAACCAGACAAAGACGCCACCAAAAAGTAGAACAGACAAATATTCCTGATGAAGATGGATGCCAAAATTCTCACGAAGATACTAGCCAATAGGATACAATGGTCCATTAAAAGGATTATTCATCATGACCAGGTGGGATTTAATCCTGGGCTGCAAGGGTGGGTCAACCTCCACAAATCAATCAATGTGATACATCACATTAATAAAAGAAAGGACAAGAACCATATGATCCCCCCAATTGGTGCAGAAAAAGCACTTGACAAAATACAGCATCCTTTCTTGATTTAAACTCTCCACAGTGTAGGGATGGAGGGAACATACCTTAATATCATAAAAGCCATCTATGAAAAGTCCACAGAGAATATCATTCTCAATGGGAAAAACACTGAGAACTTTTCCCCTCAGATCAGGAACATGACAGGGATGTCCACTCTCACTGTTGTTCAACATACTACTAGAAGTCCTAGCCTCCGCAATCAGACAACAAAAAGAAATAAAAGGCCTTCAAATTGACAAAGAAGTCAAACTCTAACTCTTCACAGATGACATGATACTTTATGTGGAAAACCCAAAAGATTCTACCCCCAAATTGCTAGAACTCATACAGGAATTCCACAATGTGGCAGGATATAAAATCAATGTACAGAAATCAGTTGCATTTCTCTATACTGACAATGAGACAGAAGAAAAAGAAATTAAGGAATCGATCCCATTTACAATTGCCCGAAAACCCATAAAATACCTAGCAATAAACCTAATTTAAAAATAGAGCTACAGCAATTGCACAACTAGGTATTTACCCCAAAGATACAAATGTAGTGATATGAAGGGGCACATGTATTTCAATATTTATAGCAGCAACACAATAGCCAAACTATGGAAAGAGCCAAGATGTCCATTGACAGATGAATGGATAAAGAAGATGTGATACACACACACACACACACACAGGAATATTACTCAGCCATCAGAAAGGATGAATACTTACCATTTACATTGACGTGGATGATGGATCTGGAAGGTATTATGCTGAGCAAAATAAGTCAATCAGAGAAAGACAATTATCATATGGTTTCACTCATATGTGGAGTATAAGAAACAGAGAAGAGGATCATCGGGAAGGAGGGAAAACAGAATGGGAAGAAATCAGAGAGGGAGACAAACCACAAGAGACTCAACTATAGGAAACAAACTGAACGTTGCTAGAGGGGAGGTGGGTGGGGGATGGGGTAACTGGGTGATGGGCATTAAGGAGGCCGCATGATGTGATGAGCACTGGGTGTTATATGCAACTGATGAATTACTAAACTCTACATCTGAAACTAATACTGTACTATATGTTGGCTAATTTAGTTTAAAAAAAGATGGATACCAAAGGAAATTACTAACATTCAAAAAGGCATCATAAATATCAAGGATTCAGCAAGGATTTTGAGGACTGAATGAGTTCATAAGGGGAGACCATATGTGCAATCACTGAAAACCTATACAGTCTTATTCAAACTAAACCAGAGTATTGATACTTTACTTGAAAAGAGCCAGACCTCCAGATAAAAACCTGACCTAGCTTAATTCTCAGGCCCATACTCTTACCTCCAGAGATTTTACTGAAAGTCCATATTTGTGTCACAAAGTGGGTCGCTAATAACATTTCTTGGTTTATTGGTTGAAAAGTATTTATTTGTTGTAGGCATATACACATCAGGCCATGTGTAATTTTTTCACACGGTGTAATTTCTGTTTGTACTCGGCTGTCTCCTTCTCATACTTCATACATGCCTTAGCTTAAATGGCAGTCTTCTCTGACATTTTCTCTAATTAACTCACTTACCCTAGCCCCCAACCCACACACACATTTTATTTTCTCTCCTAACATCTGGACTTTTCCAGTTAGTTTCTCTGAAGAGTGGTATTTCCCTAAAGACCAGTTAACTTGGTTGTATTGAAATTCAAGATTCAGCCTCTCCTGCAGGGGTCAGTAGCCGAAATCGGCTCTCAATTCTGTGAGGTTCCAGTTGCTGCTTTCGCTCAGCTCCTCTGGGATCTTGCTGGCGCGCACGCGGTTTAGCAGTCAAGTCTTTGTGAGGAATTCAAATGCACAGTTTGAGAGCTCAACTCTTCTACAGCTCCCTTTCCTCCAAGACTTTTTCTTTAACTTTCTGCTATTCTACAAGCCTCCATATCTCTGTCCTCCGACACCTTGGAAAGTTAATTCTGTTGCTTTGCCTGTGAATGCGCAGGAAAAAGCCTCAAGCTTGTAAATCTCATCCTTTACAGTTTGTCTTTCAAAGGTTGATTTCCCTCTACTTGATTTCCATTTTTTATTATTCTCCAGAAATCCCCCCTTTTTTTCTCTAGGTTTTGTAATTTTATCTATAGGAGGTATAATCCATCCAAGTTATGCCATATGCCATCGTTACTGGAATCCAAAATTTCCTGAAATATTTCCATAAGGGTTGAAAAGAATTTTCTTTTCTTTCTTTTTTCTTCCTTTCTCTCTCTTTCTTTCTTTCTTTCTTTCTTTCTTTCTTTCTTTCTTTCTTTCTTCTTTCCTACATCTAGCAAAATCCATTAACAGATGTAGGGGATAACTTTTGGAAGAGAGAAGGAAGGGCCTGAGAGCCTAAAGGGAAGTTGAGAGGCAACATATGTAGTTCCCTCCCAGTTGCTCCGTACAATGCTGCAGAGGGGGAGAGGCATGGGTGAGCCTGCCAAACACTACACTTTTTTCTATCTCTTTTACTGGAATCCTCTTTTGGTTTTACAATGGCCTGTGTGCTAAGCTTCTCTACTCCTCTCTAGAATTCTCACAGAGTTATTCTGGTCTATATATTGCTGTTAATTCCATGTCTCTGTTGAAGAAGGAGGGGTTGTAACTTCCTAGTCCACCATATTGTTGATATCCGGTCACTGTAAGCATTTTCAGGGGACTTATTTTTGATTATTATTTTTTTTCTGTCATTGGTTTCCTCAGCTCATGATAGTTGATTTAGGCTAATATTAAATTTACTTTGTATATTCTGAAAACTCAGTTACTGTAAGTGGAGAAATATGACTGAGGCCTATGTTGGATGTCAGAAAGGAATTAACCTGCCATTAATCTTACTGTGTATTTGAGAGGTGAATAATACAATAAATTCAAATCATGCTTTTATTCCAATACTCACAAAGCAGAGATCACATTGTAGTTTTATTCAGATTTCCAGGAATTGACTCCCACCTTAAATACCAATTGACTATGTGTTCTTGGGCAAGTTATTTAAAATGCTCCTACCCTCAGCTCCTCACCTAACGTATAAGGATGATTAGAGTACCTACAATGTAAGATTTTTGTCAAGATTAAATAAAGTGATACATGTGAAATCCTTAGCATATTACCTGACACAGAAGTGTATAATAACTTCTAAAGTCATGTCCTTCTTATTAACTTGGGAGCTCCAGGTAATGTAGCTAAGGACTGTGAGGGTCTTATTTTAATACGTAAAATAAAATATCCTGATGTCACTATTAAATAGCATGATGAAGCATCAAAGTGTAAATTTACTTTTCACAGGGAGCTGAAGTCATGGTAGCATTGGGTTAGGATCTCACTTATTCCAATGGTATCTTGATGAAATTCAAAGCATAGAGCTCATTGTTGTCATCATTCTCCCCCCACACCCCACCCATTGGCAAAAATAAGACATACAGATAAAAGGAAAACTTGGCCCAAATTATATAGCAATTTACCTAATTTGTGTCAAAACTGAATCCAGCTTAGCCTTCCACTCAGAATTGTAACAACTGGAATTATGACTGATAAAGAATGAATCCTGAGTCCCATGTATGAGTGTATAGTGTAAGTTACAATTTTTTGCTTTTTTGCAAAGGAAAAATATTTAGTAATTCTTAAAAGGATCTAAATGACAAAAAAAAAAGAATGATAAAAGAAGATTATTGTTACTAGTAGTCACAGAAATACAAAATCAAATGTCACTTTTGGTCTACCCAAATACTAAAATATATGTGGGGGTGTGTTGGGTTTGCTAGTAACTACTCTCCGCCAAGGGTAAGGGACTTGGGTATTTATCCATGTTTTGAAAGCTGAAATTTGCTCATGTACTTTAACCTAACAATTCTCCATATAGGAATTTGTCTTATGAGTGTAATTATAAATGCACAAAAATTACAAATGTTAGGAGTCATAAAAATCTTGAAAAACTGAAGTTCCAAAAGGCGGCCTCTGGCCGACTTATTGCCAGTACATAAGAATGATGGCTAACATTCAAAGACTTAAAAAAGTCTTTCTTAGGTAAATAAATACTGAGAATTTTTGCTGCTAATACATCTGTTTTATAAGAAATAACTGAAGGAAATCCTTCATGCTGAAAGGCAATGACACCAGATGGTAACATGAAGAAATAAAGAATGACATTAAAGTTCTTATATACATAAATGTAAAGACAGTATAAATATATTTTTTGATTGGGATGCCTGGGTGGCTCAGTCGGTTAAGCGCCCGGCTTCAGCTCAGGTCATGATCCTGGGGTCCTGCGATCGAGCCCTACATCGGGCTCCCTGTTCAACAGGGAGTCTGCTTCTTCCTCTGCCCCTCCCCTTGGCTTGTGCTCCCTCTCTCGCTTACTCTCTCTCTCAAATAAATAAATACAAGCAAATAATGAATCATGGAACATCACATCAAAAACTAAGGATATACTGTATGGTGACTAACATAACATAATAAAAATTATTATAAAAAATTTTAAAAAAGAATGATGGCTAGCAATATTTAGCCGATAAAATCAAATTTTAGAAGAATAATTAATTACAGGAGAAAAGAATCACTAACCATTGAGCAAGAAAGCAGGTCAAATGTCAGGTGTTGTATGAACCAATTTTACAAAATATACATACAAATCATTGGGTGAATAAACAAGATGTCATCAATTTTCATTCTGGGGCATAAATTATGAGAAAATTTTGACTTTATTGTTTGTACTCTTATCTTTATTTTCTAAAACCCATTGACAGGCATAGGGAGTGAGAGGGGGGTAAGAATTACCACCCACCACTTGATCTGCATTAAATTTCAACGTAGGAGTTCTTAAAACTGAGTCATGAAAAAAGATATTTTGCTTCTTGGACATGCCACTAGCTGTGGAATTCAAATCAATAAAACTCTTTTCTCTAGCATTTCCTTTCACGGAGTAATGGCATCAGTCAGATGGTGTGAAGAAATACATACGCACAGAACACTTTATGTTACTTCCCAGCCGACTAGGACTGAAGTCATCAGGAGATAGAGCAGGTGTACAAACAAATTAGAAAGTTTCTTAACACACAGAATCAATACAACTCTTCTGGTACTTTGTGATTTTTGTGATCACTTTCTTTGCTTGGGGGATTTTCCCAAACACTTCCCTAGTCCTTTCCTCTAGAATGAGCAAGCTAAATTTCAATTAGTTACTTTTCTAAAGTAAATTACATTTGTAAGTGGACTTTTATATTATACTAATGGTATCAAACGTAGAGGATTTCTACTTTGTACAACTGTGTACAACTCTGTTTTCTCTTTCAGTTACCTAAATCACTATGTTAAGAATCACTTTCAGGTACCTGGGTGGCTCAGTGGGTTAAGTACCTGCCTTTGGCTCAGGTCATGATCCCAGGGTCTTGGGATGGAGTCCTGCATCAGCTCCCTGCTCGGCGGGGAGCCTGCTTCTCCTTCTCCCTTTGCCCCTCCCCCTCGTGCTCTTGCTTCTGCTCTCTCTCTCTCTCACACACAAAAATAAATAAAATCTTAAAAAAAGAAAAAAAAAGAATCACTTCTTAGTGATCAGCCTGTCCTTAAAATACCAATACGCTGGACTTAAGATCCGTGCCTGCACTGACGTATGTAATATAGTTGTTTTCTCATAGTAAATAATCAATTCAAAAGCTTTCGTTCATTAGCTGCTGTGATCCGTTATTGGCTTACATCCTAAAATTTTCCTACAACATCTGCAAAGTTAATAAACCAATTATGGAAGCCATCTGGAACTTGAAGAGAGATTAAAAAAAAAAAAAAAAAAACCAAAACCAAAAAAAAACCCCAAAACCCTCTCTTCTGAATAGCTGGTACTGTAATAGATGGTAAGTTACAGAACAGTGATATTACCAACCCCACTATCATCAAAGGAGAGAGGAAATATTTTTACATAAAAGAAATACTGGTAAAACCATGGTAGAGCTCCATGGAAATTGACTCCTGAAACAGTTTAAACATCTACGTGTATTGCTTCCTTGTCCAAAGGCGTGGAGCCCTTAGTTTCATCTATCACAGCAACCGGAGGGCTCACTTGTCTGCACGGATAGGGACACATTTAGTGAGCGGACAAGTTATTTAAGCTCTCTGGGCACTAGACTCATTGATAAAAATGAGAAATTTTGCCACTGACCTACTCTCTAGACTTAGCTGGAAGAAAATGTGATTGTTGTTCTAATGCGGAGCTCCATTATTCACAGGTAGCCGAGAAAGCAAGGCAAAAGTCTGGAATATTCTTAATCCATCAGTGCTGTTTTATGGCAGAAGGGGATACTAAATATGGGGTTAAATTAAATGTGTTGGTGTCTCAACGATTCTGTTTCAAATTCTAATTCTGCAACTTACAGACTGCCTGGTATTGGGAAATTATACCACTTCTCTAGGTTTCTTTTCCCTCAAATTTTATAGTGAAAATGTCGTACGATTTTAGTTAGAATTCAATGGTATAATTAAAAAAAAAACCAATTAATATAGTACTTTAGTACTCAATAAAAAGTTTTATTGTTATTACATTTCATTTTTATTACAATTCAATGATGTATATCTAAGTCACTGAATGAATTTCTTCTCTCTCCTCTTTTGACATATTCCCCCCAAATCTTGTAATTAGCCATAAAAATACTATAACAATTAGAAAGGAATCAATAGCAATTTTAAAACAAAGAGAAAAGATATACTCTCCCCTTGCTATCCTAGTGTACAGAAAATTCCTGAGACAAGAAGATTTTTGTTCTGGGTTTTCCTCAATACCTGGTATTTATTGGATCTTAGAAAATCAGTACTCTCCCTTTGGAGATTCAGTTTCTATAATCATAAAATACGGAAGTCATGTTTTACATGCTCTGTTCACTAGGCACATGTGAAAATTAACGACTAATATTTATGGGGAAAATTCTATCAACTTAAGAGTTTTATTTATTGTTCAGATCTTTTAACCTAGTCATCCCATTCCCGGGGGTTTATTTTCAGAAAATAATTCTAAAGAAGAAAGAAAAAAATGTACTCCAAAATGCTTACAGTGACCTTTCTCAACAATTTATTGTATTTCTCAAGTTTCAGAAAATTTGAAAGAATATTACAGTGAATACTTACATAAGAACTAAATAATATCTACCTTTAATGTTTAATATATGAGCTTTATCACAGATCTCCCTAGCTATCCATCAATTCATCCAATCATATACCCATTTTGTTTTTTCGTTCATGTATTGATATGATTGTATAATTTAAAACAAAATTCTCTTGAAATGGTGAATTACACTGATTGATTTTTATATTCCTGGAATAATCACTACTTGGTAATAACATATTATCTTTTTTAGATGTTGCTGAATTTATTTTAGCTAATATTTCATTAAGAAATTTTATAGTTATATTCATGGGGGACATTTGTCTGAAACGTTCCTTACTGTAAGTACTTTTGTCAGGGTTTGGTAATAGTCACTCTGTTCTCATAAAACAAATCTGGAGGTGCTTCTTCTTCCTCTATTTTCTAAAACATTTCGTGTAAGATGGGCATTATTTCTTCCTTAAATATTTGATAGAACTCACCTATGTATTTTTTTTCCTAATAAGAAGTCCACTATCATTCACATTGTATTCTCTCTGTAATGTGTGTATTTTCTGATTGCTTTTAAGATTTTTCTCTTTATCTGTGTTTTTCATCAGTTAGCCTATGATGTACCTCTCTAAAATTATCTTTGCATGTATTCTTGTTGATCCCTTTGACTCCAAGATCTTGGATACTTGGTGTGGATATGTGGTTTGATGTTTTTCACCAAATTTGAATATTTTACCTATTTCCTTAAAATAATTTTTCTGGCCTGTTCTTTCTCTCCTGAGGTAGTGGGAACCCACTTATATAGACTGCTTAATATTGCAGCACAATTTTCTAAGCTTCCATTTATTTTTTTAAACGTATTTTCACTTCTTTTTTTTCAGATTGGTTGGATAATTTCTGTTGATCTTCATATTAATAAACCCTTTCATTTACAGTCTTTTTTTTTTAAAGATTTTATTTATTTATTCGACAGAGATAGGGACAGCCAGCGAGAGAGGGAACACAAGCAGGGGGAGTGGGAGAGGAAGAAGCAGGCTCATAGCGGAGGAGCCTGATGTGGGGCTCGATCCCAGAACGCCGGGATCACACCCTGAGCTGAAGGCAGACGCTTAACCGCTGTGCCACCCAGGCGCCCCTCAATTACAGTCTTAAATATATTGCTCAGCCCATCTAATTTCCCCCCCCTTTTGAGAAATTGTGCCTTTAATTTCCAGAGCAGAATTATAGGTTTCAATTTTTTTGCTGGAATTCCCTACCAGTTCATTTGTTCTTATCACATTTTCTCTAAGTCCTCAAACCTAATTTCAACAGTTGCTTTAAACTCCTTGTCTTCTAATTGTAACCTGAAGTTCTTGGGTTCTATTTCTAATTGGCTGCTTTTGTTTGTTTATTTATTTATTTTTAAATCCTTGAGCCACATATTCCTTTTTTTTTTTTTTTTTCTTGTCAGGGGAGAGGCTAAGGGAGAGAGAGAATCTTAAGCAGTCTGCACGCCCAGCATGGAGCCAATATGGGGCTAGATCTCAGGAGCCTGAGATCATGACCTGAGATGAAATCAAGAGTTGGACGCTTAACTGACTGAGTCACCCAGGTGCCCCTGTATACTCTTGCTTCTTCCTGTGTTTAGTAATTTTTGTTGTGTCACGTATTGTATATTATATATGGTAAGAATTTGAAATATGTCTCTCTTGAGAGGATTTTTAATTTTGTTTGATCAGTAGTTTAGTTAATGGCAGACCTGTTGTCATTGATGGGCTTTTTTTCTTTGCTATTGTGGCTTTTATTCCCTGTGGCTATTAATCCTAATTCTTCCCTCATATGCTGGACATGCTCTTTCGTTCTCAGCTGGCTTTTCTGAAGTCTCAACTAAATGCCTGAAGTGCTTAGTGAGGTCTCTTCCCTTTGGTCTGGCTACAATTCCATGTCCTCCAACACTGCCCAACCTCTGGGAGAGTTTCTCCAGTCCCACGACACAGAAGCCGGTCTCTGCGAGGCCTCTTGGTGGGTGGCCTTGTATATCTGGAGCCTATTTCTGGGCCAAGGACTGTCAGGGAATCGGGATCCCGGTCTAGCCCTTGTTCTGCACAGTGCTCTCTTTGTTCCTCTGTCCAGCATATTCCGGTTGCTTGGTCTTCTGAATTCTCTCTCTGCCTCTTGTGTTCAGTAAAACACCTGTCTACTCTAAATCCTGCTGGCCCTCATTTCACTTTGGAAGCTCTCTCAGTGCAGTGTGTGCACAGTTCAGCCCCCATGCCCTTCTCCCTTTACTTACCCTGACTTGACTGAATCCAGTTCCCCAATTCCTCCCCGGCCCTACCCCTCTTTTTTATATCACAGTTAGGGTAGAAAAGAAAATAGCTGAATAATTCAGCTTTCCTGCTATGGCTCTCACCTGGTCCGTGAATCTAAAGTAAGGTTAGGTTATCTCCCTGTAAAGCTGATCATGGATGTGGGTCCCAGCGGTAAACTTTGAACTTCTGCTCTCCTCCGACTCAGTCATCACTGCTGTTTTGACCCTAAAGCTAATGGCCTCTGATTTCCTCACATCATTCATGTGTTCCAGGCCACTCCTGCATGATTTTTCTATTTTGCTCCCAGGATTCATGCAGTCACCCTCTTCAGCCATACACCCCACCCCACATTCCGATGAAATACCATTATCTAGTTCTGAGCTTCTTCGTGATCCTTTCAGAAATTAAACTGAGCCACACAAAATTTCTAGGCACAGTTTTATTCTTAGAGACTTGAATCAAATGGGATGCCTCGGTTTAAACATGTCCATCCTTTAAATGAGGTATCTAAGTTGTTTGGCTCTACAAGATGCTTGTTAAAAAAAGGAAAAAAAAAAAAAAGTATGTGGTCTAGAAGCATATGAGCAATGTTCTTAGGATCTTACATAAACCCAAGTAAGCTGGAGGGAGAAAATCTGTCCATAAAGTTTATATACAATATCTATTTATATCTGCATATCTATAGATAGAAAATAACTATAGAAATATAACAGATACACTTACTAGAAATATATAATCAATTTGCTCCGAATTCACAAAATAATCCCCATTAGTTCATCAAATTCTTATGATGAAATAAAAGATACAGTGAGTAATATCAAATATACATTTTATACACACTGGTCATCATATATTTCCATATTGTTTGTCTCATTTAAGCATCACAACAACGTAGAGTCAGGATGGGGCAGGTATTCCATTTACCAATGAAAACAATGAGGCTCAGTGTGGTCAAGTGACTCACTGAAGGTCACACAGCTAGTTAATTATCCTATCCGGTGCTCTTTTGATTACACCACTCTAATTTGGCTTCTCCGACATGATTGCGACATCAAGACACTTCAGTAAGTTTAAGTGTTTGATCAATAATTCAAGGAGCTGCTAATTGAATGGGGCAATGCTTATGGATTCATTAAAAGGTATCGCTTCTCCACAGAGCACCACCAAAGGTCATGTGATAGCTGCCCGTACGTTGTCATAATCATCCTCAAAATAAATTATTCAGATTAGGAATTACATGCCCATCAGCTTTAGGGAAAAGGCTGATAAGCACATCTATTCTCAAGCTGCTCCCTAGGCACATTAATATGTATTTTCTCAAATATAAAAAACAAATACACTTCAACCATGAACAGGTGAAGGCATCAGGAGAGCCCATTCAGAAATGGGGAAACAGCAAATTAGTTTGCTGGTTTCAGCAAACCTACACTGTTAGGCCTGTACTTCCAGCAGGTCATTTTAGAATAAATGTCCTCTGGGAGGCAGCTACACAGATGCTTTCATAGCAGAGTGAGGAGTGCCTGACACGGCTATCAATGAGCAGCAGATGTCTGCGGGTGAGCTGGGATCACTGACTTTAATTGCAAGAGTAAAATGATCTTTGAAAAGGAAAAAACAGTGTTATCAGTCACTTTGTGGAAGCCCTGCACACTGAGTAACTAATTACGCGTGAGAGCCAGCTCCGTTTTTCTGGAAGAGGGAGGGGGCACATGACATTTATCTACTTGTACCTCATGGATAATTTTACCTCGTCTGGAAAACCTCAGGACAAGAAAAGCCTGTAGTCTTCAAACTCTCAGGAAATTCTTTTGAACTTAGTTATGTGGCTTTTGGTAATTGGAGAGTGGATAAACTAAGAACAAAAAGTTCTAAAGCAATTATAATGTATTTTCTTCACATTTCAAATAGAACTAAATACAAAGAAAATAGAGATACTGATTTAAACCAAAAATAAAATAAAGAATAAATTACCAAATTGTTAATATTATTCTTCAAAGCAAGTATCTACAGAGTATTATTCTTAACTGAGGAATCTTTAACACTGCTTTAGATTGGAGAAGAAATAGTTTCAAATCTTGGAGTCAGACAGATTTGGGCTTAAATCTCTAGTAGCTACTCAAAAGCTGTGAATTTAAAAATATACATTAAAGGTTCTTTTGGTCACAAAAGAAACCATCCTAAGGCAAATAGGGAAAGGTACTGGGGTATCTTTTTGAATCCACTAAATAATTGAATAGTTAATTCACGGGAAGTATTAGAACCTGGGCATTTCCGAGGACCTCAGCACTGAACATAGGGGAACAAACTGAAGTTCTGCCATTAAATGTACCAATTTCTCTTGGAGGTCACAGTCATCTTCATGCGAAGGAGAGGCTGACAATCTGAACCTCTTGTTAAGTTGAATGTGTTGGAATGAAGCTGGTTTTATTGAGGCATGTTACCTTTGGGTCACACATCCAGAAGTGGTGAAAAGTCTCCTGCAGGTGGGGGAGCATTCCCACCGGCACAGCTGCAATATATATTTCTTAATATAGAGAATTTCTTAATATAGAGAATTTCTTAATATAAAGAAATATATATATTTCTTTTTCTTCTACAGCTAGCCAGGTGTCCCTCCATCATAGCAGTTCTTCAGGTACTCACCATAAACCCCTTTCATAAACCATTCCCAAGGACCTCCTCCTACTGTCTGTACTAACTCTCAGTCTTATGACCAAAACATCAAGTCCTCCCAAATTATTGAATTCCTTCCTCTCATACCTGTGCAGAAAACTCCAGCTAAGGAGGCAATTCCTCCTCTCTCAAGGAATTGAAGGTTACCAGGTTTCTGCTTGGGAAACTTTAAGATAGAAGCCACAACAAAGTCAGGTTAGAAACCAAAGCGACTTATAATCAAAGAGAACTTCTCAAGGCTTTGCATTCTTACAACTGACCAGAAAGATGCTCAGACTTCTAGGATTTGTATGAGTTTAAGCCTGCATTATTTGTGATCTCTGTTTTATCTAGCTATTGCCACCCCAAGAGGGTTTTCTCTGTCAGAGATGAAGGAATGTGTAACAGGTAGCGTCTTCTTCCACATGAGGCAGAGACAGTACACTGAGCTATAATGCTGGGAACATATCGATCGTCTTCTGTGGATCATATAACAGCTTAATTGATCTCAAACAGGGTGGGAGAGAAAGGGCGGGGGAGAAAGAGGAAGGGAGCGAAAAAGAGATTGATTAATTTATTGTGAAGAATTGTGGTTATGGAAGCTGACAATGTCAAGATGTGCAGGCAGCAAGCTGCAGACCCAGGAGAGCTTGTGTTCTAGTCAGAGCGTGGGGCAAAACCAATGTCCCAGCTCAAGGCAGTCAGGCAGAAGGAGCTCCCTCTTACTTGACGGAGAGTCAGCCTTTTTGCTGTATTCAAACCCTTCTACCTTATACTTAGCAATCTTAGGTTAATTAACAGCACATAAGGGACTAGGCTGATATCTCCATGGGTGTAATTTTAGAAACCCCATCAAAATCCTTGCTGTACCCCCAAATAAACATCCTTGCTACTTTGATATTTGAAATGTTTTTAATATAAAATAGCATTTGCATCTCATTATGAGACAAGGATTTAAATGCAATGCAAATCCACCAGAAAAGTCTATGTCAGTATATTAACCATGGGGCTTTTTACTTGGAGTGATGGAAACCTAATTTCAAGCTTGTTGAAGGGGAAAAAATGAATTCATTTGATTATGTTACTGAAAATAATAAAATTATATATGTATCAGAAATAGCTGGATCTAGGGGTTCAAATCATGTTTTTAAGAAATACAGAAATACATCTCAGTACATTATCTCTCTCTCTGCCCTACTTAACTCTGGGACACCTTCATTCTCTGGCAGGTTCTCTCTTCTCTGGTGGCAAAGACAGTAAACCTTCCAGGTTCACATGCTTCTTACAGCTTGTGATCTCAGGACAGAGGGCCTGTCCTACCAGAATCTAAACCTAGCTCCTAGGAGGCCTCTAATTGCCCTGACTGGGAAGCAAAGCCCTTTGATAAACTGCACACCTTCCTCTATCACATGGAATCTGGGAGTTTCATTCCCAAAAAGAAGGCCTGTGGGAAAGATAAAATGGGTAAAAAAAGTCTTTGACAATGTGACATTCAGACTAGAGTTTGAATGATATGAGCATTCAGAGGCAGATGAAACCAAATACTCCCTAACCATATTTTAGGACCTACCTATTTCATTCTCAAAACACCACCATGACATTTATTATACATATAAGGAAAACAGCTTCTGAAAATGGGTTTATGGTTCTTTTTTTTTTTAAGATTTTATTTATTAATTTGAGAGAGAGAGAGAGAACAAGTGGGGAGAGGGGCAGATGGAGAGGGAGAAGGAGACTCCCCATTGAGCAGGGGCCCCATGTGAGGTTGATCCCAGGACTCTGGGCTCATGACCTGAGCCCAAGGCAGCCACTTAACCGACGGAGCCACCCAGGTGTCCAGGTTTATGGTTCTTAACCCGCTTTTTGTTTGTTTGCTTGTTTGTTTCCTTGACTTAAATATATCTACAGATAGAAAATATACTTGTCAGAGTCACTGAATAACCAGCAATGAATTTCAACATCATATGTGTACGTATGTGTGTATGTGCAAATTTAGGGAGGAGGATCCAGTTAGTTTTTGCTGTGTAACAAATCGCCCTGAAAGTCAATGGCTTAAATTACAATGGTTTATTATTATTTATGTAAATAATACTTATTTATATAAACATATAATTATATATTGTTTTATATAAGAAATAATAATTTATTTGTTATTATTTCTAATTCTGTGGGTTGACTAACTGATTCCTATGCTGGTTTTCCCTGGTGTCACTTATGTGGCCATCAGCAGAAGGACTGTATGATCTAGCTGTCTCATGACGCTTGCAGGTGGCGAGCTGGGAATCTCAGTTTCTACAGGGCCTCTCACTGTCTCTGAGGTTAGCCTGTTTCTTCGTTTACTGGTCTCAGGAAAGTGTCCAAGCATGTGTGGGTGGAAGCCGCAAGTCTTTTGAAGACAGCTTCGGGAGTCTCCTAATGTGACTTCAGGCGAAGTCTAGTCATCAACATAAGCCGTAAGGCCCGTATAGTTTCAAGGCTTAGTAAATAGGCCCTACACCTTAATGAAAGGATTGACAATGGCACATTGAAGACTGGGGAACATATGGGGTGTGAAGAATTTGGGGCCATATTTTGTGATTGATTATATAACCTGAATTTCAAGGTTCAGACAAAAAGTAATTTGGAAAAGTCCTCCTGGTTGACGCTTACTATATCTTAGATCTCCCCTAGATCTTTATTTATTAATTTTTAAAGATTTTATTTATTTATTTGAGAGAGAGAGAGAGAGAAAGAGACAGGTGGAGGCGGGAAGCAGAGGGAGAGGGACAAGAAGACTCTGCTCTGAGTACTGAGCTCAACGCGGGGCTTGATCCCAGGACACTGAGCTCATGACCTGAGCCGAAACAAGAGTCAGACGCATAACCGACTGAGCCACCCAGGCGCCCCTGTCCTAGATCTTTAAACCTGGATTTTTCTGAGATAATTGCCATGTCCTCTTCATCAGAAAACACTGATTCTCAGTGGTCATCAATGAGCCATCTAGTGGCCAGCAGATCAGTAAGCTCTATTTGCAAAACTCGGCTTTTAATTAATAGTGAATTTTTAAAATCTATCTTAATTTAAACTTGTCACATCAATTAGCCTTGGGGATGAGTAAGTAAACACAAACATAATTTATCACTTTGTCAAGTTAACAAACACCATGCTGATGTGCTCAGAACCCCTGATACAGATTCATGGATTCATACATCTGACAGTGGTGAAGCCTACATGCGAGCTAGGCTGGCCATGCTCTTGCTAGAGACTTGAAGGTCAACAAGATGGGAATCTTCTTGTTCTTGCTACTCTCACAGTCTAGTTATGAGGCTGAAATGAAGGTATTAGTAAAATACTGTAGAAAACGAGGTTGACTGTGACTTACCCAGAGGGTGAAAAAGTAGGCAATATTCCTTGAAAGCTTCCTCCATGAATCAGCTCATTTAAAGTTTATAAACATCCTGTGAGTTAACCACGATAGCCATGTTTTATTTTAATAGTTTAAAAAGTCTCATTTAA
This sequence comes from Ursus maritimus, assembly GCF_017311325.1. Classification (NCBI taxonomy): domain Eukaryota; kingdom Metazoa; phylum Chordata; class Mammalia; order Carnivora; family Ursidae; genus Ursus; species Ursus maritimus. The sequence goes on along the minus strand of NW_024426885.1, from coordinate 21,538,718 downwards.
GCTCAGAGACATCAAATAAGTTTCTGAAGAACACAGCAAATAAAGGCTGCGGCCAATATTCCAAACAAGGAAGATCTGACTGCAAACTCCTTTTATACAAATTATACACATTTTAACAATATATTTATAATTTGATGTCTATTGTATTAGCTATATGTTGTTGCATAATAAATTGCCAAACACTCTATGGCTTAAAACAACACAGGCTTATTGTCTCACAGATTCAATGGGCCAAGAATTCAGGCTGAGTTTTATTAGTTTATCAGCTTCAGCATCTCACCAGACTCCAATCATGGAGTTAGCCAGGCTGTGTTCTCAACTGGATTGCTGGCCGAAGAAGAATTCACTTTCAAAAATCCCTCAGGTTTGGGGAAGATTTTATTTCCTTGTGGTTGTGACTGAGAGCTTGAGTTTCCTCCTGACTGTCAGCAGGAGGCCACCGCCAGCAGCTAAAGGCTGCCCTGTTCCCTCTCAGGTGGCTGTCTTTATAGGCAGCTCACAACATGGCAGCTTGCTTCTTCAAGGCCAGCCGGAAAGCAAGGTGAATCAGCTAGCAAGAGGACTTTTATATCATGTATGTATTCATGAAAGTGAACTCCCATCTCCTTTGCCATGGTCTGTTGGTAAGAAGCAAGAAACAGGTGCTGCTGCCCTTAAGGGAGGCGGATAATACAAAGTGAACACCAGCACACAGAGTGCTTGGGGCCACCCTCCAGTCTGTCCAACTGATGGCAGACATTGGCATTGACTGAGGGTTCCCTCATGGACTTGTAAGTTTATGAGTTTTGAGATGCTGTAGCGAGTGCACACATGTGCACACACACACACACCGTGTCACACCTTCTCATACACATACACTCACATGTCCCTCCTAAGCTTGACAAAGTATTTTGCAAAAACATTTCGTTCATGGCACCAAACTGTGAACTTTCAATCCAAAAGGAAATGACCTGTATCCTCACTATTTCTTAGTCAGCAAAGAGGTGGGGGAAGGGAATCGAGGGGAGGGCTGAAAAGCCAAAACATTCAATTATGTTCCCCTCAAGACTGAAAAGCAGAAAGTCATAGCTTTCATCAAGGAACTTGGCAGGCCACAAAACAGTCCAAAACATACACAGCAAATGGCCCCTGATAGAATTCTATCCAGAAGGCAGCTCTGCAGCCCACTGAAAAGTTCTTTAGCTGGGCTGGCAAACAACATATACTGAGGGAGCTTGGAGTTAGATAATCCTTTCGCTTTGAGTGTGGTGATAAACACGGGGACTGGGGAGTGTGGGTGTGTTCTATAGAAGGGAGAAGAAAGGCCAAGACATCCTCAGGGTTTTAGCCATTCCCCATGGATCTCTCTGGACTTAGAACCTTTTTCTCCACCTGAAAGAAGGTTGCTCTTTGGGGGTTAGAAATCCTATTCCTCTCTAGTAGATGGGTTCACACCAGCACTATACTATCCTGGAATAATATTCTTATTCCCAAGAATAATAAGAAAAATGGTGAGCCAGTTGGGGGAGGAAAAAGCTCACTCAACTATGTACCCAACAGAAGTGCCACCAAATGATAGAAAAATCAATAGAGCAGTAAACCAGTGTCTTGGAACATAGATTTTGGAGTCTGGCAGAACAGAGTTAACACCTAGCTTGCTACATTCTAGCTGTTTGATCTTGGGCTGATTACTTGTTTCTCTGAGCCTCAGTAAAATAATATTAGATGCAAAAGTAAAGTGAGTTGTTCCTATGTGTAAGATTGTGTGTTAAGCACTTGTCATTTATCTACCTCATTTAATATGGTAGCTCTATCTCATTGTCCTTAATCAGAACTTTTCAAATTCTAAACAAGAAAAGTCTAAAAATTTGGGGTCAATTAAGCAAAAATAAAATATAATATTAGTATTAAAATAATGAAGAGGGCTTACAAGTAAAGATTCTGCTGAAATGGGTGGATTAGGCATTTCTAGATCCACTTCTTATACACTTTCTCCTCCCACTGACTTTTTGTGCTTTAGCTTTACTCTCTGTCCATTCCATAGATGTGTTTCCTCTCTATGGTAAAGAAGATGGACAAATGCAGATGCAACAGGCAGCTAGGGATGATCACATCACCAGGTAAGGCCCAAGGAAGACATTAGCTGATCTTCCTTGAGTAAACATATCTGTCCTTCTGCCAATTACCACAGTCATGGGGTTGGAGTTCTCTGGTTCACTTACCCTAAGTCACATGTCAAACCCTAAGGCCCAGGGTGAGAGCTTTCCATTAGTAGGTCCACTATAATAGATCTGATGGGTGAAGGAAGCAGACCAAAAAAAAAAAAAAAAAAAAAAAAAAAAAAAAATCAGTTAACCGCAACAGGGAGGTATATTTAGTTAACTATTTTACAGATAAGAAAACTACTTCAAAGTTTAGAGCAATTAAGGAAATGGTGGAAGATCATCCATGTATAGGTGGTAAAGCAAGGTTTGATTTGAGGCCCGACTATGTTTATAGCCTATTAGAAGAGCTGTTATCAATATACTGTATGATTAAGTCAGGACAACCAGAGTCTTCTCATTGATTCTACGAGTGAAAGAGGGAGTATTTGAGCGGACTACAAAGTCTTACAAGACTTCTTGGGGGAAAGGTATCTTACACGGATTTGATGGGTAAAACAGAAAAGCAAGAGAAATGCTACTTTGCTTAATCAGGTTTAACCAAAAAACTTTTCTTTCAAAGATTTCCTTTTAGTTGAAATAGTATGGAATTTAGAGTGAAGGAGAGAGTTTTCTTCCCCTTCTAGTTGAAGATTAGAAAACTAAGTTAAAAGACGCAGGTTCAAGTCCAGGCTTAGCTGCTGACCTCACATCTGATTTTGGACAAGTTATATATACTCCATGAGCTTCAAGCTCCTCTTGATCTAGAAAATAATATTACTTCACGGAGTCTCTTGAGATTCAAATTGGGAAGGAAATTTAAAAGTGTACTGAAAACCCAAAAACACAATCCAAATGGAAGATGATATTATCACTTCATAAAACGGGCTCCCTTCAGGGCATGCTACGTGCCTCTGTTTACTGATATCATTTCTAAAATCAGAGAGAAAGTGGGTCTTTATCGCTACAATAGTTTTATAACTTGGTAACAGAAGAGGAATTTTTTTGAGCTAATTTACCTACCAATTTCTAACATTTTTCTTCTTACCGATCAGTATTATTATTTATTGTGGTGAAGATAACTTTTGTATGTACTGCTACAGAACAAGATACTTAAAGATTAAGTGTTGTACCCAACAAAAGGCTTTGCTCTAACTCAAAATAAATGTATTTTTCTTTATATTTATTACTCTTCAGCAAACAGGGATAGTCTATTGGCTTTCATTGTACTGGCCCTTCATTTATATGCCTTGGCACTGTTTGTCCTGGACCTTTTCCACTACGAGCTCAGCAGTCCTTTCACTTTCCCTTGTAAGAAATCTCTCCTTCTCTCCAACATCTCTAATCATCTTCCAGCCTCTCTTCCTATGTAATTCTAGATAAGAATAGGGTATTGATTTATAGTGAGTCTTCACCCACTGCTGCAGAGACACAAAGTGAAGTGCTACATCTTGTGAATAATTACTTTAGAAAACAAGCCCCCAATGCAGCAAGATAAAGCAATGGAATTCATGCTCCACCTCATTCCTTTTGACAGTTGCAGGAATCCAGGTCCAATTGTGCTGCCATGAAAACCACAGGCAGAGGCTGGCAAAAAAGAAAAGACATGTTCTTGTCAAAGCGACGCTCATTGCAGCTGAAAGACCTTTCAGTTTTGTCTGAAGGACACCAAACTACTTTCTGTGTTCTTGGCAAGCTATTGCTCAGGAAGGGGATTCTGAGTGATTTTGCCTATGTCACGTGACCGTTAAGTAAATAACCCACTAAGAGCTATCATACAGGGACCCCGTGTTTCCACTGATGTCCCCATCTGTGACTGCTCCAAGCTGACATTTGATCCCAGGTCAGTTTCTCTCCTGGGGGGCAATAATGCTGTAGAGTCTTGCAATGTAGGAAAAAGAAGAGGGAAAAATTTCTCCTTGTCTTTTTACTCAGTTTCCCTTTTGGACACAACTTTGGGTTAGGAAAATAATTAGAAGTGTTCTCAGAAAACGAAATGAGGCTCTATAGAAAATAAAGATGATTAGGTCTAAATTTAACAAATTAACACATAAAGTTTTAAGAATACTGCTTAAGACCTATGAGTTAACAACCAAAACACTTAAAAACAAATTATTAAAATTAAAAGCCAGGATTTATTAAAATAAAACTTTTCCGGGAGTAAGGGGACAGGCAATGAGCAATGGGGTGAGAAACTGATTTTCTTAATAAATCCATAGATCAGTTTTTACTATGTCATATACTACTTTGATAAGTGTAATTAACAAAGATACTATAAAATATGGCTATGAAATAAAAAATGATTTTGTATAGAATGCAAACTAAGCTTATTAATTAATTATATAAATTTTCACATTTATTTTCTAACTGGGACTTTATAATAATAATATGGGAAAGTCAAAGTTTATTGTCACATTTGTCAAGTGAAAAAAAAAGATTCACAAAAGTTAAGGAATCTTCCAAGATTATTCGGAAGTCAGAGAGACACTGATTAGGAGAAAATCCAGGTCTCTGACTCAGACATCAGTGTTCTCCCCATCCTCCCCTCCTCCGATGGATATTCACAGGTGCCACTCACTAGAGCAAAACAATTTTAAGGCAAGTGGCAGGAAGAGAAAGCCACAGAGACGTGACCTCTGATTTAAAAGGAGGGCGCGTGGGGCGCCTGGGTAGCGCAGTCGTTAAAGCGTCTGCCTTTGGCTCAGCGCGTGATCCTGGCATTCCCGGATCGAGTCCCACATCAGGCTCCTCCGCTGGGAGCCTGCTTCTTCCTCTCCCACTCGCCTGCTGTGTTCCCTCTCTCGCTGGCTGTCTCTCTGTCACATAAATAAATAAAATCTTTAAAAAAATAAAAAAAAAAAAAATAAAAGGAGGGGGCATATTGCATGGTGCACTGGGTGTTATATTCAACTAATGAATCATCGAACTTTAATCAAAAACCAGGGATGTACTGTATGGTGACTAACATAATATAATAATAATAAAAAATAAATAAATAAAACAAAAAGAAATAAAACAGATCAAAAATACAAACTGGATCACGATTGTTTTAAGTAATGTGTAAGTGAGCCCCCGAGTCATGAAGGCTAGGAGATATTAGATGTAGTGGGAAGCAGGCCTCACACGGCAAGGGTGATGAATATACCATTCTACTTATCGTTTCTGACAGACAGAGAATACTGGGACCGTAAACTCACTTACAGACTCATATGAGTCCACTGTCGGGTGCAGTGCAGTGAGGTTGAAATTTAGGAAAGAGCGGAGCCCGGGAATATACTTGTCTCGCTGAAGAGGGGCCGGAGGAAAGAAGTAAGGAGGACGCAGACCAGTACATAACTTGTGCAGATGAATGGCAGGGGCAGACCCGGCAGCCTGGGCCCCTCTCTCATCAGTAATTGCAGCACACGTGTTGGAGGAGGGGGCATCTGCTCTACCCAGGGCTTTTCTGATTGTCTTGACTTCTGTGAAGTGTAAAGCCTGTTGCATCGAGCTGTCTGCAGGGATGCTCGAACAGTTTCTCTTTGGAGATTAATTCAGAAGGTATCTGTGCATTACTTATTCTCTCTCTCTCTGTGTCTCTCAATGGAAATGAGTCTTTTGGGGAAAAATTTGGAGTGCAGGCCTTTTATGCTATGTGTCAGACCCCACCTCCTTTCTGTATGTACATTTCTGCATTGGCCTAGCTCTGGGTTTGTAAACTCTGCGCAGTCTATACTTCTACAAATAATTTTATCATGATGGCTTTGGATAAAAAGCGACTTAGGAGTAGAACAGAGTGTGGACAAGTCAGAGTGCTCCTGTTGCCCTGCAGGCCACCTTGTCACCCTGGTGCTGAACACAGGGAAGGAAGGAAGTCCTGGAATTGTTCTGGAAATAAGATTCTATAGGTTAAAAAAGGAAAGAAAGAAATCAGTGTCTTTTCATTACACACACATACTCCTCATGACCCATTCCCAGGGTCCCCACCCCAAGAGAAGTGTCCCAAATCTCCTTCCCAGTGGGGACTCAGCAGATGATAATAGCCCCTCCATCCCTCATCTAGACCTGTGGTTGGTCTAAATTCCAAATCATAAGAGGGGCAGTATGGTAATGGTGGTGGTGGTGGTGCTGGTGGTGGTGTGTGTGTATAGTGGGGTAGATAAAACCAATAAATGAACTTCAGTTTAAAGTAACATTCCTCTCTGATACAGGTTATTACCCCTTTGTAATTTTGCAACCACTGAAAACATTCACTGGGAATCAACTGAAAATTAAAGAAGGCTGGGAAAAAGTTTAGGAGTTTTCAGGGGCAAAGTTGGAAGTGGTAAATAAAGTAAGCAGCTATTAACTTTTCATCAGGGATCAGCAGGAAACAAACAGCAATTATTCCCCACAGAAAGTCACTCTCAGACTGCACTTTGTCCTGTCCGCAGGCAGAGTGTGGGTGACATAGCTAAGCAAAGACACAGCCTGAGATGCACCACGGTGGGGATGTGAGGGGTGGGCAGCAGACAGGGGCACCTGAAAGAGAGGCAGACACAGAGCACACGGCGAGGGGAGGACAGGGACACAGAGTGGGAGAGGCAGACACCAATAGCAATGAGAAAAGCAGACCCAAGCTCAAGGACGTACTGAGACCTAAGAGATAGCGGCAACTTTTTGGCTCACCTCCGTCATTTTTACAATACCATTCTGTGTTTTTGGCAATATCCATTATCTATCTGTGTTATTATTGTTCTAATATTTTCTTTAAGCATTAAATAATTTTTCTGTAAACATTTTAGCAGAACCACCTATGCAAAGCCAGTGCTACATTTAAGTTTTAAAAGTTGGGGTAGCAACAGTAGGAATTATATGATGGCTTTCCAGCTAAGTGTTGCAGCCCGAGAAAAGGCTCTGAGACTGAAGTTTCTTGTTGACACCATCAAAAAAAAAGGGGGGGGGGAGGGGAGAAGAGAAAGAGATCAACGAGTGTTAAACTATAACAACAAAAATGAGGCTTATTCTAGGCCCTCGGGTGGCGCAGTCAGTTAAGTGTACGACTCTTGATTTCAGCTCAGGTCATGATCTCAGGGTCCTGGAATCGAGCCCTGCATGAGGCTCCACACTCCGAGGGGAGTCTGCTTGAGGTTCTCTCTCCGTCTGCCTCTCCCACTTGTGCTGCCTCTCTCTCTCTCTCTCAAATAAATAAATAAAATCTTTAAAAAATTAGAGATTTTTCCTTGATAAAGATCACAGGAATAAAAAAAAAAGAATCATAAAGTATGAAAAATGTTTTTCTCCCTGAGCTGCAATGTGGTATTCCATGGTGTTATGGCTCTGTACCATGCAAAACAATTTCAAGCTCCACCTGAAATCACCTGCAACATGCCTAAATAACACACTTTGAGAATCACTGATGCGGTGGTTAAGAGTGTGAGTGGGCGTTGGTCATGGAACTGGACTTAATATTGGCTCATTCATTCTAGAAATGTGTGGTGACATGCTGGGCATGTCAAGTGCTGTACAAGGTGCCAGGAATAAATGGTAAAATAATAAAGGAGCCTTCTTTAATGGGCCTTTTTAAAAATTGTAGTAACCAAATTTTGTATACATAACAAAATTTAGCATTTTAACCATATTTAATTGTACAACTTAGTGGCATTAAATACATTCACAATGTTGTGTAATCACCTATTTTTTTCCAGAATCTTTTCATCATTCCGAACTGCAACTCTACATCCATTAAATAATAATTCCGCATTTCTCTCCCACAGCCCCTGATAATCTCAGCTCTACTTTCTGTCTCTGTCATTTTACCTTTTTTAGGTACCTCCGATAAGTGGAATCACACAATATTAGCACTTTTGTGTCTGGCTTATTTCACTTACCATAATGTTTTCAAGGTTCATTCATGTTGTAGCATGCATCAGAAGTCCATTCCTTTTCATGGGTGAATAATATTCCATTGTATGTGTCTACTGCATTTTTGTCATCCACTCATTTACTGATGGATACTTAGGTTATTTCCACCTTTTGGCTATTGTGACTAGTACTACTATGATCATTCTTGCACAAGTATCTACTTCGTTTCCTGCTTTCAATTATTTTGGGTACATACCTACTTCCTTCATGGGTCTTGCACTTTAAAAGGATGTAAGAACAGATAAATTTTAACTTTTGAATATTATGTTATTGGGACACACATCTTGTGACAAAGGAGCACAAAAGAGCCCAACAGAACCCAGATGGAGGAGATTCTGGTAGGAAAAAAAAAGGAATGGCGTGGGTAAAAATTCCAAATTGATTGGGTGCATAGTCCATTATAAAAAAAAGAAATTCAGGAATGATTAGAATGGGGGAAAATGAGATTAGAGGGAAGGGCAAGGAACTGTGGGATTTATAGACCATATGAAGATCATTGAATCTCCCAAATACCCACATGGTCCTTCACATCATTCATTCTCATAAATGTCTTCTTTGATCATCATGTGCAAACTGACATGTTAACTCATCAAATTCTAGTTCTTATCTTAATTTTTATCCATAGCATTTGTAGTCCGTGTGTGTGTGTGTGTGTGTGTGTGTGTGACCTTCTGCCCCTCAGAATAAAAATTCCATGATGCAGAGACTATGTCTTTTATTTTACTGCTGCATCCCAGGACCAAGGAATGTGGCACATAAGTGAGCTATAAATATCAGTGGAATTAATGAATGAATGAACCAATGAGTAAGTGAATGGACTCATTTACTAGCTTTGTGACCTTAAGCAATGTATCTCCTTTATTTAAGTTCAAGCACCTCTTCTGGATAGTTGGGTGGATGAAGTAAATGTGCATAAAACACATAAGACAGGGCGTCTGGGTGGCTCAGTCAGTTAAGCATCCAACTCTTGATTTCAGCTCAGGTTATGATCTCAGGATCGTGAGACTAAGTCCCATGTCAGGCTCCATGATGGGTGTGTAGCCTGCTTGGATTCCCTCTCTCTCTCCCTCTGCCTTTCCTGCCACCCACCCAACTTACACTCTCTCTCTTGCTTTCAAAAAAAAAAAAAATCTGTAATACAGGGCCTAGAACATACTAAATGTCCAATAAACATTAGCTCACAGAATTTAGAGAAAAGGACATAAGCAGCAAAAGGTTGAGGGAGATAAATATAGAAAAACAAAGCAAGATAAAACTGTCCATTCATTATTTGTTTTGGTGAGAACTCCTTCCTTGTATTAGACCCATCCGTCACAAACAAAACGAAGCAAAATTAAACAGAGTCAACAAATACATGTTATACTTTTGACTGTCAGAGAAAAAAATAAAATAATAGGAATGAGATTGATGTTGAACACAAGTAGAATTTAAACCTTTGTTTCATTGAATCAAGTATCAGATAGTCAGTCATGAGTTTTCCTTTCCTACAATGATTTGCAGGTTTCCACACAAACTGGGATGAGTGAGCAAATGTGTGTGTGTGTGTGTGTGTGTGTGTGTGTGTGCGCGCACGCACTATGTATGTAAAAACATACCTGTGTCGAAATACATAGAATCATATGATGTGTTTGGAGTGAATTTGAGCAACATGACCCAGGCGAGTATAATAGTTACTCTCTTGTTCCCTTGCAATACATCAAGAGACACAGAATAATGAGAAAAATCAGGAAATTTGAAGGTGTTTTTCATACTTCCTTCTCACTGCCCCCCAAACATCACTGTCTACTGTTGGGGATTTATAAACTGTAGTGATGCTTGTTCTTAATTTAATGAAAAACAAAAATCAATAATACAGCACTGATCAACATGGACCCCAGGAGTAAAAGAGAATCACATCATAGAGGTGTTAAAACACATACAAAATTGGAGATAAATGAATAAGGTGTTTTAACTGTAGCTTTTGGCTTGGACCTGATAAGAGATAATACCCTCCCACAAGGAAAGGCTTTCATTTCACACCTACTTTGTGGAGCTGGCAATAATTCTGAGGCAGGTTGCAAGGACTAGGACTTACTTTGCCAAATTCATATCTGCTCTTGTATCTGAGGCATAGAGACACAAGGCTCCTTTTAGAACTCACTGGGTTGTTGTTGATTCTCTAATTTATTTATTCATCAGCTATACCTTTTACTTACAAGAGGAATTAGCAATGATTTAAAGCACATATTCTTCTGTACCCACCAGGGCTATGTTTTATCTCTCTTCCTGCTCTGGGGAAGGAGTTGGAGCTAGTTCTGTTTAGTTCCAGCAAAGGATGGCTCTGGGTATGGGTGTGGTAAGGGGGAGATAAAGGGGTTTTCATTTAATATATAAAAATGGAAAACCATTTATTGTGAAAATTTTATTTATTTGTACCCCATTTAAAACTCCCACTATAATATGTATACACTAGGTCAGTGGTTCTCATACTTAGATGATTGCCAGGGTCACCTGGAATCATGTTTCAAAGGCAGTTTTTCAGGACCCAGGTCCAGACCTTCTTTTGCTATGAGTCTGGAGGTAGGTCTAAGAATCTCAATATTTAGCAAGCCCTAGGTTGAGTCTGCTGGGCTGGGAACCACATTTTGAGAAATCACATAGTAATTAACACTCTCTGATTGATTTGTTAATATTCTGTTCATGAGTTGCTCATCAGTTCCTGTTTCTTTCTCCCACTGACCCTAACTGCTATTCTTATGGTCCATTTGGGGAAGTTAAGCTGGTTTCTGGTGGAAAAATCTCCCTATAAGACTAAAATCTTCTTTTAACAGTTGAGGAAAGTACTGTTTGGAGAGGACAATGGACTGGGTCAATGTCAAAGAGGAGTGGGAGAGGAAGGAAGAACACAACATGTATGGGTCCTGTTAACAATGGCTATTTCTTGAGAGGCCAGTCATCAAGAAACTGTGTTAAATCATGAGTCCTTGGGGAAAAAAAATAACATAATAAAGAAAGAAGCAAAATTAGGTTTTGTCATAAAAGTCACAACGGGAAAGCCATTGGGATGTAAAGCATGAAAGAATCAAGGTGAAAACATAGGATCTAGTTTCTCTTTTACCTAGAGTCAGGCCATGTCAGGGAGATGAGTGTGTGTGTGTGTGTGTGTGTGTGTGTGTGTGTGTGTGTGTGTGCGCGCGCGCGCGCAGCAGACTGTAGACTGCCAGGAAAGGAGATAAGAGTCTTCTCCATGCAGAGAACAAGCTGAATCCATGTTGATCAAAAACTGACATCAAACATACAGCCATAATTAAACCTGCTGTTTGTAAACCCTCATTAGAAAGCAAGAAGGATCATTATGAGTTTCTCAGGTCACAGGTATTAACTCCATATCATTCTAATTTCTAGTCCCTGGTCACTTTCTGCTGCATCCTTTTGCTGAATCTCAAAATCAATTTGCAATTTAATCTTGTGGGATCTGCCAAAGAAGTTATGTTCTGTCACCAAAGTAGCAAGTAACAGTCATTAACATAAGAAGTGCTAAAAATCAAGGTGACATCTGAGGGTCTGGTCTCATTTCTACCTGTAGTCAGACTATGTGAGAAGAGAGGGCCCAGCCTACGGGTGTTGGGTGTGAATGTGCATGTATGCAGGCAATAAACCTCCACGAAAGGAGACTGACACGTTCTCCAGAGAGAATGAGTTGAGTTGGTGCTGAACAAAAGCTGTATCAAATATATGTCCTCAATAATGAAATCTGCTATCTCTAAACCCCCTTTTGAGAGGAGGAATCTTCATTTTGAGTTTCTCAGGAACATGTGTTAGCTCCATGTAGTTTTAATTTCCAGCCCTCAGTCACTCTCCAACCCATCCTTTCTCTGTCCTCTCAAATCCAATTTGCAATTTAATGCCATGAGGTCTGCCAACGATGAGGTCTTCCATGTCCTCAGTCACATGGAAAAACATACAGCATTCTGTGCAGGGACCTTACCCATAAAACACCAGTGGCACTAAGCCATCAGATTGAAAGGAAATCACATTTCATAAATTCTAAGTTTAATCTATATGTAAATTTAGCCAACATTTTTAAAGAATAATAATTCATGAGTATTGATGTTTACATTGCTTGGCAATGGTTTTTTTTTATTACTTTAAGTAATGATCCAGATACAAACAACATTCTTTTATTTTATAAAAACAGGTGCTTGGTTGACTGAAGAGATGCTGAATAGAGACCCATCCCCTACTTTCAGAGAACAAAACCACCAGGATGTTTCCTGAGCCAAGAAGAAAGAATAACGATACTAAACAGAAAGCTACCAATTTCCAGTAATTTATATCAAAATTTTACTAAGGAAAATGTAAAGGTTTCCTCCAAATGTCCACTTCTTTTCAAAATAACTATAAATCAACAACAAAAAGCAACGAGTAATAACGGAGACATTGCAATTGTTCTGACACAGAGTTACAGTGTTCCTTTCAAGCATGGATATAGACCAGCATCGCTAAGATTTGGTGACTTTATTTAAAAATGTAGATTCTTTGGCATTTGAACAACAAAAAACCACATATGATTTAGTAAGTGTGGTAGGGTCCAGGATTATTATAACCAGAATCACTGAATTCTAATTCATCCTCTACCTCCAGTCTAAAACACAGCCAAACCCACACTAAAATGCCCACACCACCCTGTAACTTGACATTTACATGAAAATCCTGAGTTGGGGGCTCATGAATCTGCATTTTAATAAATTAATTAAATAATGGAAAATAATAATGCCTAGCCTAACATTTTTTGGCTGCTTGCTAAATGCCACTAAATGTCCTAGAGGCTTTATTATAAGCCAACTTATTTGGTTTATTCAATTATTTTCCTATTTTTGAAAATTTAATCTTCAAGAAACCCAATGAGGTATTACTACTTCCATTTTACAGAGAAAAAAACTGAGGCACAAAGACTAAGTTGCCCAAGTTTATTCTAGAAAGTCTCTAAGCTGATTCAAACCAAAGCGGAAGGAACCTAGAGCTTTTGTCTTCCTCATTATACTGTACCTTGGTGATTTTGATGCATATTAAAAGCACTGAGTTAGGAAATGATAAATAAGGCCTTCTGACATAAGTAGTCTAAAAAGCACCTTCAAAAACACGGGAAAAATACTAAAAATATTCCTTACTTTAGCTTTCAAACTTACATTCCCTGTCCTAACATTTCCGAATTCCAAATCTGTACATTCAAATATCTTTTTTTACAGGTCTCAGTTCAACTCTTCATGCCATACAATAAATTCAGGAAATTCTCTTCTAATTTCTCTTTCTCCAGTGCTCTCTGCCGCCTTCCACACTGTTGAGCAGATCTGAAAAGGAGGCAGTCATCCTCACTCTTTCTTTCCCTCATCATCAACCTTCCCTGCCATCAGTGACTGATCCCTATAACTTTCCTATTAAATCTCTAGCAAATTCGGCTCTCCCCTTCTATAGTCCATGCTGTCATCATCATCATCATCATCATCATCATCATCATCATCATCATCACCATCATCATCTTTCCTGCACTTCTGCAATTGCTTTGCCTCTTGTCTCCCCCTTGTCCCCTCCGAGCCATTCTTCACACTGTGGCAAGAATGATCTTGAAACACGGTGGCTGAAGCCCCAGGTCCTTGACATTTCCCAGAAAAATTTGCATGTGCTCTCCTTCCTATGTCCGTGGCCTCAGATCAGACCACTTTCCCCCAACACTTACATTTCATGCATGCTGGTCTTCCTTTAGTTCCTCTATCTCCCGACATTCCTTTGGCTTTGCGTTTTCACATGTTTCTCTCTGCCTGGAATGCTCCCATTAGAGGAGCATAAATTATGAGTAACTCCAGGCCTCAGCTGTCTCATCTATAAAATGGGAATAAAATAACTTTAGATCAGGGTTGTTAATACTGTGAAATACAAGTATTACACATTCAATAAGTTTTAATTTCCCTAAATATGTTCAAACATTTTTAGATATCTTCTAATAATCTTCATATTAAAAAATACTGAATAATGTATTCCTTCCCACCATTTTACCAGTCATAATTTCATGGACTCTCAAGGTTAGATGTGTCCTTTAAAAAACTGTTTATCTCATTTCAGAAATTCATTAAAATTATCACAAATCTTGCTGTGAAGTATTCTTGCAATTTTTAATTGCTGGCTAGTTAACAATATCCTTCAGAATGTTGCATCTTTCTAAAAATGTACCTATTGGATAGCTATAATTTTCAAAATTACTACTTTGTTCTACAATCCATCAATGAGTTAGTAAAAATAATTAATGGAATTTTCACATTTTTGTGGGCCCTGACAGGAAAAAAAAAAAAAGATTACAAATAAATGAGCAAGTGAAGGAGCATTAATTAGCATCTAATTTGTAATAGCAGAGTTCAGCACTCAATAATTTGAAAATTAATTGAACTTTTATGTTGATGTAAAAAGTAAAACATAGCCAAGTTCTTGTTGAGAAAAGATTAATATTACCTTACTAAAAACTCTCAAGAGTACTAATTTGTTGAAGAAATAAATGTATATTGTATAAAGGTTATCAGTAGTATAATCCAGCAAGAAAGATGTTATAGTATCATGTATGTGAAATATGGAAATGGAAAGAGACAGACAGAGAGAGGGGAGAGAGAGAGCGAAGGGAGAAACTGGGAACAAATGTTGGGAAATGAATAATAGGGAATTCAGGATTAAGGGGATCCATGACATGTCTGTATCCATCTTGCAACTTCATACATTTGAATTGATTTCAGAATGACATTTCTGGAATCTGGATGCAGAGTATTCTTTTAACCTTTCCATAAGTATAAAATCATTATATAATTTTTAAAAATTGCCTTTTGTCCCTGGAGCACCTTCATTCATGTCCCAATTTTCTCTACAGCATTCTCTATTGTTTAATATACAGCTGACCCTGGAATAACAGGGATGATAGGGGTGCCAACCTCCCACGCAGTCGAAATTTCACTTATAACCTTTAATATTTTTTAAAGATTTCTTTATTTATTTGAGAGAGAGAGAGCACAAGTAGGGGGAGGGACAGAGGGAGAGAGAAGAGAGAGCAGGCTCCCCACTGGGTGTGGAGCCCAATGTAGGGCATGATCTCATGACCCTGAGATCATTACTTGAGTCAAAACCAAGAAGTAGATGCTTAACCAACTGAGCCACCCAGGTGCCCGTCCACATATAACTTTGACTCCCCCAAAACTTAACTGTTAATAGCCTACTGTTAACTGGAAGCCTTACCAATAACATAGTCAATTAACACATATTTTGTATATTATTTTATCATATACTATATTCTTATGATAAATTAAGCTAGAGAAAGCAATTCAGCCACCCTTTTCCTGAGAAGAATTTCCCACCAGGGTATCATCTCCAGTTGTGAATGGACACATCAGTGAAATGTGATGTGGACAAAGAATGAAATCTCTATGATCAACATGGCATTTTTCTCCCATAGAACCAGTGAAATGTGAAAAAGTCTGTCCTGAAAAGTATCTGGCAGTGAAAGTGGGGCAACCATTTATTCTGCTCTTGGGTGGACACAAATGATTCAAGGACTTAATGGGTGAAGGAAATGCCCTCAGGGAGACAGAATCCTTGAGACCACCTGACTGGCACTGGACAGTCTGAGACCCAGTGAACTTGTTGTTTCATATAATGGTGCTTACAGCCTGAGGTAGCACACATGAATCAGTATTTTAACTTCCATTTTATTATTTTTTTAATTTTTAATTTTTATTTTTTTTATGTAAAGTTCGATGATTCATTAGTTGCGTATAACACCCAGTGACCATGCAATACGTGCCCTCCTTACTACCCATCACCGGTCTATCCCATTCCCCCACCCCCCTCCCCTCTGAAGCCCTCAGTTTGTTTCTCAGAGTCCATAGTTAAATTAAACAAATGGAAAACCGTGTTTTCCAAAGCCTATTAGCACCTTATGATTAAGTCCTTAACAGAGGTTCAATCGTAGAATACTCTATCTTTTAAGGAAAATTAATTGTTTTTTTTTTTTTTTAAAGATTTTATTTATTTATTCGACAGAGATAGAGACAGCCAGCGAGAGAGGGAACACAAGCAGGGGGAATGGGAGAGGAAGAAGCAGGCTCATAGCGGAGGAGCCTGATGTGGGGCTCGATCCCACAACGCCAGGATCACGCCCTGAGCCGAAGGCAGACGCCCAACCGCTGTGCCACCCAGGCGCCCCAAGGAAAATTAATTGTTGACACTTCACTTTTAGGTTGAGTGTTGTTAGTCTTTTACCTAAATTGTGACTTCGTGAGAACTGAGTACTTACAGATTCTTGAAGAGAAGCCTTTTGCGTTCAGGTGTCAGTCTTTTGTAGGATGAAGCAAGGCCACATCAGCAAGCAGAGATCTGGGCTGCAAAAGGATCACAAAACTGTGAGCTTCTTAATGTCCAGGATTGTGTTTTATTTTGATATTCACCTGCAAAGATCCTAAATGGGAGGGCTTCATAATATTCTCTTTGCTAAATTAGGTGATAGATACATGCATGTGAATCAACAGGAAATGTCAGAATGCAAAGATAAGAGCAGAGGCAAAATGTAAGAAAACAGGAATTAGTCTTTGTCACTAAGTCACTTAGTCACTAAGATTTGGGTCTTAGAGGTCAATATCTTTATGTCTGAAACCTCCCCTTTACATATTATTCATGAGTTTTCCTTACTTCTTTTCCTCCAATCACCATTCCATTAACACCTATTCTCAAGAAGGAATCTGAAACTCATGCACAGAAAGGGGTAATTGACTGATGTGCCAACTTAATGACCACTCTAGAATCCTAACAGCAATTAAATTCTCAATTAAACTAAGCTAGACACTTTTGATTGTCACAACCCACAAATGGGGAGTGGTGGGTGGGAGGTTCTTCTGACGCTGACTAGAGGCCAGGTTAAATATCCTACAATTCACAAGGCACCATCCCCCAATAAAAAGAAGAATTATTTGAAAAATTAATGGTGATAACATTGATGAGGTTGAGAAATCCTGGGAATAGGGGAATAAAGCCTAAGCAGTGTAATTCTCAGCATAATTGGCAGTGAAGAGAGGAAGAAAGAATATTTGTTGAGAAGAAATCAAAGCTTGTCTTTACAAGGTATCACAGTGTATAGAGACAGTGACATCCTCCTAGAGAGGGAGTCTGTGTAAGCAGCAGAATATAGTCAGATCCTTGCCTTCAAAAGGGAGGGTCACTATGGCAGCATGATGGCTGAGCCTTCTGCGGGCATCAAAGCATGATTTCAGAGTATGGCAATGGTGTTGTTTCCAATCTTGGGACCCTTGGCCTCAGAGTCACATCTCTTTCTCTTAATTTTGCAATTGCCATAGAGCAAGTCTTAGTCCTCCTCATCTCACCATTCCCCACTGCTGGTCCTTCCAGGGGATTTGTATAAGGCTTCCATATCTCTTTAAGCCCATGCTATCTCATCTGTAAAATAGGAATAAGCCACAACAATAAAAGTGATTCACTGAATGGGTTTCTGTAAAGCCTGAGATTTACCTGGGACAGAGAAAGAAGGAGTTGCAGCTCACTTTTAGCATTTACTACCAATTTCGTTCTTTTTTAAATTTTAATTCCAGTGTAGTTAACATACAGTGTTCTATTAGTTTCAGGTGTACAATACAGTGATTCAACAGTTACATTACTCAGTGCTGCTCAAGATAAGTGTCCTCATAATCCCCTTCACCTATTTCACCCATCCCCCCCACCTCAACCATCTGTTTGTTCTATGTATAGTTAAGAGTCTGTTTTTTTTTGGTTTGTTTCTCTCTTTTTTCCCCACCTTTGTTCATTTTTTTCTGTAATTCCACATATGAGTGAAATCATATGGTACGTATCTTTTTTTGACTGGGTTATTTCACTTAGCATTATATTTTTCAGATCCACCCACGTTGTTACAAGTAACAAGATATTTTTCTTTTTAATGGCTGAGTAATATTCCATTGTGTATGTGTGTGTATGTGTATATATATATATATACACACACACACACACACACACACACACACACACACACATACACGCATTTCTTTATCCATTCATCTACCATGGAACTTGGGCTACTACCAGTTTGGCTATTGTAAATAATGCTGCAATAAACATAGGGGTGTATATATCCCTTTGGATTAGTGTTTTCATATTCTTTGGGAAAATATCCACTAGTGCAATTACTGAATCATAGGGTAGTTCTATTTTCAATTTTTTGAGGAACCTTCATACTGTTTTCCACAGTGGCTGCACCAGTTTCCACAGTGGCTGCACCATTCCCACTAACAGTGCAAAAAGGTTCCTTTTTCTCTACATCCTTACCAATGCTCGTTGTGTCTGTGTTTTTGATTTTAGCCATTCTGACAAGCATGAGGTGATATCTCATGGATGTTTTGGTTTGCATTTCCCTGATGATGAGTGATTTTGAGCATCCTTTCATGTGTCTGTTGGCCATCTGTATGTCTTCTTTGGAAAAATGTCTATTCATGTCTTCTGCCCATTTTTTAATTAGATTATTCATTTGGGGGGTTTGAGTTTTATAAATTCTTTATACGTTTTGGATTCTAACCCTTTATCAGATATGTCATTTGCAAATATCTTTTCCCATTCAGTAGATTGTCTTTTAGTTTTGTTGGTTATTTATTTCTTTTGCTGTGCAGAAGCTTTTCATTTTGATGTAGTCCCAACAGTTTATATTTGCTTTTGTTTCCCTTGCCTCAGGAGAGATATCTAGAAGGATGTTGCTATTACCTATTTCATTCCGAACTAATTGCACAACCTTCAATGTTCTCATTTGTGGGATGCAAGTCACCTACATCAATAGGACATTGTGAGGATTTAATGGGAAAAGGGAGAAGAGAAATTAGCTCTAGTCCTCTCACACCGCAAGTGTTGAATAAATCATATTGCTGGTGGGATCATGGTTATCACTGATAATCTTTTCTATTGATTATCATTCATTGATTCACTGATTGGTTTATTTGTTCATTCATTCATTTATTTGGCCAACATTTGGTAAGATCTTGCCATAGCCTCGGTAATAAAGAGATAAGTGCATCAAAATGCCTCTTTCTTGGTTAAAATTCTTTGTGAAGCTGAAACTCTGAACTTGGGAGAAGCAGACAGAGCTAGCAAATGTAGAGAATGAATGAAAGTAACTTGTGTCTGCAAGTCATCTACTCTAAGAGAGCACATCAAGCCATGCTGATCCACACTGGCTTCCTCTTAGCTCTTTTTGTCTTATCACCTTTGTTGTTCCTTCTAGGGCTTGATTCAGCACCATGTGATATTCTTTTTTTGAATTTTATTTATTTATCTGAGAGAGGGAGAGAGAGAGAGAGAGAGAGAGTGCAGATGAGCAAGGACAGACAGAGAGGGAGAAGCAGACTCCCCTGCTGAGCAGGGAGCCTGATGCAGGGCTCGATCCCAGGACTCTTAACCGACTGAGCCACCCAGGCGCCCCACAATGTGATATTCTTTATTGCAAAGAACTTCACCATGTTAACTCAAATAAATAATCTTATTAAATCTGAATTAGAAGAAAAGGGCTAGAGAAAGACAAAAAATCAATGAAAGGAAAAAATGACACTGTGCCTTAGGATGAATGGACTGTGACCACAGAAAGCATGCATTCCTGTGGTGGCCACTCCCCACAACCACTTCTACTTTTTTTCCTAATAAAAATTATTAGCTAGGTATTTGGATTTTATTGCTGTGTAACCAACAGGCACCAACAGTGACATACAACAATACACCTTATTTCTCATAGTATGGCTCCGCTTCATGCTGTTAGGTCCGCTGTCCCCCAACTCATGCTGCATGCAGTCTATGGTGAATGGTCAGCTGGGGCAGTCCTGACTGACATGAGTTTTATTCAGGGATCCAGACTGAGGAGGCAAGGAATACCCAGAGAAAACTCTTCTGAGAGATGCCAGGAAAGAAATGGAGCCTGTTACCTATTCCCATGCTCCATTGGCCAAAGGAGGTCACAAGGCCAAGCACGAAGGAAAGTAGAGAAAAGTATACTCCACGTTTTGTGGGGTTTTTTGTTGTTTTTTAGAGATGGGAAGCATGCATTGAAAAAAAAAGATCAAGAAATGAATAAAGAATAAGGGCCAATATAATGACCTTGCATATAACCTATGGGCTGCAATGTCCTGGAAAATAGATTTAGGCACAACTGATGTAACCCAATATGTCAGCCCTGGACACTACCAATTTGTTTCATTTGATCAACAGGAAATGGCAGGTTAGTTGAAAGTTTTTGAAAGAAAAGTGTTTCGCCAAATTGTTCTGATCCAAAGAAATGGTCAAAGAATAATACCTTGTCTTGTTATTGTTGTAGTTAAATATTTTTGCTGTGTTACCTGTAATTTGCTGTATATTATCTTTAAAGCATAAATAATCATATTGTCTAACTCACAGGCTATATATAGGAATTAGGTAAGACCATGCATAAGCAATTCTTAGCATAGGGCTTGGCATATAATAAGCACTCAATAAATATTACCCAACAATAACAATGAAAAACAGAATACAAAGACTTATTTAACGTGTATTTTAGAAGCACCTAATATGTGTACGACCTAATACGTGATAGATTGTGCCACAGAGAACAAACCTCTGCTTCCAAAAACCATGTACTAAAATTGGAAGGTGGAGTTCGGAAGCTCTTACCAGTCATTAGTTCTTAATGACATGCTTTTTAACCCTCTTTTTCCCCCTTACACCCATTTTAGTGGTCCAATCACTGGTAATCAAAATAGCCCAGGCAGAGAGACTCTGCTGACCTTACCACTGATAGGACTGGAAGAGACAGAGCAGTAGCACTGAATGAGGGGAGTCAGAGAAGACATCCTAGAGGAGGCAGCAGGGGAAGCCCAGTAGGACTCTCGCGTGCAGGGATCAGTGGAGCGGTGCTCTAGGCACAAAAAGCCTAGAGCAAAGGCACAGTGACCTGAAGGAATAGATGCGTTCAGGACAGGGAGGGCAGCTGAGCCCGAGCACAGGGGAGGAGTCTGACCTGTGCCTCCCACAGGTGTTTAAAGGACTGTTTTCATATCCTACTGGTATCACCACAGGTTTCATTTCGCCAGTGTGACCTTGGCTGATCACCTTGTCTAGTGTCCCCAGGGAAACCACACTATATTTTTGTTTTACAGAGTTTGTCCCACTTATGG
This sequence comes from Ursus maritimus, assembly GCF_017311325.1. Classification (NCBI taxonomy): domain Eukaryota; kingdom Metazoa; phylum Chordata; class Mammalia; order Carnivora; family Ursidae; genus Ursus; species Ursus maritimus. The sequence continues at coordinate 21,517,513 of NW_024426885.1, read as the reverse complement.
TCTCTGAAATTCTCTTGTTTGTCAGTGTGTTTATGGTCTGCCTCTACCCTGGTCTATGAGCTACATGAAAATAACACTATTGTCTCTCTTGCTCCTTCTCACTTCTGTGTGATCGCAAGAAGTTCACGGTCAACACCTGTCGGCATAACAGAAGAAGAGATGAGGAGTGTAGAAAGTAAAATAAAGCTAGAGTCAAAACTCAGAGGCTGTACAACATAGAAGCATGAGCTATTAAAGAAATAATTGATAAGATGAACTTCTTTAAGATGAAAAATGCTCTGTAAAAGACAGTGTCAGAGAATGAGAATGGGAGAAAATATTTGCAAAAAACATGAAATAAAGGACTGGTATCCAAGATGCAAAGAACTCTTAAAACTCAACAATAAAATCCAAACTTCTTTAAAAATGGGGAAAAGGTCTTAACAGCTATCTCATCACGGAAGATATACAGATTGCAAATAAGCATATGAAAAGATGCTCCACATTGTATAATATTAGGGAAATTCAAATTAAAACAACAGTAAGATACCACTATGCACCAATATAACGGCCAAAATCCAGAACACTGACAGCACCAGACGCTGACAAGGATGGGGAGCAGCAGGGAATCCCATTCGTTGCCGGTGGGAATACAAAATGAGGCAAACACTTGGGAAGGCAATTTGGCAGTTTCTCCCAAAACTAAACACACCCTTACTACATGATTCGGCAATCATACTATTTGGTATTTACCCAAAGGAGATGAAAACTTATGTCCACACAAACACCTGCACATGGTTTTCATTCAGAATTAACCAAAACTTGGAAGCAACCAAGATGCCCTTCGATGGGAGAATGAATAAATAAACAATAGTACCCCCATACAATGGAATATTATTCAGTATTAATAGAAATGAGCTATCAACCTGAAAATACATGGAAGAAACGTAAATACATATTACTAAGCAAAAGAAGCCAATCAGAAAAAGGTACACTATATAATTCCAGCTATATGACACATTGGAAAAGGCAAAGCTGTGGAGACAGCGAAAAGACCTGTGGTTGTCAGAGGCTATGGGGAGAAAGGGAGGAATTGGTGGAGCACAGAGGATTTGGGGGGCAAGGAAACTACTCTGTGTGATGCTGTAATGGTGAGTACATGTGATATACATGTGTCAAAACCTATAAGAATGTACACCCCCAAGAGTGAGCCCCGACATAAACTATGGACTTTGGGAGACGATGAGGTGTCAGTGTAGGTTCATCGTTTGTAACAAACGTACCACTCTGGTTTGAGGCTGTGCTTCTGCGGGGGAGGGGGTATCCACTTTCTATACTTTTCTGCTCAGTTTTTCTGTAAACCAAAAACTGTTCAAAAAGAAGGGGAAAAAAACCTTCAGAGAATGCAGGATCTGGACTTTATTCAGAGAATGAGGGTCTGGGGTTTCTAAGAATGAGAGTATAAATTTCAGAGCTCTGCTTTTGGCTGATTTGGACGTATTCAAGAAGCACAGGCTAGACCTGGACAGAGGTCTTGACAGTAGTAAGGTCATCGTAAGCATTTGAACAAAGAAGTAAAGTTTATCTAATAAAGGGAATGATCTATGGGAGCCCCGTTGTTTTTCTCTACAGGACGTCCATACCAAAGAGAACATCAACTGATTTTTCTGTCTCTCAGGACTGGCTACCCTGCAAAAGACTCTTATTTCTTCAGATAAAAGTTTTGAAACCAGAAACTACCATCTTCCACATGAATCTACAATGGCTCTTTCCCCCCAGGTAATAATAGCCTTGAAAAGAGACCGTGTCTGTGGTTTCTTGATCAGACAGCGAAAGCATAGCAACACGTAAAGCTTCTACAACAAAGTGCAGCTTTTCGCATGTTTCCCTACTCCAGGCCTTCATGTGCCCTGGGCCAGATACGGCAACCTTACAACCTTCCTCCCTTCACACAAACCAATTTCTATTTCTATCTTGACTTTTTTTTTAATCAGTCATGTTATTCACTCTTATTTTTCATGCTTTTGTATTTAGTTGAGTACATTTCTCTGCATTTTGATTTTTGAAGGTTTTAGAGATTTAGCTAAATTGACAGGTGTTGTATTAGTGCAATGATTTCCACTATCTTAGAGCTTTTCATTTTGTGACTATATCATAATTTATTCATCACTTTTTCTGTTGAGGATCATTTAAAATGTTTTCAATCAATCTTAATTTTCTTTCCCCCCCCTCTTTTTCTTTTTTTTTTAAAAGACTTTATTTATTTGGCAGAGAGAGAGTGAGAGAGCACACAAGCAGGGGGAGTGGCAGGTATAGGGAGAGGGAGAAGCAGACTCCCCACTGAGCATAGAGCTTGATACTGGGCTGGATCCCAGGACCCCAGGATCATGACCTGAGCCAGAAGCAGATGCTTAACTGACTGAGCAACCCAGGTGCCCCTAATCTTAATTTTCAATTTAAGATGTGCTTCCCAACCACATACAATAATATAATGGACAGTCAAGCATACATTGTTTTTTGCACATGGATGAAAATTTCTTCAAGGTACATACATAGCACTAAAGTTACTGGGTTAAGAAGTATGTACATAACACAATTTATCCAACATTGTCCTTTGCCCCCCGAGGGTGTGTACCAGCTTTTACTGTTTGGAATTCCCAAATTTGCCACATCTGTGTCTAGCGCTTTGGCATTCTTTGACTTTAGATTTACGTAAGTCTCAGGGGTACAGAATAATAGCATTCTATTGTTTTAATCCACCTGTCTCTGATAACATGTCAGATTGAGCACATTCTCATGTACTTATTGGCCATTTGTCTTTTATCTTGTGTGAATGACATTTTCATATATTTTGCCCATTTTATTCATTGAATTGTTTATCTTTTCTCATTTTGATTTGTAGAAGTGCTCTATAAATTCTGGATACTTAGCTTTTGTCAGTTTTATGCATTGCAAATATCTTCTCAAAATCTGTTCCTTGTCTTTTTACCTTGTTTATGATGTCTTTAGATGAACAGATGTTCTTTATTGAACGGATTCAAACTTACCCACTTTTTTTCCTTTATGGTTCGTCCTTTTTTTATGTCGTTTAAAAAGGAAAATCTTTGCAAACCTAAGATTGTAAATATAATGTTTCACATTTTACTCTAAATGTTTAAAAGTTTCACTTTGCACAGTTGGTCTTTTGTCCACCAGAATTTAATTTTGCATTATCTCTCGTTCTTCTTATGCACCCTCCACTAAAGTACCCTCCTTTATTGCCTCAATAAATCTTGATTTGTTATAAGACAGCTTCATTCCCACTTTTCTTATGAAGCCATCTTTGTGCTCTCAATGCTTTGCTGACTTTCTCTCCCTGAACTACCAGAACATCTGTCTCTGAAATTGTAATGATTTTATCTGAATACTGGGAATGTTAATAGATACCTGCAGTGTCCAGACAGGTACCTTAGAGAAGTGAAATGGGTCAGATGAACATAATTAGTGGGGAATGTGACGGATTGGGATGCATAACAGAGCATGTGACCTACTCATTGGTGACGCTGCTACATAGGTTTGGTCAATTATTGCCATGGAAACCATCAGTTCACAGTTGCCAGATCTGATTTTCATTTTTAAAAGACACCAGGAATTTAGACATTTACATAAAATCTTCTAAGTTTTAAAATTGGCAACAATTTGAAATGTTTAAATGAATAATAAGGGGACCTGGGGTATATGATCTAATGTGTTTCTCCACCTTTTTGTCATTATCACCTTCTTTAAGGAGCCTTACCTTTTTTTCCCCCCAATCGCTTATCCATGGAATTAAATACTAAAGAATTTCATAATCACACTCAGTTTCTGAGGAGAGAATTTAGAGGAAATTCTACAATATAATCAGGATGCTTTCTCAGTTACTGAACATTTTAAATTCCAGCCAAACCCACACCCCAAGAAAATGGCAAACAGACAAAACATCTTCCTGAAGTTCAAGTTGTACCTCCACGCTTGTGGGTAGAACGCAGTCTCCTCCAAGAGCGTTCTGAGACATCACTGGACCAAATGCTAGTGAGGATAGTTTCACAGTCCTCAGAAAAGCAACAAAGGAGTAGAGAGAAGTAGACAGAACCCTATTGCCTTCCAGGGAAACCCAGGCTCCTTTGGGGGATGTTCAAGGCATGGCCATTGGGTTTTTAATTCAATCTTGGTTCCTAAGCTTCAGTTTCTTCATCTAGCCCAGTTCACATACAGTTCAAAAGCTATTTCAAAAGCTCATTTGTCTAGTGACATCAGTCCTAGAACAGGAATCAGAATATTAGGTTTAGGGGCGCCTGGGTGGCATAGCGGTTGGGCGTCTGCCTTCGGCTCAGGGAGTGATCCCGGCGATCTGAGATTGAGCCCCACATCAGGCTCTTCTGCTATGAGCCTGCTTCTTCCTCTCCCACTCCCCCTGCTTGTGTTCCCTCTCTCGCTGTCTCTATCTCTGTCGAATAAATCTTTAAAAAAAAAAAAAAAGAATATTAGGTTTAGGTCTGTGTGTGCCCCTGGGAGCTCAGCGTAAAGTACTCTGATCTTGAGCTTTCCCATATGTAAAGTAAGAATAGCCAAAAGATCAACCCTAAGCCCAGTGTCTGTGGAGGCCTTCAAACACAGCTGCCAAGAGCACTGGCTCATAAGTCCAAGAGACATGAATTTTGACTTCTAAATATGCAATTTAGTGGCTGGATAACCTAAAAAATGTTACATAGCTTCTCTTGGGAGTAATTTCAACAAGTGTAAAATGTTTATAAAAATAATTCTTCTTCATTTGGTTACTCTGAAGTTCAAATGGGATCACAGGGAACAGCTCTGTGATATCATTAACTGAGTTAGTAGGTACAAGACAATTTATACGATAAAAGGCCATAAAGACATTACTTCTTTATTGTCATTATTACAGGGTATTTTGTTCTACTGTCTGGATCTCTGTCAGCATTCAAACCCCAGTGAAACATTCTTTACTTGCCCCTCAAATTTGCAGGTTCCCATGGGAGGAACATTTTCAACAGAATCTCCTTTTCCAGAAAAATATGTATAATTCGCTCCTCGGAGGCTGGAATTTCAATCCTGCCTTCCAAACGACCTACCTGGGCAAGGGGCCAGGGAACTTGCAAGTGAGTTTGGCGAAAGTGTTATCCACCAATAGACAGCAAATAACACCACATGTCGCTCCAAAAACCTGCAGACACAAAGAAGTTTCAGAGCGACTAAAGGAGATTTCCTGGGTTTGTATGTCTCCTCTTCCATCTTTGTTTGCTGGCTGTCTAAGTGTGTCTCAGCAATTCTTACTCTTAATTTTTCAACGGCTTTATTGAGATATAATTAAGAAACCATGAGATTCATTCTCGGTTACTCTTTCTGTTTTTGAGTATCTCTAATGGTCTTTCTGTGTGTTTGCGGCTAAGCTGATACATGTGGGCTTTTGAATCATCCAAATATGTATGTGTTGGGGTGCCTGGGTGGCTAAGTTGGTTAAGCGGCTGCCTTCAGCTCAGGTCAGGTGGGATCTAGTCTCACATCAGGCTTTTTGCTCAGTGGGGAGCCTGCTTCTCCCTCTGCCTGCTGCTCCCCTTGCTTGTGCACGCCCTCTCTCTGACGAATAAATAAACAAAATCTTCAAAAACAAAACAAAACGAAAAAACTAAATAGGTATGTGTGTGTGTTTATTTGTGTCTCTGTACCAACACCTAAATCTGCGTGACTCTGGAAGTGTGGATCTCTTTCCTAGGAGGTCTCGGGGTCTATGTGAGTCTGGGTGTGTACATGTCTCGGAGCCTGTTTGTGAGGCTCTAGGAATGAATCCGTGTGCGTGAATGTGTATCTGTTGCTGTGTGGTGTACGTTTCTAAACCTGTTAGTGTTGTCTCTCTGGGCTGGCTCTGTGTTGTGTGTTTTGTGAATGCATAACAGTTCTGAACATGTGTATGCCAATTTTTGTTACAAATGACAAGGCTGAGCAACTGTGATTTGGCCCATCAAGGTTACTTAATTGTTCAAACAAACATCGTGAGAAACACAGGTGAATGATGTTAAATGCTGATTTTCTTTGTTTACATCGGGACCTATATCCTACTCCTCAAGTTGGTTTTGGGAGGATTCTGAACAGTGATGGGTCTTAGGTGGCCCCAGTCGTAAGAAGGTGTAAAGGTCCCCAGGTAATTCTAATGTGCAGCCAAGGTGTGGAACCTCTGCACCTGTACAGTGGTCCCTGCTGCTTCTTGAAATCTGCAACCTGCTTTCCTTAAATGTAACGTTAAGTCTGTAACAGTAGGGAGGGAGGTTAATTTGATACTTTATTGGATGTGAAAAAGAACTTATCCTCCCTTTGCCTGTGGAGCAAGGAAGTGTCCCAGGAGACTGAAGCCTGTATGCTAACAGCTCCTAACAGCTGAGGAGGAGTTCCCCCTAGCCCAATCCTCCTCCCATTCCAGTAGGCAGTGGGCTCCTTTTATGAGTACATCTGTCTAATTAGGCAGATGTAGTGCTGCCTTAATTTCCATATAAATCCTTCAGACCCACTGAGGGTATTTGGCAAATCCAAAGAGAATTTACTAGTATAATAAACAAAATGTTTTATTAAAAAAAAATTGCGTGTTCTGCAACATTCCTTTAATGGGGAGGTTCAGGAAAGAGAAAATGCAGAGTGGTGTAGTTAAGAGGAAGGGAGAACAAGAAGAGACCATGAGAAGAATAAAGTCTTTGATACTTAAACCCCAAGAGAGGGGCATCCAGAAGCTGCAAAGTAACTATATAAAAATTAGATGAAAAAAATGAACCCTTTCTTTTAGGTTACAGACCTCACTTTGGATACCCATAGGACTCTGGAGTGAGAGTCTGATTGCTGACTCTTTCTAAACCCATCACCCCCAACCACTCTCCATGGAGAGCTTTCTCAGGTCCTGAGACTTTTAATTCTGACACTCATAGCAATGAATTCAGATGGGTAGCAGACTTTCATTCACTGAGACTAGAAAAAATTAGATTCCTTAATATTTGCACTATCTACTACTGCAGCTAGAAGTTTACATGAAACACAGTAACTGCTCAATAAATATTTGAGGAATGAATAAATGACAGGTCTGGCTTTAACAACCTGCCGGATCTGAATTGGCTACCCAGAGGTCTCTCTCTCTAACAGAAAGAAAGTGAAATAATCAGTGAGAAAGCTCTTAGGTCTCTAAATTGCTCACAAGGGAACTATTACATGAAATAAAGTATTCCTAAAAAAACAAAAATTTAAGAGGATAGAGGTAGAAGTAGAGGATATGAGTCAGTGTTTATTAGCATAATTTAATGATGCTTACAGATGCTTATAGAAGGAAAATAAAGTGGGAAATACCTTAATACCACAATCCATCTGGAAGTTTCAGTTATATTTTACACAGTACTTTATATCTTCTAAACATAATTCAGTTAAAAGGGTTTGGGTTGATAAAAATAATAGCTAACGTTTATTGAATCACCGATATGTACTAGCACCATGATTTACATAAAAGGTCTCATTTCATATTTTCATTTACCTCAGTAGGTTGCTTTATGATACCACGAATTCACAGGTAAGAGAAATTAAGACTCAACAGGTTAAATAACTTGCGTAAGTTCACGTGACTAGTAGAAGGGACTCTAGAATTCTAAAACAGGTCAATTGACCACAGAGCCCATATGATTAACTCCTACACTATTTGACTTGACTTTCTGGACAACAGTAGTACCAGGTGCCAACCGTTCTGACCTCTACTGAGGTCTTGATGGAAGAACAATTACTGAATATGATGGAAACGCTTGGATGGGGACTACTTCAAATGCATGATTCACTTTCCTTAAGTCCTATGCCTCAAGATACTTAGATATAACAAAAGGTATATACCATCCATTGCGGAAAGCATGAGACTGCTTTGCTTTGCAATTCTTAAGATAGGCAAGATGGCCATCCCATAGACCTTCATAGCTATCCCTGGGACAGTTCAGTTTTATTTCTGTTCTATTATAGTTGAGGGTCCTATGGTCCTTCTACCTGGAGAAAATTTTCCAGAGCAAACTAGTCAGTGATAAAACCAGGATGAGAATTTAGTTCTGCCAACTCCCTAGCTATAGATATTTTGATGATATTAGATGTTTAATCTTTTTCTTGAAACATTTCAGAGATGAGAAGACAGATTTGTTGACCTCAGTGATCTGTGACTGCAATAAAGTCGCCACAGGAGGTTGTTATCCATTGATCCAAAATAAATTCTTAATAGAAAGATTAATTTCTTTTTCTCAAAGAGGAACCAAGAAGGACTCTTTCTCTTCTCTAGACTTTGGCATTTATAACATGGCATTTATAACATGTAACATAGTTACAAGCATTATGCAGTCTTATTCCTTTGCAGACTGAATCCTTTGGAGAAGCCATTATTTTGGCCTCCAATATAGAATGATAGATTCTGGAATAGGGGAAAGGTTATCCTTATACTCAAACAACAGCATATCTCTGCACCACAGTAAGAAAAGTCAAAACAAAAAGAAAAACAAACAAGAAGTTTTGTTTTGTATTTTTTTTTCTAATTGTGATTTCCCCAAAGCTTCCCAGAAACAACCAAAATTTTGGGATTTTCATGCAGTATCATGCAGTCTTTTAAATCAGGCTATCATTAGAAATTAGTCCAGCAATTTGCTGAATTGTTCCTACTTTTCTGTTAGACACAGCTTTTATCTGACCATCAGTCTGTTATCTCCCACACAGCAGTCCCCACTTAACACCACATGCAGCTGCTTCATTTTACAATGAAATGAGCTTCAGTTTATTGATGAGAAATCTCCCTGAGAAAGAAAGAAGACAAAAAGGATCTTAAGACAATTGAGATGAAAGACCGCAAATTCTAGGTTAAAACTTGGCATGTTTTAGAAGGAGCTAAACTGAGTGGCCATTAGATAAATGGTATCAACATCTTGTTCCTTGAGGGGGGAAGGTAAAGAGTAGAGGGGAAATGAACCAACAGAGGCAGCATCAAAAAGGGGGAAAGGATCCTAAAAAAGTTTTTCTGCTCTGAATTTAGCACTTTGAGATACAGCTCATTTCTATGTATTCTTTTATCGCCAAGTACACAGTCAGGATTCAAAGAGACTTGAAGGTCTTTTATTTCAAATGTTACTAATTGTCTCTGACACATTCCAACCAAGTAGTTGTTTAGCCCATGTTTAAATAGCACCTGGAACGTTAAACGTATATATAGCCTTGCTCCTCAGCTCATCCCTTCTTTAAATGTTCTGATGATGCTTCTTCTTCATGAACAAAGTTTAAGTGGGATTCTCAACTATTTCAACAAACTTGAAATACTGTCATTTTCTGATAATCAGGGACTTGAAAATTAAAACAGCAAGATGTCATTTTATAAAAAGTAAATTAGCAAAGTATATTTCTCAATGATGATACCCAATGCAGATTCACAACTTTTCTTGATCCTATCAGAGATATAACTGGTAAAAGACACACACACATATACATAGGGAGAGTGAGAGAGGGAGAGAGAGACAGGGAAAGTTACCTACAAGAAAGACAAGATGCAAACACCGGCTTGAGTTGGGTTGGAAAGTGGGTGAAGGACAAGAATGCATGGTGCGAAAGTTTAAAGCCCCTGGGATGACTGAAATTAGAGGAGTCAGCATTCTCTTTGAGATTTTTTTCTGTAATAATCTCAACAGGCTCATACAAAGATTGTAGAAAGTCCTAAGAAAATGTCCCCCATCAGGCAGACCTGGGAGAGAACCGCAATCACATCTAGTGAGGCACAGGACTCCACTTGGACATGCCTTCCTCTCCTATTGAACAAATGCCTGTATCTGAGTTAGAAGATGCTGTGTGTTGGGGCACCTGGGTGGCTCAGTCGGTTAAGCGTCTGCCTTCACCTCAAGTCATGATCCCAGCGTCTGGGGATCAGGCCCCACATCTGGCTCCCTGCTCAGTGGGGAGCCTGCTTTTCCCTCTCCCTCTGCTTGTGCTTGCTCTATCAAATAAATAAAATCTTTAAAAAATGATATAAAAAAAGAAGATGCACTGTGTTGAATGGTGCCTTCTTCCTTCATGAATAAATGTCCATGCCCAAATCCCTGAACCCTATGAAAATTATCTTAATGGGGAAAGATATGATTAAATTAAGGATTTTTGAGAGGAGCAGTTTAATTGGGATTATCTGGGTGGGCCCTTGTAATTTTAAACCCTGACAGTTGCTTCTTTTTTTTTTTCCTTTTTGTAATGCAAGTGCCTGATCTAAGCTTTGATTGCTGGGACATCCATTTCAAAGAGGCATCCACTTAAAATGAATAAATGCATTGCAAGAAACAGGACTAGATAAAGTGCCAGGCCACCTCTCACGACTGAGGCTCCTTTTAGTTTTATTTATTTAGGAAAAATTATTTATTTATTATTTAGGAAAGCGAGAGAGCGCGAGGGAGAAAGAATCTGAAGCAGACTTTGCAGATGAGCACAGAGCCCAAGGTGGGGCTGGATCCCACAACTTCAAGATCATGACCTGAGCTGAAACCAAGCATCAGACACTTACCGACTGAGCCACCCAGGCGCCCCAGGTTTTAAATTCACCAGTAAGAAAGGAACCTGTGAAACCCTAGGCCTTCATCCTTGACCTCAATTAAAGCAGAACCAGCTGCCCATGCACTCTCCCTGCTCCCAGGCTTGACCTCGCTGTGTGACCCCAGGTGAGCTGTGTCATTTCCGGGTCTTGTAAATAATAAACCTCCATATGTTTCAGAGTTTCCTGACGGTTGTTGATGAAGGGCATCTTGCAATCATAATAAGAACCACAAGGGCCTATCCGACCACAATATCTGTTATCGATACGCTGAGACCTTCACAAAACAGCCCTCAATGCAACAACATGTATTCTCACAAGACAGACAGCAGAGAAGAAAACACAGCGAGGAAAGAATGACGTGAAACAGAGGCAGAGACATGCTAAAAGCACGGAAATATTAGGGCAGCCACCAGAAATTGGAAGAGGAAAGGGCCAGATTCTTCCATAGAGCCCCTGGAGCGAGTGTGGCTCTGCTGGATTTCAGATTTTGAACACCCAGAACTGTGAGGGATGGAATTTATTACTTTAAACCACGAAGCCTGTGGCAATTGCTGCAGCAGTCTCAGGATCCTAGTCCAGAAGGGCAGCAAACACTGATACGCTAAGGACAGTAATGAAACCCTGGAGGGAAAACCAGAAAAAAAATTCTACCCCTGGAGGATGGGCAGGGATAGGTGCTGGACCCACAACAACAGCCAAGGGGTGTTAGGAGCACTGACAGGACCACAGACCCAGGGCCATGGTGTCACTGAGACTGAGGCTTTATCAGAATAACCTTTATCAGAATAACCACATAAGGCCCTACCGCCTGCCATTGTTGAGGTAACAAGCATCGAGTAACAAGTAATCGGGAAATCATGCCTGAAGGGGTAGGAGAGGGACGAGAAGGTGGGAGACCTGGGAGGTCTTGTTGAGATGGAGAACAAAAGCTCCACGTGGAATAGACACTGAGAAAAGCTATCTGGCAAATAAGCCCCTGCTTTAAGCACAAAGTTTAGCTAGAGGAATTTGAAGCCTGTGGCAACTGAGGATAAACACAGGGACCACAAACTTCAAATCCCAAGTTCCAATTAGAATAACACCAAACTTCACTGTAAAGTCCTAGCAGAGGGAACATTTTACCCATAAATATCTTATCTAGCATGAAACTAGTTACCTCAGTCTCCACTGTCCTTCCCAAGATAGTCACCTTGCTACAGAATATTAGGAGTCCTACAAAAAGTAAGAAAGTACAACACACTTTCAAAAGACAAAGCAATCATCACTACCAGACTCAGATCTGACAAAGATTGAAACTATTCTTCAGCAGATTTAAAATAATTATAAAGGATAGGTGCCCAGGTTTAAAAAGGTGGAAAGCAAGCAAGATCAGAGGAGTAGTGTCAGTAGAGAGATGGAGGCTATAAGAGAGATTCAAATATAAATGCTTCAAATGAAAAATATAGCAACTAAGATGAGGACTGCTTTTGAGAGGTTCATCAGAAGACTCAATAGTGCGAAAGAATCAATGACTTTGGGAATTTTCAGCTGAAAGACTCAGAAACAAAAAGTGAAAAGCTAAAAAAAATAAAAATGAAAACAAAACAAGAACAAAAGCAGTGTAACTAAGAGCTCTGTGACAATATCAAGTGCTCTGAGTAACTGGAATCCCAGAAGAAAAAGAGAGGTTTGAGCAGGACAGAGTACAAACCTGAGGAGGTAATGGCTAAGAACTTTTTAAAATTTTGGAGATCTAAAAAGCTAAGAGAGTGCTGAGCTTTATCACCCTGCAAACACACATACAGCCCTACACCTTTCTTATTTAAATTGTTTAAAACCAAAGAGAATATCTTGAAAGCAACCAGAAACCAAAAGAAGTTATTGAATGAGGACACAGATAAGAATTATAGTAGACTTCTTGTTCAAAATCACACAACCTAGAAGAAAATGGAATGGTATCATTAAAGTGTTTAAAAAAAAAAAAGAGTTCAATAAATACAACCGTCAACCCAGAACTATAAAGAGCAAAGGAAAAGTAAACACGGATTCAGAAAATCCAAAACAAAAATTGAGGGTATTCCTTACCAGAAGATACATGCTATATGAAATGTCAAAGGGAACTTTTCAGAAAAACAACCTGATAGTAATTGGCAACTTGGGTCCACAGAATGAAATCACTAGTATTGGAGATGGCATAAATGGAAGTAACATGAAACTCATTTTTCTTATTTTTAATTTTTCTAGGAGATTACTGGTTGTTTACGGCAAAAATAGTAATAATGCATTTTATATTTATGACATACGTAAATATAAAATATATGATAATAATGGCACCAAGTATTAATGACACCAGTATTATTCTAAGGCAGGACTTGGAAAAATACTGTCATAAATATTGGGTTATATTATTCGAATGTTAATTCTGATTGTTCAGAAATGTTAAAGGAAATTCTTCAGGCATGAAAAATGTGTGTATTTATAGAACATGCAAAATATATGACAGCAAAAATACAAGGATGGGAAGACTTGAGACTACACAGTTGTATGATCTTAAATTACATATTCAAGCTGTATAACATTCTTTTAAGGTAGTATTTAATTGAATAAAGATATATAATGTAAGATGTATAATCCTAGGAAAACCATTACACTTTTTTTTAGAGTTTTAATAATAAGTCAATAGAGGAGATAAAATATAATCATAAATATGTCCAAATAATCCAAAGGAAGACAGAAAAATAGAAGAAAATAAACAAAAGTAAATGGAACACATACATGAACAATATGGCAGACTGTAGTTCAATTTTTTCAGTGATCATATTAAATGTGAATTATGGAGGTAAATACATGACTCTATGCATTTTTTCCCCAAATGATAGAACTGTACACCACATAGAATAAGTTTTACTGTTCGGATTTTTTTTTTTTCCAAATCTACCAGGATATGCAGGGATTTCAAGATATAGTAAAAACTGTGAAAAGCAATTCTGTGTTGCCAATGAATCATCTCACTCCTCAAAAGGGGATGGGAAAGAAAGGAGCTGACCTAAGTAACTTTGGAAACAGTGTTTTGATTGTGTATTATAAGACTTAAAGACAACTCACAGAAACTGTATTCTGGTTGGTCAATTTGTTTAAGAGTTAGCAACTCTGTGTGTACACTAGTGTGAATGAGAGTTAGTTCCTCATTGTCAGAGAAAGAAGCTGTAAGAGTAAAGACTAGCGTAAATGAGCCCCGAATTGCCAGATTGAAATCAGGGATATTATTACAAACCTTTTTTTTTATATATAAATAGTATATGCAAATAATTCTTTGGAGGTGGGTTAGTAAACATTTATATATTTGTCAGGTCTGTTCACTAGAAGAACCAAGGAGCTGTGTCATCACAGTAGCCATAAGAACACCTAACACCAGGAACCTGGACGGCTCAGTCAGTTAAGCATCTGCCTTCAGCTCAAGTCATGATCCCAGGGTCCTGGGATTGAGTCCCCCGTGGGGCTCACAGCTCAGTGGGGAGTCTACTTCTCCCTCTGCCCCTCCTCCCACTCATGCTCTCTCTCTCTCTCTCAAAAATAAATAAATAAAATCCTAAAAAAAAAAAAAAAAAAAAAAAAAAAAAAAAAAAACCTAATACCTACAACTTAGTTTCTGAATTCCATGTTCCGACAAACACAATCTTCTTGGAGAGATGATTATTTTCAGGACTGAGACAAGCAAAACACAAGATGACTCCAGAGTATCTTGTGGTATGCAAAATAAGGGAGTCCCTCCCCACTCTTCCAAATAGAATGGGAATAGGTTGAAAGAACACAGGAACTAATCTGAAAGAGCTCCAGTGGTCGCAACTAGAAGAATTTGAGCAACATAAATAGCAAAAGTTTGGATCATAATCCAGGGACTAAAATACATATCCATGGGTCCATGTTAATATAAGTACATAAAAGATAAATGAATAAATGGAGGCAAAAGGATAATTCTTCCTTACAGAGTAGTCTCAATATAGAAGAAATAAGGAAACCAGAAAATCACTATTAAAATAACATAGTAATATTTGCTTTGGTTCTTGAAGTGCATGGTTTCAAGGTCTTTGTAACAACAAGAGGAGACAGGATACTGATGTATTTTCAAAGCATTCCCACCCCCAAGTACTTATTAATCGCAGGAAAATAGTTATATAATACCTTCCTATATGATACCCTGAAGCAGTCCCATCACTTAACATAATGAATATTTCAATTTAATCATTAGAAAATATCACACACACACACACACACACACACACACACACATCACACAAACTCAGATTGAGGGGTATTGTGCAAAATAACTTACTAGTACTCTTCAAAACTTCGGAGTTGGTAAAAACAAAATAAAACAAGAAAAGATTAAGGAACTATTACAGATTGGGGGAGACTATGAAGACGTGAAAACTGTATGCAATGTGGGATTCTGGAATTTTCTTAGTTTTGAAGGATATCAGAGTAAAACTAGCAAAATCTGAGTAAAATCTGTAGTTTAGTTAACAGTACTTTACCAAGGGTAAACTTCTTAGTTAATTGTAAGATGGCTATGCATGATGTTAAAATTAGGAGAAATTGAATAAACAGTATTTGGGAACTCTTGCTACTATTTTTGTAACTCTTCTATAAATCCAATTATCTCAATGTAAAAAAAAAATATGAAGCAAAGTCTTAACATTTGTGGACTTTAAAAACTAACACACTTATTAATTATATTTGGAAAAGTTAGGAAGTTAAGCAGGTAACTAATTAGGTTAGGCAAAGCGAGTTGGTTTGGACAGGTAACTAGGGAAATAAATAGGTAGAGAATTAGAATGAGTCTCGAGACTTCCATTCCTTCTCCCACACGAGCTCCTTGACCACAGCCATAATCCACAATCTCAGACAAGGTACCAAGTGTGGAGGGCACAGTGGGACAGGTTGAGACTGGGGAACAAGAGTACATGGTAACAACTTGAAGGCAGAGGTGAGGACATCAACTACTGTGTCTAAACTTTCCATAAACTAAAAAACATATTAAATATCATACCTTACCACATAGTGTCTGTCAATACTGCATGCCTGGAATCCCAAATTTCACAGCACTCTGTGATACCTCTGATTCTTACATAGAAATTCTTTGCCCCAAGGAACATGTAACCAGCTTCCAGAATCCCTGCCAGCCAAGCTGCACAGCTATTTGGGTATAAAACTCAGCGGGAACTAGAATAAAAAAGAAAGAATGAATGAAATGCAGCCAGGCAGGCAGGAAGAAAAGATGGGTGGATGGATGGATGAATGGATGGATGGAAGGAAAGAAGGAAGGAAGGAAGGAAGGAAGGAAGGAAGGAAGCAAGGAAGGAAAATGACAGATTACAATCAACACAGTCAGAATACTGATTCACTTCAAAGACTGAACAACTTAGTTGAACAATCCTCTTTGAAATGGTACAGGAAATTCAAAGCTTTAACCAATAATAATTGCTTTTTAAAATCTTTTTAATTATTTTTTTGCTGGTACTTTTCCTTTATTTTATAAATATGGAAATCAGCAGTCTTTAAGTTAAAAACAATCTCCATATCCATTTGTCCCATCATAGACACAAAACACTGTAAAGAAATCAGCAATCTTACCAGCTGACTCAGCACTGGTTGGGAGAATTTATGTAGCTGTTTGCAACCAGGCCAATGGTCTATGATCATCAAGTAGTGAATGTGCTGGGTGTGATGACTCAAATTTATTAACTAGATTTACACAGTACACGCTGTCCATTTTTTCTTTATATTTCTCTTTTTTTCATTAAAATATTACATAGGAATACAGGCCTATGATGAACATAAGTATATTTATTAGCAGTCTTTGGCCTGCTTAGCCTTCATCCACAAAAAAAAAAAAAAAAAAGGATGAAGAAAAATCAAACAGAAGCTGTTTGAATGCTGCATGTGTTAGAAAAAGTTACCAACTTTTTTGTTCACAGTTCAAAACATTCAAAGAGAGGCCCTTGCTGATTTTGAACACTTATAATTTGAAGAACAGAGTTGGATAAAGAAAATGAGGTACAGTTGTTTATATTAGGGAATACAAATAAATACATATATTGAAATTTTTAAGCTGCCTAAGACAGTAATATGCACTGTGAAGACACTCACAGTTAGGGCAGTAGCCACCAAGAAACCTCCCCTCCCCACCCCCCGCCCCTGCTCTGCTATCTTCACCCTTATTACCTCACCCTCACAGGAGGGACACGAGAAGTCTAAACACATTCGATGCAAGCAGAAATGTCTGGTACCTGAGACCTGCCTCCTATTAGGATGCTTGACCTTTACTAACAGTGCTCCCATTTTGTGTATTTGACCATAACTGAGTCACCTAGCCCCCCTCGCTGCAAGGAAAGCTGTCAAAGGGACAACACCATCATTACACTTCACACTGCACTCCTACTCCCAGCCCCGGGAAGGAGCAAACGTTGCTTTCGGGAAGCAGCACTAACACTAGATAGAAGGACTACTGAGGCGGTGGGGGTGGGGGCAACAACGAAGAGTACCTCCCAAGGCTTTTAATCTGACTCAATGCCCTGATCTATCTAGGACTCTGACAGAGACACCAAGTTGCAAAAGAGTCATGGGATGAGCCTTCCTAATATCCACCTTTTAAAGGTTAGGTGTGTGCCCCATGCTATTTATTAGATTGAAACAATCAGGATGAAAGTAAGCCATCTAAATCAGCTTTGCCAAATGTCCTCTCCTGAAGATTCGTCCTGAAATGAGGCCCAAGAGAAAAATGCTCCTGTTGTCAAATACATTGAAGCGTCTTACTGTTCGGTAGTATGTGAAAGCCTCTGGCAAGTCCTAAAGTTAAATATACTTAACATAAAGTTTCCCAAATGACAAAACATACTTTTTGTGACACGTATTACCACTCTTTAGAATTAATTTGGACAATATTGGTAAATATTCTCTCACAAGCCTGGAAGGCTAATCCTTGTTTTCTGCAGAGGAAAATTTTCTGTAGAGGATTTCCCAGTAAATCCACTGATATTTCAGCTCATTGTTAACAGTGCTGCTTGTCAAAATTGTTTGTATTTTTCCTTATTATTTCAGTTCAAGAAATTGGATCAGGTTGGAATGAGTAGGCAGTCTTATTCTCTGACAGAATCCGATAGGTTTTACAGAGTAAACTGAAATTTAAAAATATGACATCTTGAATTATAATATGGGAAAATAAATACCATGTGAGAAATTTAGAGAGATTCTGAAAAAGTAGAAATAGACAATATGTTTTGTGATTCCTCAAATAAAAATTCCATGTAGCACACTTTAAATATGACCCTTTTTTACAGCCTAGATTTGTTTCAAGAAAAGGAAGAGAAAAGCCACTCAGAGGATCTCTAATGACATTTTATTCCACGCCTTTCTCTCACCTCTGTCCCCCTTCAGCCCTTACTGCCTACTGTCTTAGAGTAGTCAAATCCCAACTAATCAGAGTCTGAAAAGTAAAGATGGGCTATGTCTTAGGGTTCAACATTATTGATCCCCATGCTCATGACCTGACATGTTAATGGGCATAAAATGTGCTCTCTTCTGAATATTCTAAGTCCACATTTCAAGGGATGGACTGAGGAGAAACACAAGCATTTGTTGGCACACATGTGGGGGGGGAATCACAATAAAATCAGTTAGACAAACACTTGGTCCAGACGTGAAAGTTAGAAAATGTTAAGAATGGAACACAACCACCACAGAAATCCCGTTTTACTTCAAAGATAAAGACGTGGCTTTAAAGTGTGATGAGTTACCTACAAGTATTAGGCTTCCCCCTTGTATAGTTAAGTAACCAGAACTTTTCAATATGCCTGGAAAACTTTTTCCTACAAATATTAAACTCAAACCCAATGGCTGTAAGGAAAGTCAAAATCTTAAGACCTTGCAGCATTTTACTATGAATTCTGACTGCAAAAAGACAGGTCTATCAGAGCTTTGGAGTCTAGATGTCTATATTAAAACCCACACTTCCCTCTGATGGGGTGTCACCCTCAGTCTCACATTAGATGATGTAGGTTAAGTGGAAAGCACACACAGGGATAGAAACCTTGGTACCTGGGAAAGATCCAATGAATTCATGTTAGAAGGGGAAATTCTGAGGATTTAATGTAATTTTCATCTTGAAGTGGTCAACTTTCCATCCCACCGGAATGTCCACATCAGTCAGATCCTTTCAATCTTATGTTACCAAATGCAGCTTTGGAGTTTCGCTATCTTAGAATCACCTCCATATTCTAGGTCTTCCACATCTGTCTCTTCCACAAAGCTTCCCTGGCCCTCGCAGCCCATACGTTAGGGAAGTTAAGGGACTTATTCAAGGGTGCCCCACTAGTAAGTGGCAAAGCTCAGATTTGGCCAAGAGTCTATCTAAATCCAAAGTCCATTATGATCTTAATTTCCTCAAACAGAAATAATGCTCTGCATCTTCCCTAGGAAAAGGTGGAGTTGTAAAATCTAATCCAAATGGTATAAGTGCACAGTCTACACCCCTGATGATCTCTTACCCTGCAGAAGACATGCTGGGACTGGTGTCTAGACTCCACTGAGTGAAATCTACCTACTTTCCCATAGTCCCCACTTGTCAGCCTAGAATTACTGTTGTGTTGCTGATTCAAGGGAGGAGTATCGTGGAGACAATTTGGAGGAAAAAAACAGTCTGGGCACTTCACAGTAATGTCCCTATAGATGGTCAACTAGTGGCTTTATTGGCAGTTTCGAAACAACATTTTGGACATGCCTCAAGCAAGCGATTACTATAAAGTGAGATTCAAAATCCAATCAACTTTATGAGGCAGCTGACACATTGACTTCACTGTGACATGTTCATGTGAAAAAAGCATCACAAAAACAGCTCCATTTATTTCTGGCAAGTGTTAGCTTCTTAACAAGTGCCAGTTATTTTATGGAAGGCACAAGATGCTAGAAGATCCTTTCCAAGAGAAATTCCAGTTCCTTTCCAACTTATACCAAGCTACTAAGCTACTCCACTGGACTTAACTGGGGACAAACATATTTTAAATCACTGTTTTCGGGGCGTCTGGGTGGCGCAGTCGTTAAGCGTCTGCCTTGGGCTCAGGGTGTGATCCCGGCGTTGTGGGATCGAGCCCCACATCAGGCTCCTCCGCTATGAGCCTGCTTCTTCCTCTCCCACTCCCCCTGCTTGTGTTCCCTCTCTCGCTGGCTGTCTCTATCTCTGTCAAATAAATAAATAAAATCTTTTAAAAAAATAAATAAATCACTGTTTTCACAAATCATTTTCATCTGTGTGCACTTTTAAAGTTATTAGCTATTATATTTTCAGTTAAAAAAAACTAGATTGAGGATTTAAACAATTTACTTAGAAATATCATTTGGAAGGTGGTACTATCACTGCTACCATATTTAATTGTCTTATAAGAAAATGACCTAGCAGAAAATCTACATAATACATTCAATTCCTTATTATTCCTCCAGCACACCTCAATTAATCCTTACCATAACACTCAATACATCTATTAATTAACCTTTAAAGAATTAAAGTGTCCCAAGGATATTTTTAATTAAAAAAATTATGGATCAAACCAATCTTCTCAGTGGTGATTTGTAGCTCAGTATTGCAATTGTACAGTTTCCTTCTGACTTTGCTCTAAAGATCCATCACTCTTTATAGCTCAGTTCATAGGTTCTCATCCACTCTCCGGATAGAATCCCTCCCTCCTCTGGACTCCCATAGTCTTTTGTTTATTCTTGTCCTAATACATTTATAATATGACTTGCTTTTGAGATACTAACTCTAAAAGACTGCAAATGCAATGAAAACATATGGGACTTTATTAATCTTTGCACCCTCCACCACATCTAGAAAGAACATAATTATCCTAAAATATAATCATATTGAAATGAAGTAACTCGGTATCCATCTTACTAAATGAGAATATGTTCCAAAACCCAGTACTTTGATAGGCAGCATTATTTAGGTGATCAAACACCTTCAAAAAATAGTCTGGGGGCGCCTGGGTAGCGCAGTCGTTAAAGCGTCTGCCTTCGGCTCAGGGCGTGATCCTGGCGTACCGGGATCGAGTCCCACATCAGGCTCCTCCGCTAGGAGCCTGCTTCTTCCTCTCCCACTCCCCCTGCTGTGTTCCCTCTCTCACTGGCTGTCTCTCTGTCACATAAATAAATAAAATCTTTAAAAAAAAAAAAAAATAGTCTGAATCATACAAAAACAGATTAATACAAGCGTAATATTTAATATCAGGCAGCCTGAGATTTCAACTCTGCCAGTTACTATCTAAGACTGTGGGCTATCGTTAAAGCTCTGGAAGTCTTGAGTTTTCAATCTGTAAAATGGATGATATTAATGCAACACAGTTCTGAGGTTATTGTGAAGAAATACAGTGCCTACCATAGAATCAATTACCGATGTACGGTCATCATTTATATTCACTTACATAAATCAGGGTATCCTCTCTGCCTCGGTCAAGACAGCCTAAGGTAGTTGATTTCAAAGCACGGACTTTGAATGAACAGTGTTGGCATCATCCAGCAGCTTGTTAGAGATCCTCACATCCCTCACCGAGCTACTAAATGAGAAACTCTGGAAGTGGGCCCAGCAATCAGTTTAAAAAGTCCTTCAAGTGATTCTGATGAACCCTAACATTTGAGAAGCTACTCTCAACCCCTAGTGGCTTAAAAGGTTTATTTCTCTTGGATAATACACGCCCATTCGCTGGGAGCTCTGCTCTGAGTCAACCTCAATGGAAGGCCAAACCTGAAGTTTTCTCCAGCACATGTTACTTTCATTTACATTTCATGACAAAACAAATCTAAAAGCCACACCTGATTACAAGTGCAATCTTCAAAGACACCCAGAAGATGAAGAAAAAGAATATGTACGGAGACCCCCAATGACAACCGCGGTTGCTTCCAGCTTTTTGTTTTCTTCCCTTGGTGGAAATGGAGCTTCTGGTTAAGTCAAATGCTAATATTTTGATCTTGCCTCAAAGGAGTGAGGAGGTTATCAACCTCCACTCATGTAGAAACCTGAATGAAATACTCTGCTGCTTTAAAAGGGGCACTTTACCCAATTGTCATCAAGAAACTAAATTATTGGGTTAAAATTTTCTCAAGCTTAAGTCTTTCTTTCATAATTATTTAATCCTCAGAGCTTGATTCAACTTGCTAATATTGGATCTAATATACATGATGCCTGATACAGACTGAAATATTTGTATTTTATTGATATTTCAAGATACTCTGTAGAGACCCCTATAACCTCTAGGCATTCCACCTCTGCCAGGTGAAGGTGTCATAGTATCACCCCTGCCACCACAAATGGTCAGCACCACACCTTCCTTTCCTTTCCTTCCTTCCTTCCTTCCTTCCTTCCTTCCTTCCTTCCTTCCTTCCTTCCTTCCTTCCTCTTCCTCTTTTCTTTCTTTTTCTTTCTTTCTTTCTTTCTTTCTTTCTTTCTTTCTTTCTTTCTTTCTTTCTTTCTTTCTTTCTTTCTTTCTTTCTTTCTTTCTTTCACAAAGGCAGCTGAAGTGTTAGAGTTGACCTGTGTACCATTTGATCCAAGATTCTGCTTTAGGCATCACCATATGCCTACTCTGTTTCACAACCTAGCTATAGTCTTAAAAAGCTACTTATAGAAATTGAGCTTTAGCAAATTAGACTCTTTCACAAATAGAAGAGGCCCAAAATATGCAGTATAATAGTTTAAAGTCTGAGTCCTTTAGTAATACTAGCCATCACCATCTAGATATACCCTGGATATATTTTCTCAAATCAACCTGTTTGGAGATATGTATATTTGCATGTGGGGGAATTTCTGCTGTTTTAGCTCATCTAGGACTAAGCAAATTTTACAAAATAATAGAGAATAAGAGAATGATCCATAATTACTTAGAATGAAGTCTCTAAATGGGAAGTTCTGGGTCAGTTAGGTAAAAGTTTTGGGAAAACTTTTGTTTTTGATTTCCTTAGCAGCCTTCCCATAGTCCTGACTCTTGTTATATCCATTTCTACACTACACTGTGATCACATTTGGGTAAATAGTTTGCAATTAACAGTCAACATGTTAAGCCTATCACATTCTTAAAAGACTATGTAGGAGCACCGGATTCATGAGGAGAGCTGCACTGCGTCCGGTATGAAAGTACCGGTGTGAACTGACGCGTATTAATAAAGATGCAGCTGGTGGGCTCACTGCAAGGCTGAGAAAGCAGCGGGTTTTGCTCCCGCTCAGTGTTGCTATCGTGCAGTTGCGGCCCTACCTTCTCCCTCACTCACAGCCCTTCTGCTGGACTTCTCCCAAGGTTACTAACAGCTCAGCCAAAACCAAAAGCTTGGGTGTCAAACATCCTGCAAATATACCAGTCACCTCTTGAGTAGATCCCTGTGAATGACCTTCTCTGGGGATAAATTGCACAAGGTGTTTGAAGGAAAATTCTGCTTTAAGCATCCTTAGGGATATACAAATTTGAAAGACTGAAGGGAACCTTAATTTGGGAACTGAACTTCAGAAATTACACGCATGGCTTCGAAAACTGGAGCCAGAGTCCTTCAAAACTGTTAGTCTTACTTCACACATTTATTTAATTTACCACAATTTTACTTTTAGAGTATTCGGGACTTTTCCACTGCACTAACCAGTCATTTAAATCAACCCTTCCTACTGCCAGCAAAACTTGGCACAGGGAGAAAGAATGCAGAGCAAAAATAGAGCTTACCTCTTCCTATGGACTGGATACGTGGCTTATAAAAGCCGTAATGCATGTGGTTCAGGCCTGGAACACTTTCGGGTGACCACTGAAGACACATGATCTGCAAAAGTAATTACAAAATGACTTGGAGCTCTTCATACACTTTTTTACGGTGGTATGAACATTTAACATGAGATCTACCCTCAATGGATTGTTAAGTGTAAAATATAGTAACGCTGACTATAGATACAGTGTATACAGATCTCTAGTAAATCCTCATTTCAGGGAAATGCACATGACAACCACAATGAGATACAATCGCATGCCTGTCTGGTCAGCTGTGATCAAAAAGACCAAAGACAAGTGCTGGTGAGGATGTGGAGAAACCGGAATCCTTGCACCATGCTGGTAAGAATGCGAACTGGTGCAGCCACTAGACAAACCCTGTGGAGGTTCCTCAAACACTGCAAATGGAGCTACCATGTAAAAAAGCAATCTTACTTTTGGGTATTTATTCAAAATAACTGAAATCAGGGTCTTGAAGAGATAGTAGCACTTGGATGTTCATTGCCACATTATTCACAGCATGCAAGATGTAGAAACAACCTAAACATCCATCGACAGATGAATATGTAAAGAAAATGTGATATATACTAGGTTTTGTGTATATATACGTATAAAATAGAATGTATTCATTTACTTTTAGAACACCTACTACAGTGACCTTTACTCTATCCTCCTTAAAACACCTTTAAAACGCCCCCAGAGCTATAAAACTACATAGAAATCATAACTCTGAGTACCAATGAGAAATAATACTGGAAAAAGAGACTATCATCATCATCATCATCATCATCATCATTTTCACTTTACCTCTATTGTTCTCCTCCCCTTGCACTTTTCACAGGTATTTCAGTGGAATATGAGGAAAGAAACAAGATTAAGAGAGGTACAACGCTTTCTTTAAAGCTCATGAGGAAATGGGAGAGAAGAATTTTGGAAATCTCTGTCCTTTCTATCAAACATATTAAATTAAATAAAATGTAAGACTTGGCTCCTATGTTGTTTTGTTTTTTATAGCCATGTTTTCAACTTTCCTCTAGCTCTAGCAACAAATTATCTGTAAGCATAACACCCACGTGTATAGAGGATCTTTTCAACTTCTACTTTCTTTTAAGTACTGGCGTCTAGGACTTAGCAGTCATTACCCAAATTTAGTGCTGACATACCAAGAAAGTTCTATGAGCTTGAGCTTAGAAAATAAAGAAGAGGGTGGTACGGGTTTCCTTTTCATCAAAGTGCTGATTGTTGTTTAAAGAACACTATTGGATCATTTATTTTAATAGCTTTTCATTTCCTGTTTCAGTTGGTAACACCTATGGGACTTGGGAAATAAGTGCTATTCTAGGTAAGTTTCATTTGGTAAACATCGATTCCTTTGCTCTTATTCTGATCAGAGCTGAAATAAACTATTCTCCTTCCCTAATTTTATTCCCCAGCACCCCAGATGGATGTCCTGAGCTGACCTGTGGCTATTGGTCACAATGTGCTCTCAGCACAATCCCTGCCTCTCACTTTCCCACCTCAGCAAAGGGTAAAAATGAGGACTTATCTTACTTCCTTTTGCATGGAAAACAAACAAATCTATTTTAAGAAAGAGGAAAACAAACCCTTTGAGGAAACAGTATTTGTTAAACTGTATTGATCAATTTTCTGATAGATCTTCCTTCGTATCATAGACTGTCCATCTCCACGGCTTTGAACAAGTGACGTCATTTCACCAGACCAGTTCCTGCATCTGTAAAATGGAATTAATAATAGTACTGTCTTCAGAGTACTATTGTGAGGATTCAATAAACAATGCTTAATGAACAGAAATGTAGACAAAATCATATTACCTCAATACCTATGCATTCAGCCCAGACCATGGTACTAGAAAAAAAAAGAAACAGCAAGATATACACTGGAATAGCATTGGAGGAGAGAGACACAGAGACACAGAAATAGAGAGACACAGAGAGAGAATGAGAAAGAGAGAGACTAGTGGTATATTGTCTTGGAAATGCATAAAGAATAATCTACATAATAATTAGAAAAAGAAAAAAAAAGAATAATCTACAGTCCACATTCACTGTATGTGTTGAAGATGAGTGAAAGTACATAGCAGTTCATCATATTATTCTCTTCTTTTCTGGATAAGTTTAAAATATTGCACAAATAAAATATTAAGGGAAACCAAATTCTTGGTATATAGGCCCCTACAACTGTGGGAGAAGCAGGAAATTCGCATGAGCTTAATTTTTCTTCTCTGCTCATACTTTTTAAATTTTTATCTAGAAATAGCCTATCCTCATTCTTGCCTTTATTTTTGCCAGGACATGCTGCTGGGTATGTTTTTTGAGGAGCTCTGAGAATATGCTTGGCAGTAGTAGTTCCCCTTAGAGAAGGGGGAGGCAGAGGGCAAGAGAAAGCTCCCAAATCCCCCAGGGAAGGAGGGTCTCCCTAGATACTAACATAAAAACTGCCATAGGCTTACAGGAGATTGCAAATTACCTCTCCTGTTCTTTTGGGATCCTTGACCTAAAGGAAGCCAGGGAAACTGACTCACTGAGAAATAATGCATGGCATCCAAGGAGGCCATCTGGAGCTACTGTAGTAGAAAAGGCTGTGTTGAGAAGATTAACATGACAGCAGTTCCACTCCCTTCCTGGAGTTAGCTTCTGACCTTCTGTTCATCTTCTTTAGCCTAAGGTGCTGGGCACCATAGGCCTGAGAAGCCCCAAGGGGCTTGTCTGAACATGAGGCATTATCAGGATTAGGGCATAGTGTCTGAATAACTGGATGTTTCCATGTCAATCAACCACAGATTCAGACTTTTATGACTCTGAAAAAGCCACAAAGTATCTAGCTGTGTGGTTAATGGTTTGTTTGATGTCTGTGTTCACTAAAAACAATTATGAGAAGAAATTTTATGACCCTCTTTTTCAAGGCTTTGGACAAAGGCTTCAAGGAGAAGATACATGAAAATGAGGCTGAACATGTCTTGATCCCAGCAAGGAATAATGTATTAATTATCTACTGGTAAGTCACAGATTACCCCAAAACTGAGCAACTTATACAACAGTAACTTTCTCAAAGTTTCTTTGGGACCGCAATCTGGATGTGGCTTACCTGGGACCCTCTGGTTCAAGGTCTCTCATAAGGTTCTGATCCAGCTGTGGACTGGGCTACAATCATCTCAAGATTCTCCTGGAGAAGATCCCCTTCCAAGCTCATCACATGGCAGTTGTCAGGATTGAGCTCCTCACTGGCAGCCCATCACAGACTCTATGAAAGAATCCCTGGGATTGGTTTTGTTAATAATTTTCTTGCTTTTTACTTTTGATGGGATGCAACCCACAAAGTTATCATAAAATTAAACTAATATCCATCTGTCTGGAGAACACACACCTTCAAAGTGCCTCAATGCAGCCCTGGCATCTGTCACCTAGCCAACCCTCTACTTACCCATCACTTCCCAACTTCAATGAACCTATCTTTGCTTCCCCAAACAAAACCACGTGTAACAAAAAATGATATAATTAAGATTCTGTGATTATTTGTATTATAATGTTTTGTGGGCACTACAGTTTATGGAAAATAAAACAAAGCCAAAAAACATCAAACATCAAACACGAGATAGGAGATGTGGATTCAATGCCCTTGTTGCCTAAAAGGAAACTGAGGTGAAGTCACCTTCTCTGTCGGAGTCTCAGATTCTTCATCTCCCAAATGTGGGACCAGATTGCCCAGTTCCCTTATGGTTCAGAGGGCATGACTTCCTTTCCGCCAAGATGTAAGGGCTCCTGCTTCCCTTACCACCACCTCATCATGATGTACGCCTTTGAATACTTTCAATATTCAGCCAGAGCACATGTAGGCAGAATCATCTTCTAGTTCAGCAGATGGTGAGCACTGAGTGTCCACACCTAGTCTCCAGGAACATTGCTTTTCTGCTCTGGGGAGGATCCATCTACGTTCTCCCTGGGTCTATATAAGAGCAGCACCACTACTTGTGCTGAATCTCTCCCTTTCTCCAGAAATACAGACTTCACCTAACTCTCCTGGAATCCAGCAATAATGGCTTTAGGATAGCTCCTCCATTCACAAAGTAAATGCTCAGCAAGTGTTTGTAGACAAATTTTTTAAATAAACAAATACAAATAAATGGATGAGTGCCCGAGGGACAGACTTCCAAATTAATGTCCGCCACCCTGGTTCTGTGAGAGCACATGGAGACATTTCATGATTTGAAAGGGGTCGATCGGTACCCAAGGCTAGAGGATGGTACCATTCACCCAAATGCATTGATAACAGATTTTAGTTTCAGTAAACAGAAAATGGGTAGATGGATGTGTTACATTGATTAAAACGGTAATAATAACTTGGAGCGCCTGGGTGGCTCAGTCAGTGAAGTGTCTAGCTCTTCTTGATTTTGGCTCAGGTCATGATGTCAAGGTCCTGGGATGGAGCCCCACATTGCGTACCACATGCAGAGGGGAGTCTGTTTGAGATTCTCTCCCTCTCCCTCTGCCTCTCCTCCCCACTCTCTATCTCTCTCTCTAAAATAAACAAATCTTTTTAAAAAAGCAATAATAATAACTCTATATACTTGCTTTGTTTTCCAAATTTGCAAGGATAAAAGGCTCGAAACTTTAAAGCTAACTAAGTGTTTCATATTCCCCTTTCCTCTCCTTTCCTCCCTGTTTGTTTGTTTTTTTTTTTCTGTTTCTTTCATCTTTTATAAGGGAAGAACGAATCCCTCAACCTGTTTCTTTTTCCTTATTTCCCCAAATTACCAAAGACTGATAGGAACACCAGGAAAGGATATCTGCATTTTACCATAGAACCTTCCCTCCCTGAATTAGCCTTTTTCCTGTCTTTCTCTGTGGAGACGTCCCCTGGAAGGAAAAATCAAATCCAAGCCTTGGAGTTGCCCCAGCCCTCTCCATCATTTATTTTCCTGATTCACAGAGGAAGGTAGAACCTTGACTTGCACATTGCACCTGAAAACCTGCCCTGTTTAAAGAAAGAAACACAGAAGTCAATACAACTAACATTTTGAAATTTGTTAAATGAAACAAGATTGAGGTTTTGCACATGTACTGAAAAGGTCGGTGTGAGGATTCTGGCCTGTAAGGCCCCTGTTCTTTAAGACCATCTGTCCTACTACAGGAAAGGAGCAGAGCCTGCGTTTTGAGGGTTTTCCTCACAGAGTCATCCAGCACATTCTAGAGCTAGAAGCGCCACTGTTCTCCTCTCATGGTGGCACCTGTTGCAATGGAAAGAGCACTGGTTAACCAAGCCATCCATTCAGCCTATGAAACGTGTGCAAAAGAAAAGAGAATGCATGCTTGTCTTAATGGGTTGCTCTGAGGATGAAGTGACATGACGTGAATGCACATCGTAAATTGTACATGGGAAGATAAATGGGAGGAGTGCTTTAACTGGTTCTGATTTACATCATTATTAGCACTGAGAGCTGACTATGTGCCAGGTACTGTGTTAGGCAGTGTATACACTTCACTCACCCAACATTCCCCTAAACCGTAGGGGACATGTATTGTAATGCTTATGCTACAAATAGAGAAACTGAGATCCAGAAAATCTAGGTGACTTAACCTTACTCTAGATTGTTACATGGCAATGTGGGGACTCACCCTCAACTCTCTGACTCCAGATTTTAAATTCCACCAAAAATTCATCTCTTTCCTTTGCCCTTATTTATCTTACATGTAACACATATGGAATAAGAGAAAACCTTTGGCCCAAAATCTTTACTTTCAGCAAAGTTTTAATGAATACCCCTACCAAATCTTGGAGAATGACTGCCAATGAATCTGTGATTGGGTCTCAGCCAGCAATAAACCCTGTCTTCAGTGCTGCGATAGGGACTTAGGAATAGGACTCATGAAGAGAGCAGTGTGTTGAGCCAAAAGGTAACATTTTATGTAGTTCCTTTGTGGGTTGTAACTGCATTCCCTTTAATGCCCTTTCATTTCTCACTCTCAAGTGTGGGGGTGAGAAAGGAATTAATTATAGTGAGCCAACGCTCCTGCCCACGACAGAAAGCTGCTCATAAACTGTAGGCTAGGGATAGATGTTCCTATAAAAAAATAAAATGAGAGGCCATTCCTCCCCTGGAAAAGACTGAGAATAGGCATTGCTCTACTTGTGTTGAGAGATGCTTAGACTATTCAAAGAGTAATTCCTTTTCTTACCAGGAGCCACATCCCTTAAAATGATAAGATCTTCTCTCCCTTGTTCTAAGACACCTATTCAAGTGCATGTATGGACTCACATGCACACATTCCAGACACAGACATCTCATTTATGTGTACTCAGACACATGCAATCACACCCACACACACTCAGGCATACATGTGCACGTGCACGCGGACGCACGTGCGCACGCACAGACACACACACACACACACACCCCAAACTGAAGAGAGAAGGAATCAAACCTCAAAGCTGGTTCTGAGTCTGACAGATCGCTCCTTAGACTCTAGTTCCATTCATGCATTATCTGTAAAACTTCCATTCCTTTCCTGCCCTCTCTGAGATTCAGTTTTGCACATCTATAAATTAGGTATAATACTACCTCTTTAAGGGATGGTAGTACAAACTGCATTAAGGGATACAATGCATGTGAAAATAACTTAGTACAGGAACTTGATGTAGAGTAAACACCAAGGAAATCCTTCACAGAGCACTTACATTCCAAATGTGGAAAAATCTGAAATATGGGAGTTTGATAAATTTGATACAGCCGGATAATAACAGGTAAAGAAATATTCATTACATCATTCCCTATTGTTTCTTGTATGCATATAATATTTCATAATAATATTCAAGGTTATGTTTAAAAATCTATATAAGTACATAGAACCTTAACGCAGGATGTCTCCCAGAAGCAAAACTGGAAAATGACACCATTATTTAAAAGTGTATACTCTTGCGTACTGTATCAATTGTTCCAAAATATGTGTAATATTTTTGCAAAATGTTGAACTTTATACAATTTTGTTTGCTTGTGTGTTTAATATAAAGAAACTGTATCATGTATCTACAGTTAGCCAGTGAACCACCAGTCAGAACCACCAGTCAAAATGTTCTTTCCCATTCCTATGTGGCTGCCTCATAATGAAGCGACCTCTAGAGGGCTTCTTACTTTTTTGAGCTGCTCATACTTGATTTTAACAAAACGTCTCATAACTGGTTGGGTTAGGAGGAAAAGAGTACAGGAAGTAGGTTCAGTGTGCACCTTCCTAAACCTAGAGGGACCCTCTCTCAGAGCCCAGAAATAAGCCCTTCCTTAGATACCTCTCCATGCTTGGCACTGGTTCCTCTGAGATCTCACCTTTACCATTGTTCACACCACAGTAATTAAATAACCACAGAAAGAATCCTTTAAACCTAGCCAATGAGAAGATGAAAACAGAGGGCTGGGCCCAGGGACAGATACCTGAAACATGTCAAGAGTCTCTGTCATGCTACCTGGAGGAAAAATAGACCAGAGTAATTAAATATTTTCAAATTATATTAAAATAATTACCAGGTCCCATCAAACAAATAACAAAAACAACATATTTAAATCACTAAAAGGGAATTGGAGAAGGTTGTAAGATATTGGTATACTCAGGGCTTGCAGCAAATGAATTTTTTTCCATTTTTTAAAAAGGCAATCTGAACAGGTAACAAAAGCCATAAAAATGATATGCACTTTGACTCACTAATCCCAATGTTAGGAATTTATCCTAATGAAAAATAACCTTCAAGCAAGCAAGCAAACAAACAAACAAACAAAAAATAGCAAAGAATAGGTAACTCAGATTCTAATAGGAGTTTGCAAGGTAAATTTCAGGTTGACAGCTCAATAGACCACCGTGTAACGACAACAAACGAACTCTCTGAAGTACATGCTGATGCTTGGAGAAGTTGATATGAAATTATCAGAGTAGGATGAGCCTTTGGAAATAGCCAAGTTCATCATACTTTTGGATGCTCAGTATGTTTTGGAGCTTGCTAATGTAGATCCCAAGGCCCAAAATCTCAACTGCCCATTCAGCCATGCCAGAGCCCAGGCTTCATTCCCATGCTTGGCTCTCCAGAGCCGGCTCTTTGCCACCTCATTATCCAGTTGGGTGTCTGAGATAGCAGCAGATGTATTGTTGCTGCCCTACTGAAGTCTAACTACAGGGACTCTTACAGTCTCCTGTGGTCTTGACTAGGAGGAATTCAATGAATAATCCAGAACATGAGTTTATTGCCAGCAGGATCAAGCTCTGCTAAGCCCAGCCTCTTTTTCTTTGCCAGTCTTCCTGCTTGCTAAAATGATCACCAGAGAAAGGAGGTGTTAAAAAAAAAAAAATTGCATCAGAAGCTGTTCAATAGGCAAGGAAGATATTTTTTTTTAAAGATTTTATTTATTTATTTGAGTGAGAGGGAGAGAGAAAGCATGAGCGTTAGGAGGGGCACAGGGAGAAGCAGACTTCCTACTGAGCAGGCGTGGGGCTGGATTCCAGGACCCTGGGATCTTGACCTAAGCTGGAGGCAGACACTTAACCAACTGGGCCACCCAGCCACTATTATTTCATTTAATTTCTTTAAAGCAGCTGGTGAGCTAGTGGAAAACTACTAGAGGGCATTAGGAAAGAGTTTGGTTAATGTGATTACACCATGTCTGTTTGCTAATTGGTGCTTATTCAAAGTTAGCCTCAATGACTGGGAGATAAGATGCCTATCTTCCTTGATGATTATATTTCAAAGGGACAGCTCCTGTCCTTGAGAAAGACATTACTGGGTCATAAACCTGGCAAGTCTTGGGGAAGATTTACACCTTAAAAGGCAGAGAAAGCATTTATAATTCCAAGTTTTCTAAAGCAAATGCTCTAAGAAAATGGAGGTCGGGGACTACAGTCAAAAAGAAACTTGCCTGAAATTGAGTCAAGCTGAGGGAATGTTCAGGCAGCGATGGTCAGAGAGAAAATCCAGGAGGGGACAGCTGGCTGTGATCATGTTTGTTTGGGAATCAGGAAATGATCCTATCTTCATGGACTTGTATCAATAATGATACCATATTGCCATCAATTTCATTATGGCTGAATAGACCCAACGTATTTTTGCATGGTCAACTCCTTATCAGTTACATCGTCACAGGTCATGTGAAAGCAGACTGTGGGAAGCCGACTCTACAACAGAAATTTGTGTGCAGGAAATTTACTAGGGAGTGTTCTCAGGATGGAAATCTGTGAGGGAGTGAAGAAAGCAGGGTCAGACAGAAGGAGAAGTTGAAATGTGATGACTGCTCAGTGAAACTCTCAGTCAACGCCATGGGGAGTTTTGGAGTGAAGAAGGTTCTGTATAGTTGTCCCTTATTAGAATGAGGTACCCAGGTCTTTATATGCGTACTTGGTGAGTCATTGCATGTGAACTGCCCCCATACTTCCCTGGAAGAGAGCATGATCTTGGGTGAAGCAGCACTCTTCAGCCGAGGGCAATCACTGGAGTGGGGAAGTAATCTGCAAGGTTACCATCCAATTTAAAACATCCCATTCAGATTCTCCTTATCACAATTATAAAGGATGCTTTTTATTTTTTACATGCATCATCACCTGAAACTATCATGTTTATTTGTATCTCTCCTTCCATCTAGAATGCAAGCTCTGTGAAGACAGGGATCTTTGTGTGTTATTTGTCTGTATTCTGATCACTTAGCATAGTTTATGGGTTATAATAAATAGTGGTATTTGCTAGATAAATCAATAAATGAATATTTCGAATGCTTTCTGTGTATGAACAATTTGAAAGCTCTGTAGGAAATTTTTGACCCTACTTCCTATGAGGCCCATCTCTGAAAGCTCTGGTTCCAGAGAGGTTCAACTCCTGAGGCAAATCTCCTTTGTATCTTCCTTTGGAGCATTCCTATTCCTAGGGCATAGATTTTTTTATTTTTTCTCTGTGACATTTACAATAGTTGGCATTTAGTTGATGCTCTGTAAGTATTTATTTAATGTATAAATGAATGAATGAAATAATAAGTTAATCAATCTTAATTCTGCCCCTTGGAGCCACATGAAATCAACACTCCTCCATTTAGTCTCTGAAACTCCTGTTCCTACTTAATCTCTCCAAGGCAATAACCCTGACATCTTTTCATCATTTCTCAGATGACCAGTTTCCAAACTCCTTCAACATCCTGGCCTATCTTCTACAGACTAAAGTCAAGATGGTCAAGAGGCTTACTGGTTTAAATTTCCCTCCACAACGAAGACAGAGGATCCTGGAGAGCAGAGGCTGTGCCCTATTCTTCCAGTTCTCACCCTACCTAGCAGTAACACTTCACAACACTGCATGTAGGAGGTGTTTAATAAACATTTGCGAATGAAGTTGTTAACCACTTCCAAGAACGCAAATTGATAAAGTTTCACTAAGCTGATTAAGTTGCCATGAATAAACCTCTTTACCTTCCCTTCAGTCTTTAGACTTTTTTTTCCCTTTCTGTCTCTTTTTTTCTATGTAACTTACTCCAAGGAAATGTTCCCCCTTTCCAGAATCTAGTTCAGGTTTTCCAATAATTATAATAATTGTCAGAAGACACACCATGCCTGAGATTCTAACAGCAAGCACTTTCCTAAAACCAAGGTGACTCTGCCTACAAATCTTTTAATTTATATAGTAAGTAATAAAATCCATTAAAAAATTAAAGAATTAAAGGTCAAATTTAGAAAAAAAAAACAAAAACCCAAACCCCCACAAAGAATAAAGGTAGAGAATATGGGGCCAAGAACATGAATTTGTTGCAAATAAGGTGTAAATAATACAGAAGAACATAGACTGGAGAAAATTAGAATCTCCAGCCTTATTAATACTCTCCATATTTAATGCAAATGGCCTCATTCCAACAATTCTGAAATCATTTGCACAATTCATTAGTCCATAGAAATCTACCATTTATCAGCTGTGCAAGTCCCATAATTTCCACTAAAACTTTATTTCCCTAATCCCTCTTGTTTGTCTAGGCATTAGTTCACACTGACTTTGTATTAGAAATTATGTTTAGTACCAGGCATCCAGTGGTAGAGAAGACAGTCAAAGCTCTGAATGCTTGGAATTGCATTCAAGCATGGAAGACAGATATTCAACCCAAAATGATGCAGTTGATTAAGTACAGTGGTAATGCATTTTTCTGGTTAATCTCGGGCATATATTGTCTTGGAGTAGTATCAATCTTTCATTTATTAGGTGCTAACTTTATGCCCAGCACTTCGGATGATGGCTCACTACACAACATTCTCAGCGAGTAATCATTAGTTTTCCCATTTCATAGTTTTCTAAAAGGGATTGACTTTTTTGATATAGAAGATTCTTATGTACACTATTACAGTCACTCTCATACCTAACCTATTGAGATGAAGAAGCTCAGAGAAGTTAAGAGACTTTTCTAAGGCACAAACCCAGAGTGTATCAGTGGTAGAATTTAATACACTACCAAATCCCATGTTCTAAACCCCAAGCTGAGATGAAGATTTTGGGGGCAAACTGAAGCCTTAGAGTGGTGAAGTGATGGGCCCAGGATCACATGCCTGATAAGTAAAAGATGTAACCCAGCATGTCTGACTGCAAAGTGCATGTTCTTATCATTAAACATAAAGGATTGATTTCCTCAATGTTTTAACTGAGGATGGAGAATATCTTGATTTGGGGCTAAACTTCAGGAATGAGCCAGCCTTGCCCCTCAGGCATTTGAGGAAAGAGACATTGCTGCTTCTTGTCCATCTGCCCTTACACACCAGGATAATCTTCCCTCCCTTTGCCAGCAATACTGTTGTTCCCCTTCTCTATTCCTTCTGCTAAACCCCCCTTCTCTGCCAAGCCTTCACCCATTATACCACAAAACCAATAGGCTCTCCCTACTCTGCATCTTTTCAGCACTTACCAACTCCCTGGGCACTTCATTAATCTGCACCTGTTTATGTGCTGCTCTGAAAATGTCTCTAAGTCATTTTCATGTGTGTGTGCACTCTTTCTCCACAATTCAGCTTTATGTACCTGCAAGGCAGAAATAGAGCCCCTTACGGGTTTTGTAGTGACCTTCTCAGAGCTTGGTTCAATTCTCACACAGAATGAGGTTAGTTAAATTAAGCAACTCTCCTTCTTTCCCTGGACAGACTGATATATACCGCATGATGAAGGACAGAGGACAGAGAAACAAGGAGAGTAAGCATTTGCAGGTGCTGTTCTTGTGGGGGGAAAAAAACTGTCTTCAGATAGAACATATTGCCGAAAATGTTACACCTACTGGGGAGAGTTAGGGTTGCATGGGTTAGAGAGAAACCTTCCATTTCAGGGGCAGAGGACATATCAGGGAAGTCAAAAGGAAGATGACATCTGAATTGAACTTTAAAAGATGGTAGTAAATGGGCATTTAGAGAGGGGAGAGTATTGAAAATGATGGAACAATGGAAACAATGTCTCCAATGGGGTAACTGCAGTCAGACTTGAGGAAGAGAAGTGTCCATTCAGTTGGGCCACCAGATGCAGCAATGTGTGCAAAGGAGAAATAATGTTTGAAAGGTAAGTGATGGGCCCAGGATCTAGATACAGGGTCTAGATATGGGAAAGCACGCTAAGCAGAACCTAGAGCTTGAAATCTAATCAGTAGATAAGGAGGAACCACAGGAGTTCTCAGTGTCAAAGCCTGGCATGATCAGAAATGTGGTTCTGGAAAATTCAGTCCCTTTACCATGGACAAAAGATTGAATGGGGACAGACTGTAGGCAGCAAAACAAGTTATGAAGCTATTCTAGTACATCAGAAAGAAAGAGCAATGGTCTCAACTTGAGTAAGAGTGGCGAGTAGAGAAAGGGAAGGATTTGTGAGGGCTCCCAATCTGTGAGATTTTTGTGAATTTAAAAACAGAGATTCATTAATATTAGCTCCAGGACCACAAGTATCTACTGTAGCAATCCCAGGAAAATGAGGATGTAGGGACACCCTACCAAGATGACGTGGGCATCCTTTAAAAGAATAGTGTCTGCAGACCTGTGAGAGTGGAAGCCAGAGGATCCTGGAATGAGGAGAGAATCGGAGATGAGGAACAGGAAGAATTAATGATTACATATTTTCTTCAAAAAATGTGAAGCTGTAAAGAAGGAGCCAAAGAGGAAGATTGGGTCTGACTGTGGGCTGGGCTGACATGTGGAGACAGGCTGGGCACCCAACACTTACCTGATGACTCACTATCGGAGACAAAGAAAAGGGCTACTTTTGTTTATTTTGCTTTGGTTTTATCTTATTTATTCTCCAAGAGGAATATTGAGCATATCTGTAGGCAGAGAGGCAAGACCCAATAGGAAGAAAGAGATAAAAGGTGCAAATGGGAGAGGAAAAAAATCAAACAAGAATGGTTGAAGAGGTTCAGGTGTTCAGGGAGAGGAGTCATCTTGGAAAGAGAAGAACTGATTTTCTTAAAGAGATAATACCATGGTCAAAAGATGGACAAGTGTGAAAGAGACCGCTATCTAGCAAGAAGTGCCCAGCATCCTGGTTGAAGACAGGTAACAGACACATTCATTCTGGGCTGCAATCAGTAAGTATAGATGGGCTGTCTACCAAGTGCCTAGCACCTGAATGAACACACATAGAAGTTGGGCCCTTCCTTGTAGAGACTTCTCAAGTTACAATGGTTATCTCAGGATAAAGGCCCAGGCAGCATGGCAAGGGAGCCAGATTAAGCCAAGAAAGCTCTGTTCCCAGTGGGATCACTGGTTTGTTTCACAACTTTGAACAAGACAAGATGGTTTTCCTTCAGGTCCTCAGTTTCCTCATCTGCCAAAAAGGGAAACTAAACCATATCAGCGATTTCCAAATGCCTGTAGGTCTATACAGGAAGATGATGACAAATCCTTTATTTTCAATTTTTTTTTAATTGAAGCATAACGTACGACGAAGTTCACGTAAAAGAGTGCACAGCTTGCTGAATTTTCACAAGATGAACAGATGAGTGTAACACCACCTGAATCAAGAAACAAAATGTTACTAGCACTCTAGAAACGTGCCCATCCTCACTCCCTTCTAGACTCTCCCCATCTCCCTCTTGATGATAATCCAGTGCCCTGGCTCCTATCAGCAGAGATTACCTTCACCTGTTTATATCATTTCTGTAAATGGTACTATACTGTATGAACTATTTCATGTCTGGCTTCTTTCACTCACCATTAAGTTTGTGAGATTTATCTTTATTATAGAGTGTAATGTTGAAGAGTTTAGTGATGCATGTTTTAAATATAAGAAAAAATAAGAAAATAAAGTATGTTTTTCATAAAGCTAAATTTATTCAAAATAAATGTCATTTCTCTTGAGATTATGTGCCTCCATCCTTGTGGTGACAAAAACCATCTTTCTTTTTGGAAATCTTTTGTTAAATTCTGCAACTTAAGGTTTGGTGCTTTATTTATTTATTTATTTATTTATTTATTTATTTATCTTTTATTTTAATGTGGCACCTTATCAAATTCAGCTCTAGGGGCACCTGGGTGGCACAGCGGTTAAGCATCTGCCTTCGGCTCAGGGCGTGATCCCGGCGTTATGGGATCGAGCCCCACATCAGGCTCCTCTGCTATGAGCCTGCTTCTTCCTCTCCCACTCCCCCTGCTTGTGTTCCCTCTCTCGTTGGCTGTCTCTATCTCTGTCAAATAAATAAATAAAATCTTTAAAAAAAAATTCAGCTCTAAATTATGTCATACTAAAACTTTTGATTGGGGCTTAAAAACCCCAATTTTGGGTTCTAGCAGCCCTTAAGTTCTTTGGCTCTGTGATTTACAGGCCAGCTAGTAGCTCTGGGCTTTGGTCATAGCTACCTTCGATGACCAACTCCTGTGGGCAAATTCTCAGAGGTGCCCACAAAAACCACAGTTACCAATTATTGATGTATCTTGACAGGGACAAAAAGAGGGGAAATATTTTTTTTTTCATGCTTGTCATCCACAATTATAAATAACAAACAACAGTGTCAATTTCCCTAAGTATCAGGTAAGATTGAGTTTTATCAGAAGCCCTTAAGAATTGCCAGAAAGTCTGGACTAGGAGGGGATAAATGATCCACATGCAAGGGAGGGAGAAGAGGACAAAGATAATAAGCATGAGATTTCTGTGTTCCAGTGAAGTTTTGGAAAAGGTAAATGTGCCCTGGACTGGTGGTCCTTAAGGAAACTGGAATCACCAGAAGCAGACTCTAAAGAAAATCTAGGGGCTCCTAGCATGCATTCAATCACATAAGTCAGAGTTGAAGTAGCATGCATGTTTGCAAACAAGAACCATATACATGCTCACACAGATGAAGAAAAAGAAAAGAGAAAGGAGTCCCAGTACATTTGGTTCTTAAGGGATAATTGTCTGGTTGAAGTAATGGGATCTGTGATGGAATTGTCCATCAAGATCTATTTTAAAAAGAAGCTTCCTGAAGGCAGAATTCAGAATTTCCTTCCTTAAGGGGACTCAATTATGTATTCAGTTTCTGTCCCTTAAAGCAAGCCATTATGGGATAATTCTACTTTTAAACAATTTGAGGCTTGTTTTGCATTTGCATTACTAGCTGTGAAAAGGTACAGCACCCAAATTATTCCAATTAGATGGTTACCCTTTACAACTGAAATAAGAGACATTTTAAATACAGTTTTTAGAAACCTGTATGTTATATAAGGCAAGATAGACACACACACACAACACTATATATATATATATATATATAGTTTTGACAATGAACTTTCTAGAAACCTTGATGTCAGTGCTTTTAGTGATCCCAGTGACTCAATGGCCCTCAACCCAGTAGCATCACCTTTTTTGTTGTTGTCATTATATGAAGGTGACACAGGTGACCCAACTTCTATATCAAATTCTCTTTGAATGAGGTTCCCAGGGATAGTGGTCAGCTGCACTGATTCATCCTTGCTCTCCCTTGCCTGATTGCTGCTGTGTCTGGGGCTACAAAGGAGTAGGCCTTGTGTCCCATGACTCTCCTGTGAAGGGAAAGAGATCAGAGCATGCCCACTTGGATGGTCAGCAACACAAACATTCAGAAACAGAGAAACAGTGTTGAAGAGTAAGATGAATGCTGGTAATTTAGGCTGGTGGTCACTTCAGAGAAATCTATCAAAAAGGAGGTGCCCTGCCAAATGGGAAGAACACGGTCTCATGCCATTTGAGAGTCAGCAGATCTGGACCTTCGGGCGGATGGTTGGCATCAAGATGTAGCGCCTGCAGCCAGGCCCAGAGAGAGGCCCAGGATTGAAAAAAAAAAAAAAAAGATAGGAGAATGGGAATGAAACTTTCTATGCACAGATGCTTACTATATCTTATTATTTCTAGTTTTCACCATACCTTACAAGGCAGTATTATTAATCACCGCCATCCCTTTTTAAGAAAGAAGGAAAGTGAAGTTCAGAACCAGAGAACTTAGGTAAGTTCTCACAGCTACTATACAGTGGAACAAGAATTAAAATTAGACCCTTCTTCACCCCACCTTGACAGTACCTTTGCCCTCGGAACCACAAGGGGTCTGGGTAGGAAATCAATGCTGTATCTTAGACCAGGACTATATTCAGTAGTTTAATTCCCAACCTGATAATTAATAATGCCAAGGACACTTTCTTAGACATAGACACAAGGAAGTAATGGGAATCCTTTGGCAAAAAGAATCTAGAATCAGCTTAGCACTCAGCTTGACTCCTCTTGACTGATAACTTCCCCTTTCAAGGATTTTGCCATGGAACAGGCAGTCAGGATCCCTGTTATTTTTCAACAGTCTAGGGACACCTATTTTTGCAGTGACCCTCCAAATCTATAGAAGGTGCTCTGAGAAGCTTTTTTTTTTTCCCCCAGCAGGGGAAGATTATTTGGAGCCAGGTGTGGGACTCAACCTGGGGAATGTTTTTGGTCCAAAATTATGTAAACAATGAAATGACAGTATTGATTTTCTTGTGATGCTTGTAAACATCCATTAAATGCCCAATGTTAACCCTATTTACTCCACTCCATTAAAGACTATGAAAGACTGAGGTAATGGAATAAAATATTAATTTATCTCTAGGTAGCTTACAAACTGTTAAGAAACATAAAAGACAAAACATACAATGAGTGCCTTTAATTACAGTATTTAAACTCTCCCTGGCTTTCCCAACACTATTTATGGGGAATTTAATTAAATACTATCTTAATTCAGCATAAGGAGACCCTAGGGAACATATTTTATACCTTCAAACTGTAAGTGTAAGGACAGCTTTGTTTTTTGAAGCTTTTGTTCTTAAGATATTTAGACAACTTAGAGAACCCTCATGAGTCACCAAAATGCTCTTCCTCTGGTCACCTAGGATATGAAAGAAGATAGCACTGACCTGCTTTAATGGAAGGGCCCATTCACCACACACTCTCCAGGTTCCCCTGTTCTTAAGTTCTGACTCTGTATTGCATCATGCTGACAACATCTATTTCCACAGATAACCTGAATCTAAGGAGCTAGGCTTTAGCTATACTCACAAACCACCACTATCCTCCTGATGAAATTTTATACAATGAGCAGGATTTTTGCATATTAGCATCTTCAAAGTTCTGGATGCATCTTAGAATCAATGGAATATAATAGGCAATGTCATCTCGGTGACAGTTACAGTGCCACTGAACAAAAACCTTCTACAGACAGCTTCTGCAAATATCAAGAAGGCACCATTATCAAAGCACCTTAGAATCAATGAAATATGAGTGTATATAGCTAATATTTATTGACCACTTTCCACGGACTGGTGTACCAGTTATCTAGAACCACATTAAGGCTGTCTAACCAACAACCATAAAACCTCAGTGTTGTGTAACAGGCAACATTTATTATTTCTCATGAATCTATGGGGTGATTGAGCAATTTTGCTGATCTACACAAAGTCCAGCAGGACTCACTGTGTGTCTGCCATTGGCTACAGCTTACATGAGTGTTTCTGCTGATCTTGGTTGAGCTCCCTCATATTTGGAAGTTAGCTGGTTCTAGGCTGGTTATCTGGGATATGTTTCCTTCCTCTTGTGGTCTTCACTCTCAGGCAGATTAGCCTAGGCCTGTATTCATGGTAGGGGGACTCCAAAAGAGGAGAAGGACTCATGCAAGCAGTTTTTCAAGCTTCTGCATGAATAATACCTTTTAACGTTTTATTGGCCAGAGCAAGTCATTTATTTGCCTAAGCCCAGAGTGAGCCTTAAAACAAACTTGAGGATTTTCAGCTCTTCCTCTGAGTTCTCTTTGGCATACTGTAACACTTGGCTGGAGATGAACATCTGCTGCCCCCTTTAGGGTTGGAGATCACTTTTCAGTCTACCACCTCCTGATCTGTCAGTCTAACTCATGAGCCTTATCTACCTTATATCTGTGGCTTTATAGACCGCGCATATTAGTTAATTCTTAACATCTATCCCTTTAACTAACCTTGCAATAAAAACTACGGTAGAGCCTTGAAAATGTGCAAACACATCTTCTTCTTAAGCCCATCCATCTTCCACAAAGCCAAAAGTGCTATTGCTTAAAAGTGTATCAAAGTCCCTCATATAAAATCCTTGGGGCAATTCCATTACATCTTTTCCAATGAACTCCAAGCTCAACAATTATTGATGAACACCAAGGTCAAAATCTTGCTCAAGATTGGTGATCACAGTTGCAATTCCTTCTAAACCAGCCTGTTAAAATTTCTCACTCTAAATCAATCTGATGAGAATGATTGGTAATTGTTGGAAGCCAGTAATGTTAGGGCTAGGCTTATACTGATTACCAGTCTTACAGATAAAACTTCAAGTAATGGATAAAACTTTAAGTAGTGAGTCAAAGAAACAGGGTCTGCTTATCTGGATTTATTTTGTAATTTTAGCCTAATGACCATTCTCTTCAAATATTTTTAAAAAACATTTGAACAAAAGAGGGAAAGAATAGTTCTTTCATGCTACATGTTTATCATCAAATCATCCTTTTGAGATATGTGTATTACAATTTTATTGTGGTCTTCAATCTTCATGGGGCCATCTCACAAAGTTTATTTTTTCTAACTTAAATGCTAATTGATGGCAAGGCCCAGGAAAAAAGCTTCAGACAAGCAGGGCACCTAAATATTTTTATTCCTTGTGCTTGAACAATTAAATAAAACTTTGCTTTGTAGCCTGCCTTGGGAATTGACAGGCTTAATAACCTGATGAATGAACAGTGGAGTTGTTATCACACTTGAGGTAAGGTCCATTTAAACTTCAAATCAGCTACAATTCAGGGCTCACATTTCCTGAGCAGGTGGGATGGAAGAGGTTTCAGGATATCACAGAGAAAACTGACTAAATCCTAAAGAGGAGGTTTCTAGATTTTTAAAGGGGATGGCAAACAAATAATAAATTGAAACTCTCCTTAAATGTTCAGAGAGAAACCCCCTATAAAGTCTTATCTTACGGAGTACATCAGAGATATGAGCATGTATAAATCAAAGGTATCCCCAAATGATCTCTAATGGATAAAATCTAGACTACAGTTACAAAACATCACTTTAAGCTTCCCTGGCGTGGTTATACATATAACCTGAGCAATATAAAAGTGTTAAGGTTCTTCTATACTATCTTGAATTAGTGGTTCTTGGAAACACACAAGAATGAAAGCCCATCTGTCTATCTATCAGACTAGGTTGTTTTTAGGTACTAATCTTTGAGTAGATTCTCCCCATTAGTATAATCTAGTTTGCTGCTATTTATGCTGGTGTATTAGACAACTATAGCTCTGGGTGATAAATATAGATTGGTGTCCTTAATTTTCTGGGCATCCAGCTTGATCAAGCCATGTGTCACCATTTCTGCTTTGGCGGGTGGCCAAAGGTATGCTTTTGTTTGTTCGGTTTTTAAAGTTATCCAAATTAAATATGCACCAAAGAATTAATGAAAGTTCTTAAATACATTCATCTAATAGACTTTTTTTGCAGCCATTAAATAGGGTGATATAACATTAGTATCGGAAATGAAGTACTTAGGTATAAATCCAAGAAAACTTTCAAAAAAGCTACATGAAGAAAATTACAAAACTCTGTGGAAAGAACTCGAAGAAAAACTAAATAAATCGAGAGATATTTCATATCCACGAGTAGGAAGTCCTAGTGTTAAGATGTTGTTTCTTTCCAACTTGATCTGTAGATTCAAGGTAATCCCACTCAAAAATCCCAGCCAGTTATTTTGTGGCTATCAACAAATTGATTCAAAAGCCTACATGGAGAGGCAAGAGACCCAG
This sequence comes from Ursus maritimus, assembly GCF_017311325.1. Classification (NCBI taxonomy): domain Eukaryota; kingdom Metazoa; phylum Chordata; class Mammalia; order Carnivora; family Ursidae; genus Ursus; species Ursus maritimus. Next base: position 21,473,910 of record NW_024426885.1, on the reverse strand, counting down.
AACAGCCGACACAATATTGAAGGAGAACAAAGTTGCAGGATTGACACTACCTGACTTTAAGACTTACTACAAAGTTACTATAGTCAAGGCAGTGTGGTATTGACAAAAGAATAAACAAATAGATCAATGGAAAAGAATAGAGAGCCTAGAAATAGACCCACACAAACACACCTTTCACAAACATTAACTCAAAGTAGATCATACACCCAAATTTAAAATGCAAAACTATAAACTCCCTAGAAGATAACAAAAGAAAATATAAATGATTAAGATTCCCAATGACTTTTTAAATACAGCAGCAAAGGAATGATTCATGAAAGGCACAACCCACTTTGAAAGACAGGATGGCAGGTTGTTTTTCACAAAATTAAACACATTCTTATCACACAATTCAGCCATAACATTGCTTGGTATCAACCCAAATGAGCTGAGAACTTAGGTCCACACAAAAACCTGCATGCAAATGTTTACAGCCACCTATTCGTAATTTTCAAAAGTTGGAAGGAACTGAGCTACCCTTCAGTGGGGAAAAACTGTGGTACATTCATATAGAATACTAGTCAGCTCTAAAAGGAAGTGAGCTACCAAGCCATATCAAGGCATGGAGAATCCTTAAATGCATATTGCCAAGTGGAAGAGGCTAATCTGAAAAGGCTATACACTGTATGATTCCAAATATATGAGATTCTGGAAAGGACAAAACTCTGCAGATGATAAAATGGTCAGTGGTTGCCAGAAGTTCAGGGGGAGAAGGAATGTATAGGCAGAATACAGAGAATCTTTAGGACAGAGAAACTACTCCTGATTCTGTAATAGTAAGCATGTCACTACACACTTATCAAAATCCCTAAAGTGTATATACCATTATGGGTGATTCCCACCGTCGACTATGACTGATAACCATGTTGGTGCATGGATTGGATGACGAGTGAGGGAGGCTGCAAGTGTGACCAGGAGAGGGTATGTGGGTACCTTTGCTCAATTCTTCTTTGACTCTGGAACTGCTCTAAAAATTAAAATCTATTACTTAAAAAAGAAAAAAAGAATGAGGTAGATTTGCATGGATCAAAAGGGGAAAAAATAGGGGTGTCTGGGTGGCTCAGTCATTAAGCGTCTGCCTTCGGCCCAGGGCGTGATCCCAGGGTCTTGGGATCGAGCTCCACATCGGGCTCCCTGCTCTGCTGGGAGCCTGTTTCTTCCTCTCCCAGTCCCCCTGCTTGTGTTCCCTCTCTCGCTGTCTGTGTCTCTCTCTGTCAAATAAATAAATAAAATCTTTAAAAAAAAAAAAAAAGGAAAAAATGAAATCTATTGTCAGGGAAGAAAAGTTGCATAATATGCATTATAGGAACTGATGTCTCTGTGTGGGTGTCTGTGTGTTGAAACATTATTTTATAAATGTACACAAAATCATTTCATATGTTCCTGAAAGCATTGAAAGAAAGTTGCAAGAATATATACTGGTTAATGGTGGTTATCTACAGCTAGTAACTTAATAATGGGTGATTGTCACATTAGATTTTATAATGTATATTGCTAGATACTTGTGTCAAGTATTTGCTGCTCTTATTGTCAGAAAAAAAAAGTGGAATGATAAGAAAAGCAAACAAGGTTTACCATCAAATAAATCAGGCAGTTTGAGGAGCTGCCTGAGTTCTCTCCTCAAGTTGGGGCAGGTGGAATGTCTCTAGAATTTTTGTCCCTCTGGCTCCTGTCCTCCTGTTTGGGCCCGTTTTGTCTGCTCTATGTCAGCTGTACCTGAACTAGTTATGATCCATGGCCCTGCTCTTACTAAAACACGTATGAGTTCCCTCGGGCCCTGCTCCAGGGCACCGAGCCTATCGCTTCAGCACTATCACCCTTCACTGAAAGGGTTTTCAAGACTTAAACCTTCTGGGCCTAACTGATGCCCAAACTCTGAGAGTGACCAGTTGTTTTTGCGAAGGGTCTCAGACCCAGCATGACCAGAGCCATCTCCACCTCTCTCCTCCTGCTTGGGAGAACTGGGCACATGCTCATGAAACCTGCCTCTTATTTCCCAAATGCTCCAGGACACCCAGGCAATGAGCAAATAGCCCTGAGGCTCATCTGAATTTCTTGTAGGGAACAACTCTTCAAGGGAGGGGTGCCCACTTTGCTGGGGTTCCTGCTCTGCTGGAAGCCAAGTCCCTACAGCTCCTGTCCACAAAATCTAACAACGCCACAATACTGACGGAACAAAAAACATGCATGCCTCTTGCAGGTGGCCTGGCAATGAAGCTATTCTTATTTTCAAGCAGCTCACACTTCTGAATGTTTTTTTTTTAATGTGGAGAGTAGAGAAGGCTGGTCATACCTTTCTCCCACTCCTCCTTCCCACCCTTTCTTGCTTTTTCAAAAGATAATTCTTATCTATTATTTTTGTCTGTGTTAGGACCAAAGTTAGAAGTTTAAAGATCTGGTTTCCCTAGTTATTGAAATTATACCATAGGAAAGGGAAGAACCTAGAACGTTTACTCCTCTTTCCCACAGCCTACCACGATGAGGACTTGTCCCCCAGATACAGACACCCTCACTACTGGGACCAGGTCATCTTGGGAGGTGATTTTTCATCTTCCTGATGGGCACATGAGATATACGATTAGTAGTTTCACGTCTGTACAAACAGAAATCTGTGCCCTTAGGAATGTCTGGACAGTGTGCTGGAAGCATCCCAGCACTCCAAGCCCAATAAGGTTGTTCCTCTGGGCTGGAGATAAAGCACAGATGGAGTGAGGCTGTGTCTGGGCTTAGTAGTTTGTACTGGCTTTTGAGAATTCTACCAAGGCTAAGCACCACAAGTTTCTGTTTGGTTTTATTTTGATTTAACAGTCAACCATATGCTACTGCCTCAAATCAGCCAGTCCCCATAGGTGATAACACAGTGTGTATCCATTCCACAAGGGTGGTATTGGCCCATGATGGAGGGAGCAGCTGGTCTCTATTAGTGGCAATGCCTTTGGGGAGAAGTAGGATGCTTCTTTCAAAAATGATCACTTCTATATTGGAGAAAATCCCTTCCATCAGCTTTGCTAAAGGTTTATGAAGCTACTCCTTTCCAATCATGTCATTTTGATAGTCATTAAAGATGAAACAATTCATTAAGTAAAGCCTGATATCTAAGATATTAATACTCCTTGGAAATACAGGTGCGGGGCAATTGTTTTTCAGGCTAAGCTGATAGCCTAGAAATGCGTCATGATCCATTTCTTAAATTTACCTGACAAAATGCACTTGGGGATTTTGTAAAAGACAGATATCTAGTTCCCTATTTTGGTGACTGGTCTGTGTCTGCAGAGACATGGGGTATTGCCCCCTTAACAATTACCCCAGATGACTGATCTGATTATAAATGGGAGTGGAGCCTTCATGCTGCCAGGGCTATGCTCTAACAAGAAAGGGAACCCAGATTACAGTCATGGAAAACATATTTGGGATTCTTGGATTTTCAGCTGGGAGTTCAAGTGTATTGAAAGTTTTCTTCCTGACATTGAAGGACAACAATTTCTTGATACTTGAATCTCCTTGATCGAGGGAAAGTCTTCTTATGGAGGAAAGAGGCCACTCAAGGCCTTGGTGGACCCAATTTGTATAAGTAAATGAAACAAACCCAAAGCTCTTGTTATTCAGATAAATCACCAGTATAGCATTTTAAATTTGAATTTGTGAGTCGCAAACACACACATCTCAACCCCTTTTTTTCAGCTTTCCAGTTCTAACAGGATCTGATCTATGTCCTGTTAACTCTGCCCACTAAGGAAAAGAAGAATGGAGTGAAGGAATTACTAGGGGTAATCCTTCTGCAGGACTCTAGAGGTGTTGTCTTTTCCCAAACTTCCATTTCTCAAAGAGAACAGCCCTGAAGCTCCTAAGAACCAGGAGATTGCAAATTAGGGATTACAATAGGGTGTAATTCATTATGTAAATTATAGTGTATTCATTCAATAGAATATTATGATGCAACCATTATATTGACAACACTTAAAAATAAATGGTAATGGCACTGGGAAAAGAACATAATATTCAGTAAGACAGCAAAACGTAGAACGACAGAACCATGTGTTGCTTAATTTCAACAATTACACATAAATGCATATATGTAGAAACACAACCAAGGTATAAGGTATAAAGATATAATTTTATTTTTTTACAAATAGATGGGTTACAAATGACTTCCATTTTATTCCTTAGATTTCTTCTCTAGGTCTCTCTTTTTTTTCTTTTTTTACTAAAATTTGATATATCTCTATTATTGTTCAGAATAAAAAATAATTCAAGGTGATAGAAGGGGAAATATATCCAAGTTAAATAAAACAATTTAAAGCATGTTAAGAAGCATGTATTACCAATTATGGCTCTAGGATTTGTGCATTCCCACTATGGGTGGAAACACCTGCCATTAGGGATAATTAATAACACCTGCCCCCAGGGAACTCCAGGGAAAGTTTTATAACTGATGCCACAAGGATCCCTGAGAACGTTCAGAACACCCTGCACCATGTCCTGCTTTATGCGCTGTCACTCTAGGTCAGAACTCCACAGGCAGAGCAGGCAAAGACGCTGAAAAGATGACTTGACAGCTAGTTAGAAAAACTGTGGTGGGACTTTTTACAGTAATCTTCAATATACAGAATACTTCGGGATAAAATGTATTGTTGAGTCCAGAGATGAAACAGAAACCAGCAGGTGAAAGTCATTGGAGGGTTCAGATTTCAGCCCAGTCCACGGAAGACTTTTCTAATGACTGGAGCTTGAGGAGTGAGCTTCCCCAGCCAGAGCTGTCTGAAGCCGGAGGATCATCTGTCCAGGATGCCAGTTAGCGGTGGCTCTTTGAAGCAGAGGAAGGCTGTGTGAGGTAGCACATCCCCAGCTCAGGGACCCTAAGTTTTCAGACTCACAAAGTTGGGATTTTATTTGATCAAGCAAGTAGGGCAGGCATGACTACTCCCATCATACAGAGGAAGAATTTGAAGCTCAGAGAGATTAACTGAAGGTCCCAAATCATACAGCTAGAGTGGCAGAACCACAAACTTCAAACCAGTGCTGTGAGCACTTGTATACGCACTCAAATACCAGGGAGATGTACAGTCAGGAAACCGATAACTCAAAGATTCAGAGAGAGAGAGAGAGAGAGACTTTTTTTTTTTTTTTTAAGATTTTATTTATTTATTTGACAGAGATAGAGACAGCCAGCGAGAGAGGGAACACAAGCAGGGGGAGTGGGAGAGGAAGAAGCAGGCTCATAGCTGAGGAGCCTGATGTGGGGCTCGATCCCATAACGCCAGGATCACGCCCTGAGCCGAAGGCAGACGCTTAATGACTGTGCCACCCAGGCGCCCCAGAGAGAGAGACTCTTGGCGGGTAAATGGCAAGGAAAAATGGCAATTTCCCCTCAACCTTTGGCCTTTGTGACTGGATGATACTCTGCAGAGAGCATCTTCTTATGTCATCCAACATATAGTTTTCCAGGAGAAAGAGTCACAGCTGAAGCCATAGTCCAATCCAAAGTTTTGTTGTCTGAGAGGCACTCTGAACTCTCTCATGGGGCTCAGAGAGACTCCTCCAGGTAGCAGCCCTACCTATCTTGACTTGGTCTGAGGCTGGAGGTGGGAACTGCTGAAACAGGAAGGGGAAGAAATGCTTGATTCTCTGAGTGAGAACGTGAGCCTGCCATAAGGGAAGCAGGAACCTTCTGCCTCTGTTTCCAGGAAAAACTGTACTCACAGCTCCATGGCTCCTGAGGAAATATGGAAAGCATTCCTGCCAAAGAAAGCCCAGGGGCACAGAAGAAGACTAGGGAGGAGGGGTAGTTTTTTTCATCCTTGGTTTCTGGCAGTTTGGCCTCAGACTGGAGTTGTTGGCATTGTTGTTTTTGTTGCTGCTCTACCACAAAGAGATATCAGGGTTAGGAGAGAGAGAGAAAAAATTCAGATGAAATAAAACTGGGAGCATGAGACACGTTTTCTTTTTCTTCAGAGAACGGCTGTGGCATGAACACTGCATTAACAGTGTACTCAGTGTTCTTATTTCCATGATATGGGTGATTTCATTCAAGCAAGGACTAGGAAGAAATAAAAATCATTCAATTAACATTTATTGAGCACATACCAACTAGGTACTCTCTAGAACATTTTCCATGTGTTGGTTCACATCAGTTTCTTGAAGATTGTATGAGGGGGTTAGTATCATTATGCTTATTCAACAGGTAAGGAAAGAGGCACAGAGAAGCCTCTGCAACCAGTACAAGGTTTTGGACTATATTTGGTATTTATTAAATAGTAGAACTAAGATCGAAACTCGAGCAGTCTCACTCAGAGCCCAAGTTACACTGGACTGAGATGTTGTGCTAATAGTCCAGATGAGGGAATGAAATGGTCAAGAAAAGTTATGTAACCAGTTCAAAAGCCACACACAAATGAAGGACAAATCAACACTAAAACACTCTAATATTCCAGGATGAGGTCAGACGACGGTCCTCAAGCCCAAGAATATCCTGGACCAGTGCTCACAAATCATGAGCACGGGCATTTCATGAAACCTTCTGAACAAATGTCTTAGGAAAGATCGATGCAGATGTTGAGCCGACCATACACTAGACACCTCCAGTGAGTCAGGCTGTCACCACATCAGCCATTCTCCTAACTGAAGGATCCCTCACAACCAACTTTGTGAACAGTATTTTTATCTCCTTATTCATGGAAACTAAGCACCATATTTGAGGTCACAGAGCCAGTTAACAGCAAAGAAAGAAAGAGCAGGTCTCCTGACCCAGCCCAGGCCCCTCCACTTCACATTTCAGTTTGCCTCCTCAAATGTAAGAGAGAGTTCTTGAAATAACACAATTTCTAAAACATTTAAATGTGAATCTTATCACTTTGACCTTAATACAAGGCTGATAAAATTTTTTGAAATGTCCTAGCCTTTAATAATTAATTAAATGGAGCACATAAATGGGACAAGCCTGACGCTACAGTAGTGAGATGTTTTATTCTCCCTCATATAATTTTACTGATGTTTGCAATCACTTTTTATGAAAATAATGTCCTTCTCAAGGAAGCAAGTCTCTAAGGTTTGGTTTCCATGTTACCTTCTCATAGACTCTGAGGAACCCAAAACCCAGAGTAAGTGTAATTGGTGGAGGAAAGCCTTTCCAAAAGGAATAGAAGAGATCCATTTTTTAATCAAAATGAGCCTCTGGAAACAGAATAATTGAAAGATAGATAAATAGATAGATAGATAGATAGATAGATAGATAGATAGATAGATGATAGATGATAGAAAGAAAGAAAGAAAGAGAAAGAAAGAAAGCTAGAGAGAAAGAACGAAAGAAAGAAAGAAAAAGAGAAAGAAAGAAAGAAAGAAAGAAAGAAAGAAAGAAAGAAAGAAAGAAACTGAGAGAGAGAGAGAGAATGAATGTGTATTACACAAACAGCCGATGTGATAGGAATGAACTCAGCCAGCCCTTGGCACTTAACGAATTACCAATTTCATGGGGGTAGGTTCAGTAAAGCTCTGAAGTCAGCAGTACAAGGAATTCTATAACGCCAAGACAGTGTAAAACAGCAGTCTGTTTTCAGAAAAACTGGACTCGAACTGGAAGCCAACTACTCAAGCTAGAATGGCAAGAGATTCAGGGGCAGGCACTCTGGGGATAGAGAGGTGCCAACTCTTAGGATGACCTCACCATACATTCTGAAATAGAGAATAATACCTCTTGGGATTCTGTTAAAGTTCATCAGGGAGAGAAAGTCCCTGCCATTACTTAAAAAGCCCTAATACTTACAGTTGTCTATTACTATTAATAGAAACTCACCAATTCAGTCAAAAGTCATGCTTTCTACAGAGTCAGTTTAACGTGTTTCTTAATTAGGTTGTTCCATTAGCCACATTCATAGCTTCCAATGGAAATGGAGCATTAAAGGTCATTGCTGTGAGGCACTGGCCAAATCACTGACAATCAGTCACACATTCTCTTTAGACACCACTTTGCACCCTCTCAGTCTCCCACATCAAGACCCAAGCCTTCGGTTCTTTCCTGAGATGCTTAAATAAAGGATAACTTGGAGGAAGCAAGACGTGAGAGAAGAAAATCATCAATAAAGGGGCAGCCTTCATGTCTCATTCATTTACTAATTCATTACGGATTGAATAAATGACCCTCTCACTTCATAAGATCCCTGGACACTTGTTAGTATAGAAGACTGACGGACAGTTTATTGGGGTGGGGCAGAAGATTTTGAACGATTCCCAAAATTTAACTTTTTAACATAAAAAGCCCTCTTTGCCATGGAATTAACATGTACATCTGATAGTCTTTAATGAGAACTGAATCACATTAGGATATTTCAAGAAAGGGTAGAAAAGCACAAAAATGATTTCATTAGTAGTAGACGCAGGATATACCTGGCCGAGCAATCGTGGCTGGAGCTCAGTTATTCACCAATTCAATTCTCTTGACATAACTCATTTAAGGATTACAGCAGCCTACAGTCACATACTTTCCTTGACCATTTGAACAAATAATGTATACCTCATTTAGGAAGCTTCAAAAAGATGGTCAGATGATACAACGGTTCAAGAGTGGCAGCTCTCGAATGAGTTTATAATGAATCACCGTGGGGCCACCAACCTTGAGGATTGCTTTGCTCATGACAATGCTGGTTGAATCTCTGAGCCATACCTTCCCTCTCAGGGAAAGGTCTTGGGACAGGTCCTTAATTTTGTTCAGAATGGACTTATAGGAAAACACCTGTGATTTGTATTTGCTCTCCAGGATGGATTTTGTCGGTAACCACACAATATGTTTATTCAGCACACAGGACTTAATCAAGCAACAGAAAATCCCCCAATATCAGAAGCTTCTGTGTGGTAACCATTGATTTAAAGTCCTGCAGAGAGGACAGAGCCAGAGGAAATTGCACTCTTGTGAGCACGTTAGACTAGCTGAAGTCATGTGTGCACATGCACATACATAAATACACACACACACATACAGGTACTCAGTGGTACTGGGTCTTCACCTGCTAGCAAGGTACTAACAGAAGCAGAATTCAACAGGCTACAATAGCCTTTCTTCCCCCTTACTGGCAAACCCAAATCCTGCACTCCTGACTTGTCCCCTACTACAACATATATTGCCCTTGGCTGCTCATACCTGGAAACATGTGCATTACCTTCCTTAACCCTTCTTTCCCCACCTTCTTTCCTAAATTTCCCAGGGTTACTGATTATATATCTTAAAATCTGTATCAAATGTTTCTACTTTACCGTACATCAATCCATCTTTCTAAGTAACCTGCTAATTGTGGCCACCATAACCTCCTGCCTGGATTAGCCTTTTAGCTGTTCTCCTTGCCTCCATTCCAAGAGATCTGTATGAGTTTGCTGCACAACACATGTGCTGAATTCTGAGGATGTACAGGAACACAAAGAGGCAAACCTGCAGTCCTGCTGTGCTTCGAAAACAACCCACCAGGAAGAGGAGGAGGAGGAGGCAGAGGCCCCGTGCGGGAACTCATTAAAGCCCTAGGAGGCATGGTGAACTGATACTGAGAATCTAAATCACATTTCACCTGGGGGCACATCCCAATACTGGTCAAAGCTAGAGTCTGGGGACCAGCCTGGACTGTTGGCAGAAAGCTACAGTTCCTTAACTGACAGATAATTAACAGCCATTTCTGCTTAGTGACAAGTTTGCGGGTTTGGTGGACACCAATCCATAGCCATTTTCCACCCACAAAAAAAAAAAAAAAAAAAAAAAAGGAAAAAAGAATATTACATGGGGGTAGAAGATCAAAGCTAAGCTAAACATTTGTGGAACAAAACCCTGAATTTCTAGCTGTTTTCTAGGGGTGAAGACACGAGAGACACCAGAATTTCAGTTGGAAGCCATGGAGAATCACAGCATGGTAGCAGGGGCTAACCAAAAAAGACTGAATCTCACCAAATCTGAAACAGAGACAAAAACCAGATCAGTCCCTGATAAGACTGAGATGGTCTGTTCCCTATTGATAATCCTACCAGAGGAATAGAGACATTTCTCTTTTGGAAGCAGAATCATTTGTATTCTCTGGATTATTTTCTATGCTGTTCAGCACACAGTGAAAGAAGATTGCTAAACATGTAAAACCTATGATGAAGCCATATAATTAAAATAATATAACATTAACACAAGGCAAAACCAATGAATGGGTCGGAGTGGAGAGTCCAGAAAGACACTGACAAATATATAGTCAACAAATCTGTGGCAAAGGTCACTCAGCAGAAAAATGAAGAAACAATAATCTTATCAGTGAGTAATCCTTTGTGAACTGCATAGCTATAGAGAAAAATCATGAAGGTATGTATCTTTACTTTCATATTAAGCCATACATAAAAATCTATTTAAGATGAATTACACATCGAAATGCAGCAGATAAAGTAATAGTTTATAAGAAAATATAGGAAAACATGTTTGATGACTTTGATGTAGGCTGGTTTTCTTTTTTTTTTTTTTTTTTAAGATTTTATTTATTTATGTGACAGAGACACAGCCAGCGAGAGAGGGAACACAGCAGGGAGAGTGGGAGAGGAAGAAGCAGGCTCCCAGCAGAGGAGCCTGATGTGGGGCTCGATCCCGGAATGCCAGGATCATGCCCTGAGCTGAAGGCAGACGCTTTAACGACTGCGCTACCCAGGTGCCCTAGGCTGGTTTTCTTAAACCAGTCCCTCAAAAGTTCTGAGCAGCAATAATTACGCAGGAATAAATTACAGTCGAGAACCTCTGTACGTTACAAGATACACCACAAGGATAGTGAAGAGTCAAATCACATATAGGAAGATATACATATATATGACAAATGACTCAGCCAGATTCGATATACAACAACAAATATAATAAAAACCAAAAATTCCCAAAAATCAATATGAAAAAGACAGGAAACAATAAAATTCAAAAGATTTGAACAAATAATTTGCAAAAAGAGATACTGATATCCAAATGAACAACTAACCTTAGCAGTAATCAGGGAAATACTTATTAAAATCAGTATGTGATACTATTCCATAATTAAAGGATAGATAAAATAAGAAAGATGGAAAATCTTTTTTCCATGTGTATGTGTAGTCACCAAAAACTCTTATTCTCTGCTAATGGAAGTATCAATTAGTACAATTTGTAAAAACACCCGGCAGTATCTACTAAAGCTGAACATAACTGTTCTCAGAATTAGAGATGGGAATGTATATGTTCACCAAAACACACAGAAGAGAATATTTATAGAAGAATGACTCATATTAATCTCAAATTATATAGTTTAAATAATTCACAAGTAAATACAATATGGAAGAAATTCAAAAACATAATATTGAAAAAACAGGTATAAAGTAAGGACACAGAATCGGATTCCATTTATACAAACTTAATATGAAGTAAAAAACCAATAAAACCAACCGACGCTATTTAAAGTCAAAATCGGTTATCCCAGGGGAAGAACCGACTATAAAGGGGTATGAGTCAGGCTTCTGGGGAGCTGCTCATGTTCTCTTCTTGACCGCAGTGCTGGCTACATAGGAGTGTTCATTTATGAAAATCCTACAAGAAGTGCAGTAATGATGTGGACACTTTTTAATGTACACTAACTTAAAAAAAAATTCCATGGTGGAAAGAAGGGCTGGATAGGAGTCACTGGAGAAAAAATAATTTCTACAAAGTCTGGTAAGAGTTAACCTTCTTCTTTGGGAGCAGTTTTGAGAAAGGTTAAAACTAAGAGGTAAAAGTACCTACTTAAGGTACACAGCCCCTCGTCACATTTATATGTGTATAACAGGTGGACTGTAGATAATAACGATATCATTCCCTCTTTCGTCGATCATCACACTTCCCAGGATAACAATACTGCACTAATAGAAAATGACAACGGACTTGTCATAATGCACCCCAACAGTCACCCTGGTTCAGGCCCCACGCCCAGAAAAATGACAGAGTCACTCATTCCCATCTTGTGTAAAAGGAGCAACATAACAAATATCAAGGGGAAAGAAAGCTCGTCACAACCATGCTAGTGAAACTCGACTGTAAAGAGAGGAGAGAGCACATGTGTTTGAGAGCTCAGTCTTTGGTCCAATCAGAGACATGACGCTCAAAGGGAAAAAGGAAATCGAAGATGGTATTTAAGGACTGTTAGACTGAGTCCCAAATGGCATGGACACAGATGAGACTAAAAAGGAAGGATGACGGGTCACATCCTGTTAAATGTATGAAGAACCACAAGGTGGATCTAGTTCTCATAAAAGGGAGGAAAAAATGGCTACACAGATCCTTTCCCCTCCCAATAGTCCCCTCCCAAAAGCTTGGCAAATCCCTAATCTTGTTTAAAGGCCAGCTCGACTATTGATTCCTTATGAAGCTACTCCTTCTCTCTCCCAGAGATCCTCACAGGGCTTTGCACAAATCTTGATTATACTTACTATGCAATTATGATTCTAACTTGCATTTTTTGTATCTGTATAGCTGGCTACTCCCTCCACTATGTGTATGTAACCTCAGGGACAAAGCATCTTAGCAAGTAGCACAGTCATCTTAGATGTTTTCGTAGTCTTTTTTTTTTTAATCGTTTTATTACAAAGGGAATACATACACATGCCCCCCCTCCCCCCCAAAAAATCAAGTATAAGTAGAAACGAGTATAAAGGGGAGGGATAAAAGTCTCCTCCCCATGATCTAGCCCAGCGGTTAGCAAGCTTTTCTTGTAAAGGGCCAGATCGGAAATATTTTAGGTACAGCAGGACTATGGTCGCTGTTAGAGCTACTCAACTCTGCCGGATGCATCACAAAAAAAGCTACAGATGATGTATAGAAACAGATGAATTAGGTTGTGTTCCAATAAAACTTTACTTTGAACAACAGGTAGCAGACCAAATTTGTCCCAGGGAACATAGTTTTGCCCACCTCTATACTGAGCGATGGTCTGATGTCCCAAATTAATGACTGTTACAAGTGTCTTATAAAACGTAGTTAGTTGAGTATGTCCTTTATGCAGCCCCACTAACCAAAATGTAGCTTTTAAAGACAGCAAAAATAGACAGTGATTGACCTGTGCCAGTTTCTTCAAAGAGAAAAAAAATATTCCTAAATCACTTTTTCCCCCCATAAAAAACAGGTATATGTGGTTGGGTAGCTACCAACTACCTTTGTGCAATGACTGTAGAGTCAAAAAAGAAAGCAAATGTATCCAAGTCTTTGGTGCCCCCACATCACCTCAAATGTACAGTTTTCACCAGAAATGAAATTACTAATTCTAGTTTTATGCTCAGATGAGCCTGTAAAATTATCGAACCCATTCAACATCTAAGTTACAACATAAGCTCTAATACAAGGACTCGAGGCTCTTGGGGGCTGCCTAGAAATCTAACCACAAGGGTGACTACTGTTTCAAAAGTAAAACCCATTCCAAGCCAAAAAAAAAAAAAAAAAAAAAAAAAAACTGAAGTATGCTTTCTTTGTAACATCAGAAGCCATATGCACATATCTTCAAAAGGGGACTGAGGTGTCTGTTGGTTTGCCCTGTGCCCCACAATTGGGCGTACGTTTTAGGTCCTTTAGTAGTAAGACATGGTACCTATGAAAAAAATTTTAGAACTTATACTAAAACTTAAAAAAAAAAAAAACGTTCATCAGTAGGAAAGGTTCTAGTGAACGTTAAGATCAAATTCCACTCTAGAACTTTTAAAAACATCAATGAATTACAAGTTTTCCATTGTCACTGGCTTCCCTCAGTGTTTCACTCTGCCTATAATTCTCTTTGGATCTCTGGGTCTACATGTTTCTGACATAGCCTCTTTCTCTCTTTCTCTGTCTCTCTCTCTCTCTCACTCTGGTTCTATCAGACTTTGGGGTCTTTTCTCTTTCTCTGTCTCTCTGTACCTCAACCTCTGTCTGTTCTGTCTTCTATTTCTCTCTCCCTTTGCCCGTGGTTGCCTTTCACTTAAGCAATGCAATCAGCAAAGTTCTTTTCCACGGCTACGCAAGACTTTCTAATGACTCACCTTCATGGGTGAGGGGTTACAGGTAGAACATGAGTGCTTGACTCACTGTGTATTCATATGGCTCAGGATGTGCATGCTGTGTGTGTGTGTGTGTGTGTGTGTGCATATATGAAGAGCCCTGTGTCCCATAACAATGGTGGTCCCTGATGGGCAGGAAGGCAGGCTTCAGCCAAAACATAACTCTGTCCCCAGCCCATAGCGAAAAGGCCTGAGCAAGTGCAGGTGTCAGTGGAATTCTGTGTCCTAGGTTTTAGTCTCCCCTTCTTCCAACACCTGACATGTAAATTACACTGCTAAACCAGCCATCCCTCAGCTTCATCTAGCACAAAGTGTCGGTAATAATACTTGTCCTTCTTATCTCTTAGGACTATGATGATAATAAAACTGAAGAAATATGACAAAATTCTTCAAAAGTGAAGCATTTTGAACAGTAAAAAGGCACATTACTGATCGAAGGTAGTACAAAAATATTCAGTAGATCTCAGCAGAAGCAGAGACATGACGGCTTTGATGGACACGTAAAAAGTACATGCAGGGTTTTCTACAAGAGCATCTGGGTCCTTTTATCTCCATCATAATTTTAGAATAATCTCTGTTCTTTCAGGATGAACATTGCATAGGAAGATTTCACCTTTGTTTCTTGCCAAGTTTTTAACCATTGTGTCTTTAGGGGCCAAGAGTGGACTACCTCCAAATATGCTATTTTGGCATACTGATTATTTTAAATAAAAGTTACTTAAGAGACAGCCAGTGCAAAAAGAACACTCTAATAGCCCCTGCCCCTCAACCTGCCTTAGTCTCCACAAAGCAAAAAAATAAATCTCCTTCTATACTGCAGGTAAAGAGAATCTTTCCTGTATAGGAAATTTGAGCCAAGGAGGCTTCAGAAATACCCTTGTTACTTTTTTCTCTTTTACTTTCCCAGCCCAAATCTTGTTAAGAATTCCTTACCAGCTGTAGCTCCCAAAGTTACATTTCCTTGTCCTGTCAATTCCTCACAGATTTATCGTCTCTTTGTCTAAAAAGTGTAAAAACTGCCTGCCCTGGTCATTTCTTGAAGTCTCAATTTCATTATTGTGCTTCTACGCGCACTCCGGTTTTTTGTTTTGTTTTGTTTTGTTTTGTTTTAATCCTATTAATCTGTCTCATGTCGATTTAATTCCTAAACCAACTGGAAGAACCTTGGAGGAAGGAAGGAAATTTCTTCCTCTCCTACACATACATATGATGTGAGCAGAGTCTGCACTCTGCACTGACCATCACGTTCGAGGAGTCTGGCTTCTCATCACACTGGCCACAGCTCTTCCAGGCCATCACCTCTGGCCATGGCACGGATGTGGTCTGGCCACTTTGCCTTTGGAGACACAGGTGCATTCCTCACACCTTTGAGAGGTATGGGACAACAATCAAGATACATGTAAAGAAAGGCCATAGAATTTGCATATGAATTTAAAGACATATGGCAAAGTGGCATTTGGGGGAGCCTGGCTCAGGATGTCTCTGATGGACTTTACTAAACAAAAGACAGTCTTTGTTTTGAAAAATGTGTTGGAGAAATAAGTCAAGATAAAAAGAAACTATAACATCCAACATGAGATTTAAATGTACAAATAAGGGCAATCATATCTTTAAGGGATGGTGTGGGGAGGGGTTTTGTTTTTGTTTTGGGGAGGCACAGATTTTCAATTTCTCATTGGGCATGTAATATACCCATAATCATTCAAAACTGATATCATATATTAAGGAATTTCCTCTCTGCGTTTGCTCTTGCAGTTCTTTTGCCTACCATGAACTATGGCCATCTCAAAATTCCCCTTTTAGAGTCCTCACTACTATGCATCATCCAATTTAAGCGTCACCCTTGCCATAAGCCTTCTTAACCATCCCCGCCAGGTTTCCGTCTCACCTTTACCTCCCTAGCAGTTCTGCCATCAGATGACCTGCATCTTCTACAGCCTCGTACGAATGTTCATCACTTTTTATACCATGTCACACACACCTCTTCATCAGCGTCTGGAACATCTTAGGTGCTCAGAGATATCTGTAGAATGAAAAGTTAATAAGATTATTTGCATAATGCTATTAGTGTTGTGCCCACCACACGGTATTCCTTAAATATTAGCAATTATTCATATAAATAAGAAAATACACCATACATTTTTATGCCCAATTCTATGGTTTCATGTCCAATTCTATTCTATGCATACCTTTTTTTTTTTAAAGATGTGAATCATCCCCAGAGCCGTTTTTTTTAAAGTTTTTATTTAAATTCCAGTTAGTTAACACAGAGTACAATGTTAGTTTCAGGTGTACAATATAGTGATTCATCACTTCCACACAACACCTGGTGCCCATCACAAGTGCCTTCCTTAATCCCCAACACTTATTTAACGCATTCCCCACCCATCTTCCCTCCCCTCCCCCAGAGTCAATATTTAATGATCTTTTCTAGAAGGTACCAGCAAATTCCAAAAAGAAGTGTAATTTCTATTCTTAGATTATCCATTTTGCAGCTGAAGATGCCATGTTTGCCCACACAAAGGTGATATAAAACAAACTACTATGTCTTCATATCTTACTACAAATACCAGTACCTGATTTAAACAGTAGGTTTCAAACTTCAGGAATTTATGTAAACACATATGTATGTGAACAATAGGGAAATACCTAGTCATGTGAAATAGAAGGCTTGCTCACTCCCAAATCAGGCACATGGATCAATGTGTCATTTTTGTTTCCCCAAAACTTTACTTACAAATACAAGGAGCTGAACACTCTTAAACTGAAGACACTAAAATGTTGTGTCTGACCTGGGTGGAGCTTCGGAGAAACCACAGACTATGTGTCCTCAGAAAGCAGAAAGCAGACAGTCTCCCTATTTGAAGATTGCTAGTAAGGAGATTCAAACTGGTCCATCTGCCTCCACATCTTACACTTTCTTCCTCTACAACATCCTTTCCATGTCACAATGCATTTGCCTTCATAATTAGGACCAGAGCCCTGATCAGAAAAGGAAAACTGTAAGCTTATTGAAGAAAGCCAAGTCTATGAAAATTTAAAAGGTCAGGTGAAAAAAACCTTATATAAATCATCACCAAATCTGGTTTTCACAGCCGATGTCAAACTAAAATTAGATTTTTTTTGTTGACTCAGAAATGTATGAAGTAAGACAAGATCTCAACATTTTCCCACGAATGTGTACTCGGTGGATCACTCACGTGTTGATCTTGAGGCTCTCTAAAGATGAAGAGGAGAGTGTGAGAACAATGTAATCCCTACTGGAGCTCAGGAATGAAGTGTGACAGGTATTATTAAAAGCGTTCCTTTTTCCCAAGGAGATGGCGCATCCATAACCAGGACGTGCCTCCTCCCAGCCTCCTCTGAAATCCATTCATGATAAATAATTTTACAAACAGATCTCGACTGGCTCTGGTTTCTGTGTCCTACATTAAAATCCACAAGGCAAGCATAGATTTGGGAGTCAGATCAAAAAAGTTTACAAATTGTGCTCTGTCCCTGACACTCGTATTAGAGCCTGAACAAGTGACTTACCTTTCTGAACCTTGGTTTCCTCTTTAATGTCATGGGAGTGATCACTCAACCCTCACAAGATTATTGTGACATTTTTAAAAATGATGAATTCACGACATTTTATAACAGCAACAAAAAAATACTGGCCCAGTTTAGGGGCGCCTGGGTGGCTCAGTTGGTTAAGCATCTGCCTTCAGCTCAGGTCATGATCCCAGGGTCCTGGGATCAAACCCTATTTCAGGCTCCCTGCTCGGTAGGGAGTCTGCTGCTCCCTCTGCCTGCTGCTCCCCCTGCTTGTGTGCTCTCTCTCTCTCTCAAATAAATAAATAAAATCTTTTTTTTTAAGATTTTATTTATTTATGTGACAGAGAGACAGCCAGCGAGAGAGGGAACACAGCAGGAGGAGTGGGAGAGGAAGAAGCAGGCTCCCAGCGGAGGAGCCTGATGTGGGACTCAATCCCAGAAATAAATAAAATCTCTAAAAAAAAATACCGGCCCAGTTTAATTGCTATGGTAGTGTGGATACATTTCAGGTCTAAAAATAGCTGAAGGAGAAGACATGCATGTCAGATAACCAGACAGTCACGGCAATTTGATAAATGCAACGTTAATACCATCATAATGATATAAGTTATGCATGCAGATGACTGTCTATGAGCAATGCTGCCAGTGAGAAAGAGACAGGGGGTAAGAAACGGAAACATTTAAATCACATTCAGCATAAAGATGTGAGGAAAAGATATTAATGCTCACCACCTACCTAACAAGAATTTCATAGGCATTAATGAGCTAGTGCCGGTTAGCATTTTAAAACTCAGTGGAGGAAAGAATAATAACACACAACACACCCCACAAGGCAGTGAACAATCATATAAAGTTAGATCATGTATAAAAGGAGTTGTGTAGAAGCATATGTTCTTGCTCCTGACAAAGAATCTGTACTCAGCATCCTGAATGCCACAGTATTCCCTCATTTGGTCCAAATCTTGCAAAGGTTCCCATCAGGAAATTCTGTCCTGTATGACGAGGCTGCAAATGTCAGTACCTGAATTAAAATAATGGCTCAAAATCTTGGAAACTCCTCTGAACGCACTCTCTCTTAGTCTCTCTCTCTCTCCCTCTTCTCTCTCTCTCACACACAGAATAAAGATAGGCCTAGTCATGTGCAAAGTCAAATTTACATCCTCAAACAGCTGTCCCAAGAGCATCAGCAACATGCTCAGGAAGGAGACAAGAAGAAGAGGGGAAGTAGGAAAGAAAAAAATTCAGAATTCTTGAAAAGTTATATGGGCAGCTTATAATCACCATGCCTTTAGGTCAGGCTTTTAGCTAAAGATCAGACAGGTTCAAAGGATGTGTGATGCCTGTGCCCTACTTCTTTCTGGGGGAGGATCGAAGTGGCAGATCGTGACTTTCTGATGTTGTCTTCATATCTGGGGTTGATGAGCTATTCCCTTGACTGATCTGAGAGAAAGAAAGGTGTTGGAAATGGCAGTGACACACATATGGGACTTGACCACAATAGTATCCTTTCATGTACATCAAGATCTGTCGTTCTGCTGATAAATTCTGATTAGCACTGACCTCCCTTTACAGATAAAGAAATCTAAACTCAGATTATTACGTCAGCTTGCCAAAGGGACATGACAACTGAAGAGGGCCAGCACTCAAATCTCCACTCGACTTTTCATTAAGTTGTCTCCGTCTGAGAAGTTTCCTCTGATTCTACACACTCCAATTAGCAAAAATAATAACTTACCTTCTCCATGATGCTGAAACAGATATATCTGCCTAGATGAAATTGATTAGCTCTGCCTTTGAGGACAGAGAGAGTGAGAGAGAGAAGGTTATGGGGTGTATATGTGTGTGGGGTTAAGATTTAAAAATGAAGAACTTCAGTCAAGAGAGAAAGTTCACTAGCTAGCAGACTTTGAGTGCTCGAACATTATCAGTCACCACCCTTTTTGCTAAAGTAACCCTCGTAGACCTACTGCAGGTCACCCATCCAAAATTTGACCCACGCTGTCCCTACGTGACTTATAAGCATAAGCATATGACCATGCTTGCAACACACACACCCCACCCTACCTCTACACAACCTGGCAATATATTTTAGTAATTTCTTAAATGAACAAGTATCCAGTTTGCCAAAGATGCATTTTCCCCTCTCTCATTCTGTTCAAAATCTTTCAAGATTAGGTAAGGGATAACATGCTGCTTGGATAAAAGCAGGTATTTCTAGTCCAAAGTCCTTTGTTTCATGGTACCTACATAGTTGATGTGTTTGAAACTTCCTTTACAGTCAGAAATTCTGAGCTAACTACTTGAAGAAGTGAAAAATTTTTTTAAATTTCAAATTTCAATGGAATGAATAATTTTAGCAGCAATGATATTAAAGATGTGATTATTAAAGTAGGGAGTAAGAGCAAAGGTCTCTAAGAGGTCCATGGAAATAATTTTTGCTTCAATTGTTTAAGTAAACGTGTGTATGAACAACATATGGACCAGAACCTGTATCCTCAAGGCTAGGTATTGGAGCAGTCTGGATGCTCTCAGGACAGGGCTAAGGAATACTAATTGCTGTTATTGTGACTTGCATCAATACAATCTAAACCTATGTTCATTCCTACTGAACAGATTTTATCTTAAAATACTCAAAATTTCTATTTCAGAAACTCACAGTGAGCATAACTAAAGTGGGAAGGTTTCTAGCCATCTTACTACTAATGAAGTCATGGTAGAAGTTGCTTAACTGGATAATCTGTGCATATTTCAAAGAAGAAACTCTCGATTTCCTGATTGAATCCACCACTTATTTATGTTTATTTTTTTTGCCTGCCCTTGTTCATAATATTCTCAATGTCTGCTTTATGGTATCCCAGAGAACTTTCACATGCTTTTTAAATTGTCTTTATTCATAACCACCAAAGCTTCTGTTTCACCATTTCTGCCAAGGAGAGTTTCCAGGTTCACTTTAAATTAACAGCTCCAACACCAAGGGGCTACAGACATATTTCCCAAATTCAAAAACCTCCTCTGGCATGGCCAGAAATCACTGGCGTTCATCCCTAAAGCCTCTCTGTGTGCAGCAGAAGCCCACCACACCTACTGTCCTCAGTGTCAACCTCTTATAATCTAGCAATCCTTTCACCTCATAAGGAAGGGTCAAGCCTTTACTTGCGCCCTTCACTGGAGGAGGGCAAATAGTGGGGGGACAACAAGGGGTTGCTGTCACTGGGGTGTTGATGTTTCTAGGACTGGATCACACTGGAAAATGGTCAATAATTCCCAAGCTGCAAAGCCCTAGCTCTAAACACACACACACACACACACACACACACACACACACAGGCCCTTAGAAGGTGGTACAGGCTCTCTCTGTAACTTGCATCTCCTGAGCACCCAGAGAGACGGACAGCACCAAAGGACAATGACTGTCCACTGCAGTTCTCACTCACTTTAAATTACCTTACTAATCTGTCATCTTGGACTCACTGGAGCCATCAGTAAGTCTGCAGCAAGTAAAGGGGAAATCATTCCTGAGACTGTCAGACTGCCCTAAAAGTTAACCCTCTCACCCCCACGTTCCAGATACTTACTAACAAACCCACTCTTTGCCTGGTCTTCAAACCCACAAACCCTTGTGACAGGGTGTAGGATTTGGAAGTTTCTTTCATGGTTGGGGCTTGGAGAAGATGGAGGTCCCGGAGGGATAGAAGCATTTTGGAGGTGATACAGTTCCTGGGGAAGTTGGGCAGCGGCTTCTTTTTGCACAGTTCCCAAGTTAGAAGCCTCATATGCCCCTGTCCACCTGACTCTTCAGCACACTTTAGCGCTTACTCCCCTCACCCCTTACTCCTCACCTCTTTGATCGCGCCCCACCGCCACTTCTCCACTCAAGACGCTGTGGCGATCAGCCAAGTGGAGCGGCCTTTGTGTGCGGAGTTCTTGTCACCTCCAACGTGCTGATCGTCAACTCAGCTCCTCCAGCCCCGAAGCCTGTAGCTTTGTTACTCTTGCTGAGGAGTTCCAGGGTCCCGCTGCTCGAAGTACCCCGGGTTTCCACTCCAGCTCGGCTCCCGCTCCCCGCTCTGCGCCTGAGGCGCTCCGGGAGGGGAGGGAGTGGCAGCGGCCGAGCCTTGTGGCTTCAGGTGCCGGCGTCCCCAGGGCAGGGCCCTGGGACCGCGGGACAGCACAGGAGCCGCGCCCGCAGGCGCCCGGGGCGCGGAGGCCCCGGAGCCCCACGCCCGCGAGGAGCGCGCTCAGCCCCGGGGGGAGCCGCCGCCCGCGCCCACTTTTCCCTTCGCGGGAGAGGAGAGCAGCGGAGAGGGGGCCGGAGCGGCGGCGGCGGTGGCGCTGGGCTCTCGGCTGGCCGGCTGTGGGGGCCAGGACCCCAACTCCATCCAAGTTGGGCTGCGGAGGGGGCGGGCCGAGGCGGCGCCGGGCGGGAGGCGGGGCGCGTGGAGCCCGACGCCGCCAGGAGGACTGGAGCCCGGGTCTCAGGATTCCCCGGCCGCCGCCCGCCGACCCGAAGCGCGGGGCCGGAAGTGGCGGAGGCTCCCGCTCAGCGCCCTGCTCTCCCCTAGGCTGGGCTGCCGGCTGAGAGCGGGCTGTGAGCGCCAGGGACCCTTCTTCTGCTCTCCTCCTCTCGCTTTGTTCCCCTTCTGTCCTCTCCACCAGGAGTCCAGAGTTCTGCAGCCAGGACTCTTGCCAGCGTCTTTGGGAGAGGGATCTAGGGATTCCTCTTCTTTCCCGTTAGTCTCTGTGAATTGGCACCTTGATCTAATGCAGAGCACAGGCAACGTATCTTGGCCCCGGGAGAGAAGCCAGAAGGGGTTGTATGTAAGATGATGGATACATAGGTAGATAGGTAGGTAAGTAGGTAGGTAGGTAGATAGATAGATAAATAGATACATAGATAGATGATAGATCGATCGATCTTAGAGATAAATAGAAATATATTCTATCTATCCATCTAAGATCGATCGATCAGCTAACTCTCCAATAATGATGATGGTGTGTGTATTTAGAGGCTTCTCCCATCAGTGGCCATGCTTTGCTCTCTTTCCCTGACCTTCCGTAAATTTCATTCTAAAGCCAGTCTTTTGTATAACTCATTTGAAAGAGCACTTTGCTACTAATCATGTTCTAAATATTTTGTGGACAAACACTTCCACATCCTCCAGAACAAGACAAAGTCCTGGGTGAAACAAAAAAGGAGCTCAAACTGCGGGCTTGAGACCATTTTGGTTTTTGCACAGTGTTATAAATCCAATGGCTTAGCACAAAATCCAAGACTTCATCGGTAATCAGTAATATGCTAGAGACGTATTGATTGCATCTATTGTAAGTGTTGTATAAATTCACCGTTTCCTTGTATCAGTCCTTGCCCTTCTAGCAGGAGACATGCCTTCTGAAATCTTGGCATGAACTTCCATGCAATTTGCAGCCTTCTCTGAGTGCTTAAGTCTGCTACTAATTTGCTGTGAGATCTCAGGGAATCATCATGCTTGGTTGCCTAAACTTGAGAGTGAAAGCGTTGCAACTGAAGAACAGTCTAAAAAATAAAGAACCAGTACAATTAAAAAAAAAAAAAATGTCAGCATCATGAAAGACAAAAAACTGAAGATCTGTCCCCACTTCAAGGAAATTTAGGAGACAAGAAAACAAATGGTGTGATCCTGGACTGGTTCCTAGACCAGGAAAAGGACACTAGTGAATCAACTGGCAAAATTTGAATAAGGTCTATAAATCTGTTGACACTATTATATCACATTTAATCTCCCAGTCTTGCAATTGTACTGTGGTTGTATAAGATGTTTATATTTGTGGAAGCTGGATAAAAGGTATGTAAGAATTTCTATTTGCAACATTTTGTAGTCAGGTACTGTTTTCAAAGGAAAATGAAAAAAAATGGCATGAAAAAATATAATGAAAGGATTAGATTAAATGACCTTTAAAAACTTTCTGAACTTAGAATTCTCCTATTGTATAATATAAGATCTTCCAAGCCAGTTCTCCTGCTGATGTTGTTATAAAGTTCAAATGGACATTTTAGGGAGGAAAAATGACTTTTGAAATTTCAAAGTATTTCTTAAATTCCACAACATTTCACAGATAGGCTATTTTTAGAAGAGTGAAATGCCTTCAGATGTCTTGACAGCCTTCACAAAACTAATAACACTCCTATTAATAACACATGTAGCACCCGATATTCAATAAGTGAGTGCCAGAAAGATAATAGCTATAATAATAAAATAGTAAAAATTCTTCTAAATATGTATTTTGTTTCTTCATGGTAACTTCATTGAAAAATATAATTTCTGGATGTGCGATGGGACCACTTTAAAGATAACAGAATAACTGTTACTCATGAATAATTAAACCTTTTTTGACTTGACTTCTGTAAGATGTGTTTTTGGAAGAATCTTCTGAGTTATTCATTAGACCAATCTAAGATGAGCAAATGTAAGCAAAGCAGCAGGACAGCCATTAAATTTCAGTGTTTCCATGAACAAGAGAATGTCCTAAATGGTAGATTAGTTCAGTCATTAGATGAGCCTGGAATATTCTTCAAAAAAAAAAAAAAAAAAACAAACTACCTTTACTACTCATGAATAAGGGCTTATCCTTGGAAAACAGACCTATACCTTTCGAGTAAAACAAAGTACCTGCCAGTTGTGGTTTATACACAGGAGAAAAAACCTGTGGTTTTCCTTCCTCCCCCAAGCCACAATTGCTATTTGTTAAAACCCAGAAAACCTGTTTCTCTCTTTTCTCTCACAGTGGTTTCAGAAATTTGCAGATACATTTGTTTAGAGTCTTTTCTAAAAGTCTCCTTTCCTCCTTTCTAGCCATGATAAATGTGTGAAAATCATTTCACAGCTGGGAAACAGGATTAAAAAGTCAGAGTACAAGTAGGTCCCTATACAAATATGGAGCTGGGTAAAGAGAAGGAAAAAAGAAAGAAACGAATAAATAAATTGGAAGGGTAAGGACTAATGTTGATTTTGAAATAATGTTTTTAATATTCTTGTCCTAGACTATGGATTATCTGCCTAGCATAAAAACAAGAATGGATATCCCCACTGAAATAGTTCCCAGAGAAAATTGGTAAAGATACAAATGCTTTGGTTTGTTTTTGTTTTCCTCCGTATAAATGTTACTTTCCCAAACCTCCCAAATACACTTTCCTACAACTTTCAGTTAAAGAGGTGGTCGAGAAGATTCATTTATGGGAATTTACTAAGGCTGGGCATTTTTTTAAAGTGCATTTAAAAATGAAACTCTATTTTGCAGAGCAGTAGTGGATTTACAAAAAAAATTATGAGGATCCTCAAAGAGTGGGATCTGAAGGTGGGCGTTTCTCAGTGAGAGTGGCAAGCTAGGGAGATCTGGGACTGTTGCCACCTTGCATCAACTGAACGTTCAGCAACTCAACAAAGAAATTGGCCATTGTCCCCATCTCCAAGACCAGAACCAGGAGTCAGATATTTTGCCCATGGGGAGAGGCAGGCCAGAGAACAGAGCTCTAATCTCATCTCCAACCCCCAAGGAACTGATTTCAATTGCAATGAAGTACAGAGAAGTTCACGCCTAAGGGAACTCTGAAAAGCAATAAAAATTATGGTGAAAGGCAACTGAGAGGAGATCTATAGATTCACTGGTGATAAAGGCTACCTGGGAGGTTGTTCTCATTTCAGTGGAGAGAAATGAGGACAGTGACAGCTGGGAAGAACCCTCTTAAGTCAAATATCAGTCAAGGACCTGAGGAACTATCCCCTGAAAGGAGTCTAAAATTGATTGGATTCGTATGTAAAGGAATTTCTGTCTCAAGGCATTGTTGAAAACAACAGAGCAATTAGTAAGCAATTAATGGAGCTAACAGCCGTGTGTGAGAGGAAAAGAGAGAGCTCTACTATAATCCCTGTCATCCTAGGGTAACTGTGGACATACTTAAGTCTGTGTCCCCTGAAGAGAAAACTCAGAGGCTTCACACTGGGTGTGTGATGAGGGCTGGAGGGGGGGTGGATAGACTTCACTAAAATAATACAGACTAATCAGTAAACAAACAAGCAAGAAAATAATAATAAGCCCTGGGAAGAGAAAGAAAGTGCCTAGAATTGCTACAATATATAATTCAAAGTGTCACACTCACACACACACAAACACTGGAGACAAGGTGGTCATACTGGAAAAGTATGACCCACACATCAGAAAAAAAATAGATTATGGAAAGTGCCTGTGAGAATATTCAAATGTCAGATATTTTTAAATGAAGTATAATTAACATACAATGTGGTATTAGTTTCAGGTGTATAACATATTAATTCAAAAATTTTATACATTACTCAGCACTCACCTCAATAAATGTAGTCACCATCTGTCACCAAACAATGCTATCACAGTATTATTGACTATATTCCCTATGCTGTACTCTTCATCTCCATGACTTATTTATTTTATAATTGTAAATTGTACCTCTTAATCCCTCTTATCGTTATCACCTATCTCCCCACCTTTCTTCCCTCTGGCAACCATCAATTTGTTCTCTGCATTTAAGAGTCTGTTTCTGTTTGTTTATTTTATTTTATTTTTAGATCCCACATATAAATGAAATCCTTTGTCTTA
Source organism: Ursus maritimus (assembly GCF_017311325.1). NCBI lineage: Eukaryota > Metazoa > Chordata > Mammalia > Carnivora > Ursidae > Ursus > Ursus maritimus. The sequence goes on along the minus strand of NW_024426885.1, from coordinate 21,447,708 downwards.
CTCTGAGTTATCAAATGTCAAATTTAACACACTTAAAGGAGTCATTATAAATATGCTCAAAAATTAAAAGAAACAATGATTAAAGTAAAAGAAAGTAGGATGGCAATATAATATCAAATAACTGATACCAAAAAAAGAGAAATTATAGAAAAAAGAACCAACTGTCAATTCTGGAGTTGAAAAACACACATAATCAAAATAGAAATTCATTGGAGGACTCAATGGTAGATTTGATACAGCAGAAGACAGCATTCAATGACTTTAGATAGATCTATGGAGATTATGGAATTCAAAGAACACAGAGAAAAAGAGGAATGAAGAAAAATGAACAAAGACTCAGAAAAATGTGGGGCACTATTAAGCTCCCCAGCATATTGTAATGAGAGTACCAGGAGTCAGAGAAAGGAGCAGATAAAATATTCAAAGAAATAGTGACAGAAAGCTTTCCAAATTTATTGGAAAACTTTGGTCTATATATACAAGAAGCTCAACCTTATTAGACTTTCCAAAATATTTATCTTATGAAAAAGCTTAGAATACATTATTAGATCAAAATTAGTCTTGAAATCACCTACCATATTTTATGTTAGTCTTGTCATTTCATACATTAGTCTTTTTGCTTGTTTGTTTCAAGTTTTTATTTAAATTCTAGTTTAACTGAAGAGCTAATTATAATTGTTCGTTATAATTTCTTTGGGATCATCAGCTAGAAGAAGGGCAGCAAGAGAAGTGGACATCTTTCCAAATCCTTCCCTGAGGAATAGTGACAGACCGTGTCAAGAGAAGTTTCAAAGAGCTCATCTAGTTTCAAAGAGCTTATCCCAAGATGAAAGAGGTTCACTGAAGCCAATTCAATAGATTTGGGGGTCTACTGTTCCAACAGAATATATTTGTATAAATTGAATACTGGCCATTGCAGTGACAGAAAAATAGAGAAGTCCCTTTCTTACCGTAGGTTTTGAGTTGATATAGTCTACATCTGGGGGACAGGAGAGACTTCAATGCTAAATTAAGTTCAATTTTTTTACTAGACTGGTATTAGGTATTCTAATTTCTGACTGGAGATTTCTTTGTGACTTAAAGTAAGATGTTTCTCTTACCAAAAAGGGAACATAAAAGTCGTGAACCTGGAGGATTTTTACTCAGGGCCAGAAAAAGATCTGCTTCTAAATATTGTAAAGGAACAATGAGAGATAAAATAAAGTTGCATTTTGATTATGTCATGAGTCATGCTTAATCAATACAGTGGTTGCACACATGTTGCATCTTAAACAATTTGCTTCAAATTCAGGATGTTTAATGAGCCAGAGCTGAGCTAATAGCGAGTCTGTTCATGGACAAATGCCAGATTTTCAAGGCAGCATCAGCTGTGAGTTTAATTTTTAAAAACCCTTTGTAATGATACAGAGTAATTTTGCAACAGCAATTCAGCATAATGAATGAAGATTTTCTGCCTTTCTACCTAGTCCTTCTTCAAAGTCCTAAGTCTGCCATACATTAGTTGTGTTATATGGAAGGTATTACACATTTCATAGGACCGTGTAATGAACAACTGGTATGGGCGATTTTTAATATCGATGGGTTGCAGTTCTACAGAATTATCTAAGGGTATTACTGTCTGAATGAAATATGAATTCCTGTTTCTATCCATTTACTTGTAAGGTGACCTCTGGCAAGTTGTTACTTTCTCTGAACCTCATTGTCTTGTATTTAAAGTGACTGCCCATATCCTACAGAGTGTGTGTAGACTTAAAAATATTAATATTTGGGGATCCCTGGGTGGTTCATTCGGTTAAGCTGCTGCCTTTGGCTCAGGTCATGGTCCTTGAGTCCTGGGATCCAGTCCCACGTCAGGCTCCTTGCTCAGCAGGGAGTTTGCTTCTCCCTATCCCTGCTGCTCCCCCTGCTTGTACTCTCTCTCTGTCAAATAAATAAAAGATTTAAAAAATATTAATATTTGATATCATTGTAGAGTTTTAAATACTCTGGAAATGCAAGATACAGTGGTAATTTTATTTTGTTTTTATTTTTTTAAAGATTTATTTTTTTTATTTGAGAGAAAGTGAGAGAGGGAAAGCATGTGGGGGGGATGGACAGAGGGAGAGGGAGAGAATCCCAAGCAGACTCCCCATTGAGTGTGGAGTCCAACACAGGGCTGGATCCCAGGACCCTGAGATCATGACCAGAGCTGAAACCAAGAGTCAGATGCTTAACCTACTGAGCCACCCAGGCACCCAACAATGGTAATTTTAAAAGATATTCTAAAACAATATAGTATGAACCCTGACTGAAAACATTCCATGGTGCTGTCAGTGGTGGGAGGAAATTTTAAAGGTTATCAATCATATCTTCTCCCTCCTCCTCACCCCATTTTTATCCTTAACCAGATGCTTTTCATTCCCTAAATATCACCAGCACAGATATTCATTAAAAAACCAAAGATGCCAAACCCAGATTCTCAAAAATCTATCTCATTTTTTAAAAAGATTTCAGTTATTTATTTGCTAGAGAGAGAGAGAGAGCATGAGCAGGTGAAGGGCAGAGGGGGAGAGACAAGCAGACTCCCTGCTGAGCTGGGAGCCCAACACAGCACTTGATCCTAGGACCCAGAGATCATGACGTGAGCCAAAGTCAGATGCGTAACTGATGAGTCACCCAGGTGCCCAAAAAATCTATTTCATTTTTAAGAAGAGGGGTTCAAAAAGCAAACAATAATATTTTTATTTATTTTATTCATTCTTGTCTATAGTACTTATTTATTCAACTTATTTATTATATATTATATGTTATTTATAAAAATGACATATTATATATTATATGTTATTTATAAAAATGACAAACTTTCAGTTATAAGATGAATAAGTTCTGGGATGTATTGTTCTGCATGGTGATTATTGTTAGTAATATAGTATTGTATACTTGAAATTTGCTAAGTGAGTAGATCTCAAGTGTTCTCACCACACGCAAAAGAAATGCAGCATGTGTTAACTAGCTTGATTGTGCTACAGATTCCAGAATGTATTTGTACATTATATCATTATATTGTGCATCTTAAAAAAATCACATTGCACGACCTAAGTATATATAATTTTTATTTGTCAATCATACCTCAATAAAGCTGGAAAACATGCACAAATAATATTTTTAAAAAAGAGAATAATGGGAAAAAGTAAGCCACGTGACAAGGAAGAGTATTTTAGGAAATAGAACTGCAGAGCTCCTAAGAAGAGACCAGATTTCATATCCTACAGAAGGAGAAAGAAGAACACTGTGGAGAGAACAGAGTGAAAACTGAGGAGAAGGGTATTAAACAATAGTAGGGCAATATTCAGGAGATAAATCACACAGGTCTTTGTAGGTTAAGGCAAGGACAAGAATCCTACCTGTAAAGAACTTAAAATCTGATGGTGTGTTAAATATAGCCTTCCCCCACAAATCACATTAGAGAAACCAGCTAGGGATTGAATCATCATAATTTATTCTATTAAAAATTGTTTAATTTTTACAGTTCAATCTAACTGTTATTTGTGGCCTGTTTTGAACTAGGTCGTGTAATAGGCACAAACCTATAAATGAGTTTGAAACAAGGTTCCTACTTTGAAGAACTCAACCTAGTTGGGATATTGTGTTGTAAATATCATAGTGGAGACAAGCACAGGGATGTACAGTAGACAGGCCAAATCAGGTATGACAGGGAAGGTTTCCTGGAGGAGGCAGCCTTAGCTGACTCTTGAAGATGAAAAAGAAGCAAAGGGCATTACAGATCATGTGAATTGCTTGATTAAGGATATGGAATTATAAGACAGCATGAGGCAACATGCAAACTTCAGTACTGCTGAGAAAAAGGTGAAAAGCATTAATTATACACTTCTGTTTCGATTGATCTTCCACCCATCTCCCTAACCCTGAGTTCTACATATGCATGTGTTTCCACCTGTTCTTACAGGCTGAGGCTCAATTCAAATATGACCCCCTCCCTCCCTGAAGTATTTTCAAATGTCTGTGGAAAGAAATGTTAGCATGTCGTGAGCTCATAATGAATTTTCACCAAATGTTAAATTCTTTGTAGGTAGGATTCATGTCTAATGTATCTCTATTCCTTCTATGATGCCCAGTAGTGGTTTACCCATAGTACATGGTCAAAAACATTTATTAAGTGAATTAAACTAATCTGTCTACAGAATCATCTCCAAGTTGATTATCAATACCAGCTTGTATCTCAAAATTATTTCACTAGGTTCTTACAAATAGCTCCCCAAACTAACTAGGCTATTATAACTTCTATTCAGAAGATACCGTTTTCATTAACCCCTTTAAATTCCAAAAATACTGCCCCGACTCACTGTTTCTATGATGTAACTACTATCTTATACCTAGAATTTTAGACATAAACCATATATTAAAATCATCTATTTCAGTGATCTCAAGTCTGGTTGCACATTTAAATCACTTGCACACTGTTAAAATATCTATATCTGGGCTCTACTCTCTAGAAATTCTGATTTAATTGATCTGAGATGGGGCCCGGAAACTGATACTATGGTTTAAAGCAATGAACTTCATTATATTGTATGTTATGAAACTTATTATCTATTACAAATAAAGAAAGTCTAATTCAGAAAGGTCAAGTGACTTGCCCAAGAGTCACAGATAAATCTAATTGTGATAAATCTCTACTTGGAAGCCAACTCTCCTTCCTCTCTTCCTTCCTCCCTCCCTCCCTCATTCCTTCCTTCTTCCTTCCTTCTTTCCTTCCTTCCTTCTTTCCTTCCTTCCTTCTTTTCTTCCTTCCTTCCTTCCTTCCTTCCTTCCTTCCTCACTTTTTTTCTTCCTCTCTCTTTTTCTTTCTTTCCTCCTCTCTCTTTACCTTTGGTCATAATATTCACCCTACCTGTAATGCAATTTATCCCTTTTGGCTTCTCGATTATCCTTCATTTTTTCAGGACCAACTTAAGACCCACCTTGATCTTTCAAATCTACCTCTCCTTTCTCTGATTTCCTATTGCAAGTGCGGTTGGAACATAAAAATTAGTGCTTCTCTTTGTGAGATATCCTTTAGTTAAAAGTAATATATGCTGGTCAAACTAGTTTAAGCAAGTAAGAGAAAAGAGAACAACAAAAGGTTTTCTTCTATAACCCAAGAGCATATCATGTATGTGGACCTTATGAGGGACTGGAACCAGGAGCAGAAAGCCTTTAAGAACCAAAACTTTAAAGCTACATCTTCTTTTCTCTCTCTTCTTCTTTCTCTCCCTCTGTTCCTTATCATTATTCTTTCCCTACATGTGGTTTTTCTGTGCAACCTCATAAATATGATGTGGTCTGGACCTCCTAAATCATACATGTCCTTCTAGCTCAACTGTCCAATATAGACTCACATAATTCAAATTTTATGGGAAAGCTACTCTTACTGACCCAGCTGTACCCAGGTGTCCATTCCTTGTCTCTTCAGACTGTGATCCAATCACAGTTGTGGTAGAATTGTGAGTGGTTTAATCTACTTTATCATTTGATAAGCACTGCCTTTTATACTTTTTAATGTAGAATGATTAGTATAGATTTTGCATAAATGTAAAACTGAATGGGAAAGATAACAGCTTTACCTTATTTTGTGCCCCTCACAATGCATGAACTCAGCATCTTATGGTTTAGTTTATCAACTAATTGGGGGAAGCTGAAGGATACTGGTATCCTTGAGTCTTAATAAGTTGGAAGGTATGAAAGCAGATGTTATAGCACCCCACACTTCACCAGAATGAAGATACTGTCAAGCTTACATCCCAGGAGCAAAATCATTGCACTGGAACAAGCAGGTCTGAACAGAACAAAGTAGGACATGGGGGGCAGGACCTGAGTTAATCTGATCTCACTACACGAGGAAACATTCAAAGCAACCCTGGGAATGTTAGACAATATTGCCACTACGGAGAAACTTAAAGGGATGATCTTGAAGGTTTCCAAATGATTCCTAGGTCAGGGTGAACAGACTGGAGGAAGAGCATGGCCTAGGCTCAGCACCTCCAGGGAGTCCTATCTTCGGAGGTCTGGGCTATGTGGTATCATGCTGTGGCAGAAGATGGTATTTCCAGTTTATGTTTTGTTTTTCCAGTGGCCCCTACTTTCTGTAATAGAACAATAATTCCTTGTTATGATCAAAATCTATGTTGAAAAAGGCTCTGAGAATAGCAATTACATCTCACTACTGATTAAGGCTTGTGTATCTCTCCCTAGGAAGTGATGTATTTTACACCTGTCTCTGTAGAAAGGGCTATTTTTATCTAAGTGTGTGTTTTTCATGGCGGCTGGTTCATGCCTGAGTATGTGGTGACCTTTCTAAAAAGTGCAGTTATTATATTCAATTTCCAAATGAACCTTGTTGGCTCATCTTGGTTCTGGTGACCATTCATCGTCTAGTGAATAGTGACAAGGGTTTGTGGTCACACAGGAAAACTATAGATGGCAAAGCCAATTGTGTGTGTGTGTGTGTGTGTGTGTGTGTGTGTGTGTGTGTACATGTATCATGTGAACAATTTCTTTCTCTATGAAGAGATCACCAAAATTCAGTGGATAATAAGAGAAGAACCATTTGAGTTAAGGGGCCTTCTTTCTGACCAAGAATGGGACTATCTGAAAAACCAAACCACCTGGGTAAATTTGGTTAGTTTGGCCTGCATCTCCTATGCCTTAAGGTGAAGTGGTCATTTTTACCTGTCATACTAGTGACAAAGACAGATTTTTTTAAAACATAGGAAATAGACTAACCATGATGGCTAACTCCACAACGTCTTAAACAAGACACAAAAAAATTCATGTATGAATTTCCTCATCATGAGAGAGGATGGATACCTCCCACGTATGGTAGGCAGAATTCTTAGATGGCCCCACATTTTCAAACCTTTTATATAGTCCTCTTCCCTTCTGAGGTGGAGCCTGTAAGTATGATGGGATAGTTACTCCCTTGATGAGGTTATGTTATACATGGCAAAGGGTGATAGGATAGTCACCCAATCACTATATTACTTTATAGAAGACCACTTCACTGCAGACTAAAGAGGAATTAAAAAGTCAGAGACATGTAATACTGCCACCTAGAAGAAAGCAGATAGCCTTGTTATGAACTGCCTTTGGAGCCAGGAGGCAAGGGATTGAGATCTTCTCAAAGCTGAGGGCTATCCCAGGCTGACAGCTAGCAAGAAGATGGGATCTCAGGAAAACAGCCACAAAACAATGAATTTTGTCGATAATCCATGAGCGTGGAAAAGGATTCTGTGTCTCAGATGAGAGTTCAATTCCTGACCAATACCTTGATTTCAGCTTGGTAATACCCTGAGCAGAGTAACCAGCTAGCCTGTATCTGAACTCCTAATCCAAAGAAATCATAAGATGCTAAATGAGTGTTATTTAAATCACTGTTTGTAGTAATTTGTTACACTGCAATAGGACACTAACAAACCATTAAATAAATAGTTAATACATTCATTTAATGATTTAATAAACATTTATGGGGAAATCACTACATGCTAAGCATCATGGTAGGTAATGGAGAGTCCGAGTCAAACATGGCCACCACCATCCCCATGCAAATAAGAAAAGATTCTATTTAGGAGCCAATTTTCTTATTAAAAAAGAAAGAAGTCCGCAAACTTCTCAGAACAGCATCATCTGCTTGTTAGAGACAAACTGATAGCTTCAGTTTGCAAAAGAGCAGAACTAGAATTTACACTTAGACTGCAGAGAAGGCAAGGTGATCACAGGATTAAAAATGGTTTCTTTGTGTGTTATAACTCTTTTTCTTCCGCTCCATTGTTTTCTCTTATCCTGTCCAAGCCAGAAACAATGACACAAGTTCCATGTCATGAAGAAGGTGTCTGTTGGGTAAAGAGTGTTCTAGTTTTCTGAGATGTCCACATTTGCAGAAGCATCCCTTCTCCTCCCAAAAGTCGTAGACCCAACTAGCCACAGACTCCAATCTGTAGCTGAAGAAATCACCTGTGGAGTCCTGCTTTCAGCCCACCAAGGTTAGGCAAGAGTGAATAACTGGCAAGCAAGCCCAGAATAAGGGGCTGAGGCAACTCTGTAACTTCCCCCGCGGCAGCCCAGGCGGAGAACAGCCCCTCCCATCTTCACCCCAACTCCTACACACACAGTCTATTTCCATATTTTCACACCTCTGCCATTCCAGATGGCAAAACTGCAAGCATTTTCCTTATACTAGAGCTTTTAAAATCCATTTAACTGATATAACCTGAAATACAATTCATCCTTTGGAAAGTTTTTTGTTTTTGTTTTGTTTTTCCTCTTCCAGCTGCTTTATTTGCAGTGATTAGGGAAAACTTATCTTTCTGTGAAGAGACTAATGGTTCAATCTGAGAGACCCAGAGAGGGAGAGGGAGGAGATAAAGATATATAGAAAGAGAGGGAAAGGAAGAGTGAGAGAGAGAGAGAGACAAGGAGAGAGAGAGAGAGAGGAAAGAGAGAGGGAGAGAGAGACAAGGAGAGAGAGAATGAGGAAAGAGAGAGGGAGAGAGAGAAAAAGGGAGAGAAAGGGAGAGAGAAAGAGAAGGAGAGAGAGAAGTATGAAGAGGGAGAGAGAGACAAGGAGAGAGAGAGATGTGTGAGAGGGAGGGAGAGAGAAAGAGAGAGAGACTGAGAAACTGCAAGAAGACTGTTCCATCATTGAATAGCTGTCCTATATGTGGGAAGCTCAGTGAGGAACATTTAGACTCACAAAAGTCATCAAAGTTTCAGGTTGCTGTGTGGCTTTCTGGGCAGGAGCAGCTCCATGCTGGGCCAGGAAATTCATTTCAACAATACCAATGTCATAGTTAATGGTATAAACACATGTTTCCTCTTGTATAAGAAATTATTTAATTTCTCCTCACCATCATTACTTACACACTATGATAGTTTAACTGCCATGCAAATGCTCGAGTTAACAGAGGTAAACCCCTCTGTTTAGTGTCTGATATAAAAACTCCGTCAGTTGTAGTTATAACTACCATCATCAGAGCGTTCAGTATATTTGGGTTGAAAGGCAGTTGTGTATACTTTAAAGTAGATGTCCTAAAATAAAACAAAGAAATATTTTTGTTATTTTATGGGTGATTCTCTCTCCCACCCCCACCCCCAAATTATTTCATTCACAACACAGCATTCTTCTAATTACCTGCAACATTATTTAAATACAAGCTTAAAAATCTGACTTTCTTCACATTGTCATTTCCCCCCACCATGTGGATTCCAGGGTCCTGTCTGCAGAACTGGCCTATAAAATTAATTCTGAGATTGCAATCTTTGCCTTGAAAAGAAAACTTAGACATGACATATATCTTCTATCTATTTCAATAATGTCAAGTCTCTTGCCCCAAAGTGTTTGATAGATTGTAAATTGAGATGCTTCTAAATGAAGGAGATATGAACCCTTTATATGTACCTGTCACTTGAAGCAATCATTCTTAAGCATGGTATGAGTGGTGATGTACAGAAGACACGGGGGCCACTTTGATAAATTTTGATAAACAGAAAGGGTCATTTTAGGGTTTTAGGCAGTAGTAAATAAATCTACCCATTTCAGGCTGCTCTAAAGACTGGGACAAGAGTAAGAGGCAAAATATAAACTAAAATGCTTACCCAGAAGAGTACCTCCCAGTTTCTCCATGTAAAATCTTATAAGAATATGTTTTAATATTATATTTCTCTGCCATAGGCTATTTTATATTCAATCCAGGGAACCATCCACCCTGCCCCATGCTAGGCAATGGAGCTGACATCCTTTTGCTTATAGTATTTAAAGAAATTAAACTGTCAGTCTTCATTTCTCTTGATGGCTATACCAGCATGTCCCATTTTTGTCTAAGAAGCTTATTTGAATTTAAAATCATCCTGGGTGACTTCAGAGTCCCAATTTCAGACTTCTACCTTCTGCTGAGATCCAGGGTGCTGGTGTCCAAGCTATCAATACAAATGAAGTCTGATCACATCAGAGGGGAGGAAAAACACTTTTCTTCTTTCCTGCCTTGACATTCTCTAATTAGGAAGCTGAGGAGATTTTCAGGTCCAGAGATGACCTCCCCATTGCTGAGACAGGAGGGGAGAGGTCTGAAAACTATGTCCCAAAATTACAGCAAACAACTGGTAGGGGCGAAAAAATCTTCCCATCCATGCAGTTGTCCAGTTATATGATCACCCCCAAACCTGCACCACTGAGGACCTCTCTGGAAGCAGCAATTTGTTACCCATCTTCTCATCTCAGAAGTCTGAGTCCTATCAAATCGGGACTAATCCTTTCATATTTTTTCTCCCATCCCTCCTTCATCTACTCCTTCACTCCTGCTCTGCTCCCTGAGATCATCTATGTTTTTTTAAAAAGATTTTATTTATTTATTTTAGAGAGAGAGTGAACAGGAGAGAGAGTGGGGGGGGTGCAGAGGGAGAGGGAGAGAATCTCAAGCAGGTTCC
>NW_024426885.1:21337552-21437242 GCF_017311325.1 Ursus maritimus | reverse complement strand
GGAGTGCAATGCAGGGGTTCCATCCCACGACCTTGAGATCATGACCTGAGACGAAATCAAAAGTCAGACACCTAAACGACTGAGCCACCCAGCCACCCTGAGATCACCTTCTAAATATATCATCTTGTCCAAATCTTTATATCGTGGTTTGCTTTAGGAGAAACTGAACATAGGCATTTCTCTCCTTATGAACTCAGACTCTTCTGGAGCCATATTACCCCTCACTGACTGTGTTCTAAAACTTTAATTCCGAAAGCTCTTATGTTAATAGGTATTTTTAGGAGAAGGAGGATTTAAGCAGTTTTCCTCTGCAGAAGGATTTATCAGAAACAGGTGAATTGAGATGCTCCCAGAAGAGGTAGAAATTATTAAAAAGCACTTTCCAAATTTACTTGATCAGAGAATCCTTTGGTTGTGTATTCTGCCAGGTTGCTGGTGATTTTTAGAGCACAGTTTAGTAAATGATAATGAGAGTTTCAGAATTTGAATATTTAAAAGGTGCAAGCAATGAATGGAAAGGACAAATGTCAGTGAGGTAGAGAGAGTATCGCCCACAGGAAAGTGCGAATCTCCTGGAGGCACTGGGTTCTGTCCTTGCGGTTCTGCATCCAGCTCCTATTGGCCAGCCTTGTCCCTCACTTGTCCTGAACCTTTTCTTCTCAATTATAAAGTATGTGTACTGATTCAGAACTCAATAGGTTCCTTCCAAGCTTTAAAATTCTATAACTTTATTATGGATTAATGTATTTTACTCTAAAGAAGGAGTCTAGCAAGAGGGTCCTTGATCTGAATTCATCAACTAAAGCACCGTCTGCTGCGCAAAACAGAAAAACCAACCAAATGATTATAAGCTGAAAAGGAATTTACCAGCTGACATGAATATAAAGGCAAAGCTTAAATGCTTCGGGAATGACCTAAAGTGAGACGTGGAAACTATCACCAGGACCCACTTCATTCCATCTCCTCTGCTCAGCTCCATTTTCTTCCATGTGTTGACTTCGCTACCAGGCAGGTATGATCTTTGTATATATTATATATATATAAGTATTTTTATTGATTTTTCTCAATTGTTTCCATTTTATTGGTTTTTGGTATAATCTTTGTTATTTACTTTCTTCTGCCAACTGAAGGTTTAATTTATTCTTCTCCTAGTTTCTTTTTTTTTTATATTAATTTCAGAGGTAGAATTTGGTGATTCATCAGGTACATAGAACACCCAGTGCTCATTACACCAAGTGCCAATTTCATATATTTATGACTTCACCTTCAACTTGAAAGAGAGAGCTTGTCTTTCCCTCAGAAACAGACATACGCCCAGGGTGAGCCTCTCATTGGTTAAATTAGATCGAATTCCTACATCTGAAGTAATCGCTATCAGGAGAGAGATGAGCTCTCCAGTAGTTGAAAATTAGTGTCTGCACCTTAGAATCACCTGCAGGGATTTAAAAATACTTACATTGAGGCCCACCTTAGGCTAATTAAGGCTGTACATCTGTGAGTGGGAATCAGGTATTAGTATACTCTGAAGCTCTCCTAGTCTACCCAGTCTTAAGAACCGTTGCTTTAGACCTGGACTATAATGATTCACGTTTAGGGAATTCTACCTGGAGAATACTTCAAAAGACAGATTCTGATTCAGTAGGTCTGATGCAGGGCCTAGGGCACTGCATTTCTAATAGGTTGTCAAGTGACAACTAGTCCACACTTAGAGAAATAAGTCATATTATTCAGTATCTATTCCCACAACAGTGAGTAAGGTCAATTCTAACCAGAACATGGGGGCAAAGAGTGAAGAAGATATGACCCACCAAGGTAAATTTTACTTAGTTTTGATGAAATTTTCACTCCTGATGAGACTGGAACTTACAAAATCAGCTTTTATAATTATGTATAAGAGCTCAGTCACATGTTCATATCGTAACTGTCTTTCTAAAATTCTGTACTCTAGTGAATAAGAGTACATTTGGAATAGAGACCATCTACCAGGACCCAGGAAGTGTTAAACTTACTTTTGTCTCTTTCTTCTTTCCTGTGAAATAATAAAATTGGGCATGATTCTTAAATAAAACATAAATTACAAAAAAAAAAAACTTCTTTAAACATCTAAACAACAGTGCTTTATTGATAGGTTAGTTTTAATGGATAAAAAAGAAAAATTGCCATTTTTTTCCAGAGGGCATTCCGTAGGTAAAGATTCTCTCTTAAAAAAAGAAATTATCTATTTGCAAAAATATTTATTTAGATTTGGGCAGCAAAACAAAAGAGGGCTTAAATGTAACAGGGTAGGTTCCCCCCACCCACCCCTGCATAACCATTATTAGGTGGCAGCTGGCCCTAAGGAAAACTCAAACAAGCACAGGGCTCACCCTGACCACTCGCAAACGCCTTTTAAAACCACCACCACCACCACAACCACAACAAAAACAGCTTTTACTAGCATAGGTAATCATGCCAAAATAATCCCCGTAACTGACCTTGCATGGAAATGCTCTAATGCCATGAAACATTTTTTCGTGGTTAAAACTGCACAATGCACCTGAACTGTGTGTGTGTGTGTGTGTGTGATGAAGATCTGTTTACTTCAGAGGCATAAACAGCAGTACTAGGAAGGAGTGGCGAGGTCGAGATACTAGTCACCTTGGCAGGGCCAGATCTAGCACAGGCTCTGTCTGCATGTGTGATCAAGGCTGACCAGCAGCCTCGCCAGTGTATTCCTATGAGGGATGTGAATTTTCCATGAGCGTGAGGGTTGGGTCCCTCTGGACCAGGTGAGCACCCCGGCCAAAGAGCACCCCGAGGTGGCCCTGTCTGCATCTGGGGCAAAGCCATGTCCAAGAGGGAAAGTATGGTGCCCTCTGATCACCAGGAAGGCCCCACACGTTCCAGAGCAGCTGGGATGAGGCCTTCTGGTTAGCAAGCACTCCCTTCCCTTGGCCCCAGTCATTTCTGCAGAGCCCCCAAGGAGAGAACATCCAAGGCAGCCAGACTTCAAAAGAAGGGTTAAAGCAGAAAAAATAGATACTATTGCAAAGTGAACAAATCTGGACCCTTTATAAATCTCTGTGTCTCCATTTTATCCTTTGTGTGAGCATGAGGAGTGTGGGCTCCTGCGGCCAGATGGTGCCGCAGCCAAACAGCCAGAGGGTGGGGCGTCCAAACCCAGAAGGGAACTGGGTGGTCACATCTTATACACGCTCAGGCATTACATCCCTGCCTTGTCATCAGATGATGAGGTATGCTCTTTCCTCCAGGGGATTTTTTGAGAATGTTCCCTTTCCCTTAGATTTCCCAGGTCGTGAATATCAGCCCCAGAATGAATTAAGAATGAACATATCTACATTCTTGAAATGCAGTGGCTTTTACAATCAACCGACCTGTTCCATTCTCTCTCTCCCCACTCCCTAATGCATCCCAAGGTTCACAAAATGTTAAATGAGGATATTAACTTCTGGCCTGTTGCCTTGGCCTCATTTCCAGGGACTATATCACATAAAAGCAACATAAAACATGAAGGATACACAACCTGAGGCTAATATAACACCCAGAGCCCTGATTGTATTATCTGAAAGGCAATGACCGTGCAGCTGAGACCCATGCTTAACTGACGTAGTATCTCAAAAGTTCTGAAGCTGACATGAGTCATAAAGAGCCTACCAAGAGTCCTGCAGTGATGCCCCAGGTTGTTCCGGAGTCCCACTTTTGATGAGTCAGCATATTTTGGATCACGCTAAATAAATCCTGTTCAGCCCTGAATGCTAAATATCTAATATGTAATCCACATGTGTGTGCCTGGCTCCCTGAAATCTCCCACCCCAGGGGCTCTAATCATATCATAACTCTCTCTGCAGCTCTGTTCTCATAGTGCCCTGCTCTCCTCTAAGGTCTTTAAAAAAAGATACATTATTATTAACCATGTGTGTAGTTAAGGAAAGTGAGGGTCTGAGAGATAAGTAAGTGTTCTTCAGTCATACAGATAAGAAGGCCTCATCTAAACCCAAGCCTTTTCAACATACCATATTTAATGTGTTAATCTTTTCCAGATTCCTTCCTGCATGAATATCATGGTCTCAGGTTGTGAATTCTTAGAGAGCGGCAGTTGCTTCTCATTTGCTCTGGAGTGCTCTGCACCCTGCCCAATGCCTGGCCAGAATGGCCACTCACTGAATGTTTGTTAGATCAGAGAGCTGGACCGTGAGTGGTGAAGATATTCTGGTTTAGGAAGAAGATTTTAGTTTCCTCTAATTCATACTTAGGTTGGCAACTTCTCCACTGACCTCATATGCCTTCAACAAGGAGACAGAAGGACCTTTATTTGTGTGGCCAGCACAGGCATACCTAAGCCCTTCTTGGTTGTTGCTCTCAGGGCAAGAGTCTGATAAGAAGAGACACAGCCAGAGCAATTACTCCTGTCCTCCCCTTCTCTCCAGGTTAATTATACTATGATGTCAGAATCCTACATATTCATTGAGTAGGAGAATCTTATTTACTTACCTCCAGTCAGGGGCATTTACTTCCTTTAAAGACCCATGCAACCTGGTACATAATAGCTACTCAAACATACTTAAGAATCAGAAAATATTAGAAGATGGTGTAATGGGAAAATGAATTAGTCCAATTCCTTTATATGATTGATGACAATGAAATCAAGAAGGTGGAAGGTATACTGATTATCAAAGCAACAGATTACTTTTGCTGGCTTGACTAAATTGAGACAGAAAATGACTTACCTTCCCTATGATCTATTATACAGATCAAGACGTGTAGCTCTGGAAAGTCTCTAGAGCATTAAACATATGACTCAAAGAAATTCAAATTAAGTATGAACATGTGATGGGATCCTCGAGAGAATACTTCTGCTAGACTAGACTCTCTGACCCTAAAACAGTTAGTAGTGAGCAGTTCATTAGTTAATGCCCGGGGTCAAGGATACGGACATCCAGCAAGAAGGGCTATGGGGACCGCTTTCTCACAATGAACCAAAGATAATGTGAGATACTATAGGAGACTCAGGTGGTTGTAATATCAGGAGTAACAGCCACACAGCCTGGGTTTTGTCACTTTCAAGATTAAATAACACATACTAACCGAGAGACTTAACATCTGAGCTATGATATGTATCTTTCAGTTTTCTGTAAATGTATATGTGTACCACAATAAATGACAATGTCAGTGTGTGTCCAAACGCAGTATCAAACAAGAGGATGACATAATGGGGAATCACTGGGTGATATTTAAGAAATACCAATCTTTCTAATAAACATAATATTTAAAATCAGTAAGCTATTGACTGTCAAGTGATAGATAAAATTTTTAAAAATAAATAAATAAATAAATAAATAAATAAATAAATACATACATACATACATACTATTTCTTTGACAGAGAAAGAGAAAGCCAGCGAGAGAGGGAACACAAGCAGGGGGAGTGGGAGAGGAAGAAGCAGGCTCATAGTGGAGGAGCCTGATGTGGGGCTCGATCCCAGAACGCCGGGATCATGCCCTGAGCCGAAGGCAGACGCTTAACGACTGAGCCACCCAAGTGCCCCAAGTGATAGTATTTATAACGTTGCATCAAAAACTCTGGATTCTATCATTCTAAACGTGTACTTCCCAAAGATGATTTATTATATACCATTCTATGGCAAATATGAAAAGTCAGTTATTGTACTGTCTATGAATGTTGGGGGAGGGTATCATGAGTGTTCTCCAATGGTTTTACATCTCTGCCTCCTGAGGCAGAGAAGTCAGGGGGGAGAGAGATTCATTCAGTCTACGTTTTGACAAGAAATTTGAGAGCTGGATAATTATAGATCTCATAGATTTGGCCAGCTTTACTATTAAGGAAGGAAACGCAGAAAATGAAGCTGTCACGGGTCTTCAGTATGGGCCGGGTACTGTGCTCTATTCCTCACATGTCTCACCTCATGTAGCCCTCATGACAGCCTTGGAAGCAGGTATAGCTGTCCTAACTACATGGATGTGCAAATTGAGGTACAGAGGTTAAATACCACCAGGGCTTGATCTGTGACACAGCCTAGATTTGCTCCCTTGATTTTCTGACACATAAAGCCATACTCTTTCACTAATCCCTTTGCCTGAGATTTGCTGACTTAATGCACACAAATAAATCGATGACACATTAATAGGGATGTTAAGTAGCTGTAATGTCATTGGTAGTGACACTGAAATAGAGCGCATCCTCACAGATGACCCCACCATATTTAGGGTACTGGGATTCCTTTAGCAAAACTTTTGTGTGAAAATTACTTTTATAGATATTTCTGCAATCATAGACTTAGAGATTCTTTTTTTTTTACCTTGAAGATACCTTTCAGATCTTTTCATTCAACTCCCTCCTTTTACAGAGGAGAAAGATGATAGGTAAGAGGTGAAGTTCCTTGTCCAAAGTCACAAAGCAAGTGAGAGGATTGGACCTCAGGATGACTAATTACAATTCTGCTTCTGAGGCAGCTGTTCCACATTTCCTATATTAACCAGACAGTTACAGAATATGGAGACAATGGAAGGAAGACAAGCAGTTCTGACTAGCGTGTTCTGGCTTCCACTACTTTACTCTGGGCAGGAATAGCAAGGATATGAGAGGCATGCAGCCGGAGTTTGGAAAGTGGGGGGAAACCTATCTATCATCTATCTACCGACATTGGACACTGGATGGACTTTTCCCTTATTCGTGAAACATATCTTTAAATAGTGGAATATGTCCAGAGGGCCAGGCTAGGGTCTGACAACACTGGGAGAAAGCAAAAGCCCCGACAGGCTTGCTCACTGTTGCGGCTAACACTTCACGTTGGTAGAGGTTTTCTGGACTAGGAAATTTAATATATGCAGGAATTCCACTAAGTGCTGCAAAGGAGCATTGCCCTTCCTCCAGTACTTTCTAGTATTAGTAGTTGGATGAAAGAAATGAGAAAGCTCGGTTATGTCCTCTTTGGGCAAGGAATGGAACGGGCCATACTACTTCATTTGGCAGAGGTGGGGAATCGATCAGACTGTGGAGGTGTCCATCAAGTCTCAGGCTCAAGTGCATGATCAAGTGCACCCCCACAGGCTCAAGTCTCTGTGCCTTCTGAGAACCAAGCCCTTTTACGTGGCCACAAATGATGGCAGCAGGACTGAGGCAAACCTCATACTGCAGAGCAGGGCCAAGCTTCTTTCGGAGGCTTGGCCTCCGTCTCTGCTAGAGGAGGACACGCTATATCTGAGTAACAGCGCAACGAAATCGACATTTCTTTGTGGAAAGTCTAAAAAATATATACGTATGCTCAAATATTTGAACACCTGGAGGATAAGATGATACACCATTTCACAACCGGAAAATACATAAAGAAGACTTTTAAGATAACCTGAACCACCACGACAAAAAAGCGTGTGAGTAGTAAATGTAGGTGGGTATTTAAATTCTTCATCGCTATTTGCAATCTCAGGAACTTCATTGATAGAACCACTTTTTAAGGCATATTACACAAAAAATAGGGGGGTAGATGATGTTTTTCTAAGGTGAAGTTGCTTGAAACACCACACTTTCTGAATTTTATCCAATACGAATACTAAAGATTTTATTCTAAGCCACAAGCACTCTTTTACATAATATTAAAGCAATTTTTAACCAGCCTTTAAAAATATATTTATGATCTCTAGAACTTAATCACAGCAATAACTTACTGTGTTGTTATAGTACAAACATTAAAAGGCTTATTTATATTAATTGTGGAGACATGCTCCTCTAACCAAGTACTGCATTTCTAGTCCACCTGTTTTTACTTATTTTTTTCAATGTGATATGATGTGGTAAACCTTATAAGCAGAAGCCCATAGTGCTTAGGAATGTGGGTTTCAGAGCAAAACAGCCTGTGCTGAAATCTTGGCTTTTCTCCATCAGAGTTGTTCAAACTTGTACTACCTTCTTCTCTGTTTTCTCATGTGTGAAATGGGGTAATAATAGCAACTTCCTGGTTAAATGGATATAAAGATCAAAAGAAAATTTAAATAAAGATCAGGGACTTGAGCTTTATTAGCGCTTGATGCATTCTGTTTTTATTAGCTTTCCAATCTAGCAATGACCGAGGTAATTTCCCAATAATGTGTCTTGCCTAAATTGTTTGTTAGTTTTGCTTTGTTTAGAAAAAGTAACTGAGTTAGTGTGATGATTAGAGATCATTTGTAAACCCTCAAAGGTTAATTTTCTTTTTTTATGAGAGGGAACTACTGGGGAAGTAGTTCTTTAAATGTTTGTATCTTTGTTATTAAAGAATAAATAAAAGAAAGTCACCAGTGCTTTGGCGCTGTCATAAAAGAAACAGAATTATTTCCTTGGGCTTTCTCCAAGGCTTGCTGTATGCAGTGACCATAGCAACCTTAAGTTTATTTCTGTGATTCCTTGCAGTAACGCTCTTCATTGAAGGTATCCACGAGAATCATTTTTATTACAAACCTAAGAGCCTACTTAATACATGTGAAAAGATACCCAGAGAGGAAAATTTTTAATAAAGTCTCAGAGTATATTAATGGCAAGATTGTGTTAGGAACCCTTGTCTAACACAGAAAATATACATGTCCTGCTATTATCCTTGGATTGAGGGAAAAGATGAGTAGTCAAATGTATCTGAAACAAACTCTCTTTATTGCTTGCTAAGCAAAACGCAAGTTTGATGCAGACCTCCGTCATTTAGGACAAAGCAGGAAACCAGCTTTACATAGTGTTTTTGGGAAGTGATGATGAGGGTTAGGAGACTGGCTGACTTCCAGAAGCAGGGAAATTAGGGTGAGAGAGGGTAATACACTTTAAGACTGGAACCTATCTTTCATTAAAATTGTATTTTGTTTAGTGTATTTTTTGCATTAATTTCAGTAGTTCCAGATAATGCTTTATTTTTTTTTTAAGATTTTATTTATTTATTTATTTATTTGACAGAGATAGAGACAGCCAGCGAGAGAGGGAATACAAGCAGGGGGAGTGGGAGAGGAAGAAGCAGGCTCATAGTGGAGGAGCCTGATGCGGGGCTCGATCCCAGAACGCTGGGATCACGCCCTGAGCCGAAGGCAGGAGCTTAACGACTGCGCCACCCAGGCGCCCCCAGATAATGCGTTATAACACTGTCTTAATTACTGAGTTATTTGGTGCCTTCTTAAATGCTGCATCTGAGATGAGTGCCTCAGTGGCCTCACCCTTGTCCTACTTTGTTTAAAGTACGTGTACTGAAGAAGGGCTGCCCTTGATTGGGAGGGGTGGGTTCACATTCAGTTCTTAACTGACTGAGCCACCCAGGCATCCCTATCCTTTAGTCATTTATTTATCTATTTTTAAAATTCTAATTCCTAGCCCTCTTTTTCTAAACAATATCCCAGGACAATCTTTAATCCCAAAATGACTTAAAATGTGTTTATGCTAATGAATCGCAGGCTTACCAGACCAGCCAAAACATCTCCCTGGTAATTTGCACTCAGACTCATTTGCACATTTTCACAGAAAATAGAGGAGGAAAAGAATGAGCTCATTCTCAAATTTGATGAATTATTTGATTATCTGGTTTAAATTATCTTAGTCAAGATTATCACAAATTATTTGAGAATAACCCCTAAGTTTTCTTTTACCATCATTTTTCACAGTCATGTATCCGTTAGGCACTAGAATAGTCACAGTCTTTTTTCTATGTTTCTATGCTTTCTCCACTCTCATCACTTCTCACTTGGTCTATTTAAATGGCCTCTGGAGTAAGTACCTAACTCTCCAGCTTCTCTTCCTCTACTCTTCCACTCAATCCCCCAGAGATCCAACAAGTAGTCTTTTAAAATGCAAATTTAATCACTTTGTTGCTTTACATACGTATACACACATATGTGTTATATATGTTATATTTATATGTCATATGTGTCTTATGTATATATACGTGTATATACATATATACACGTATATGTGTATATACGTGTGTATATATATATATATATATATATGTTATAATTTATATGTGAGTGTGTGTTATAATTTCCTCAGAGGTATTCTCTATTCTGACTTTAATAACCTTAAATTACTTTTGTCTGTTCTTGAAGATCATCAGTAGAACCTCACAGTATGTCCTCTTGTGTCTATCTTTCTTCATATTTGTAACATTTGTTTACATTATTGTGTGTGTAGGACTAGTTCATCCTGACAATGAATAAAACACCTTAGTAGTCATTAAAATTCAATAAAGTACCATTCATTAAAATACTACCTATATTTATGTGTGTAGTTTTCAAACAGAGCATTTAGAGAAGGAAGTGGAGGGAGGAAAGTGTAATTGGCACGTACAATTTGTTGCCTGAATATTTTTTAGAGCATGAAGCCCCCAAAATGCTTGAGAAGGGCAAGTATCTAGAATGGGGAGAGTAAAAGGTTGTGGAATCCAAGGTGAATTTAGTTTGGACTTACTCTCACTCTAAACAAACTACTCCTCTTCCTGAACTTTAGTTTTTCTCATGTGTCAATAAAGTTAATAATAATACAGACCACACAGGGTTGTCCTGAGGTTTAAATGAGAGGGCGCGTGGGGAAATGCTCCATAAACTAAGAGTTTCATTCAATTATTCTGCTGATTCATGGAACCATAGTGGAATTATTATTAAAAGTTCAGGTCATTTTAAGAATATATTTTCTTTCTGATATCACAGTGAAAAGCCATGACACTGCAGTACTAGGAACATAGTGGTATTCTAAACTGGCAATGCATATATTTTACATATTTTGGGTTAGGAAAATTTTCTGGAATGTTCTTCGAGGCTGGCGTGTACCGTAATCATAATCATAGTCATAGCAATAGAAGCAGTTAGTAGTAGTAGTAGCAGTAGTAGTGGCACTATTAGTAGTAAATGGATAAAAGAGAAATCATCTTAATCTTTTAATGGCAAACAGATACTAATTTAAATGGCTTATTTTTATTGGCTGAAAATTGATACATAGACATTGTAGGAAGTGATATATAATCAGACATATTTATCATAAGACGTTATCAGGACTTACTGCCTGTTCTTACACAATTTTTCTTTCTTTGATCACAGCATCAGAAAGAGAAATAGAATCAGGGCCCATGTTCCTAAACACGGAGTTCAGGTTTTCATTCATGAGATCAGGCTATTCTTCATAGTTAATGATTTTTCCTTCGTGGCTCAATCCTTTTGTTCCAGTTCTTGATAAATTTGGCACCAGAAAAGTGGAGAATCTTGCTATCTATTAATATAGCTGATATCAGTAGCACTTACAGAATTCAGCTTAGAAAAAACCCAAACCAAACCAAACTGAAGAAAAATAATCCTTTTGTGGTCTTTCTGTCTTATTAATTCTATTGTGGCTGAAACTGGGGGATTCCTGGCAGCACATCCACCTGACTTTGTCCAGTTGGGTTTTAAATAATTCACACAATCAGCCTTGTACTATAGCTCCTGGGAACTGGTTCTGCGATATAATAGAACTGAATGGTAGGAAATTCTTCTTGATATAATATTCTTGGGCTCAATTCTTGAGAAAATCTCCTCTGCACAATTTCACTGTCATAAAGAAATCAATGGGAGTCAAAAGCAGAAAAGCACATGGCAGATGGATGAAGAGAGAGGGTGATGGGATGGGGTGGGAGAAGTAGTACTGAGAGCACAGGCCAGGCAAGAAAGGAGGGGGCACAACAAGTTTATGTCAAAAGAAGGGACTGGCCGGAGAGAAGAATATTTTCTTCAAATGAATCTTATAGAGCAGCACTATTAACGCGATTAATGGAAAATCCTCTCCCTCATTATGGGCTTCTCAAGATGCTGACTTTAGGAAAATCCAGGGGTATGTTTGATTTTCAGATTGTTAACTTCTTTTTTAAAAAGATTTTATTTATTTATTTGAGATAGAGCATGTGCAAGAGAGAGTGAGAGAGAGAGAGAGAACATGAGTGTGGGGGGGAGGGGTAGAGGGAGAGGGAGAAGTAGGCTCTCCACCCAGCAGGGATCCCAACACAGGGCTCAATCCCAGGCATCCCCAGATTGTTAACTTCAAATTAATATTTAATCCATTTAAAACCCACCTCTTTCCAGGTTAACAGGCATAACATGGCAAACACCAACTGATGGGGGCATCCAGGGTAGGAGTGGATAAAACAATTTAACTCTTCTTCAGGTTGTAATAGAACTGTTACGTTCTCATGGATACCTACTCATCCCCACCTCTTGTCACATTTCCATGACTATCTTCTTTGAATCTTGAGTCCTCAGATCAATGGATTTTAAAAAGTAATGACATGGGGGCGACCGGGTGGCTCAGTCGGTTAAGCATCTGCCTTCAGCTCAGGTCATGATCCCAGGGTCCTGGGACTGAGTTCCACATCGGGCTCCCTGCTCAGTGGAGAGTCTGCTTCTCTCTCTCCCTCTGCTTGCTGTTTCCCCTGCTTGTGCTCTCTCTCTGTCAAAGAAATAATTTTTTTTAAAAAAGTAATGACATAAGAGCAGACATACAGAACCCAAGATGGCTGCCTGGAATCAGCTTCTTTTCTACCCTGCCTGTGCAAGTAGTCAAGGACAATTTCTCTCCATGAGTGTTAACAAAGATAAAAGCGTCAGATAAAATTCTTAAGGTAACTTTGGGAAAAACATCTAAAAAGGAGAGAGATTCACAGCATTATTTAATCTACATGCTTTAATTAGACATGCTTTAATTCAAAGTTAAGCCGTGCCATATTTTGTATACATGTAATGCTAAAATTTCTAGACCCCAGAAAATTCAGATCCAGTTGGTCACAAGGCTTTTGGAATAAGACTCAGAATTGGCAATATGATCAGCAGGACACTGCATGATCTGGCCCTTGTCTGTTTCTCCAGATTCACTCTAACCAGTCTTTTCTGCTTTCTTTCCACACTGGATATTCTGAACTTTAAATGTGCCATGCCTTCTTGTGCTTCAGAGGCCTCCAACATGCCACCATATTGGCTAGGATTTTCCTGAGTCCTCCTCTCCCCCACTTCTCTCCTCTTTCTCTCCTAGTTACTTTTGAGAGCATTGCTTAATTTTCACATTCTCAGGAAAATCTTCCTCAGTTAACAATAGCCCTTCAGACTAGGTCATTTATTTTAAGCTCCTATATGATCCAGCACTTTTCTTCTAAAATAGGTATAAACACATACTCATACTAGTAAATATATAAATATGTCCTGGGCTGAAATGTAAACTCCATGAGGACAGACACCTTTCATTCATTATCATACCCCTTATGTCTTCTCTGTGCCCATTGCATTTTGGGCTCCTGCATGCTTTTGTTGAATAAGTAACTGTGCATGTTACAGATTATAATAATAAAAAAGTGCCTATTTATAGCAAAGTGTGACATAGCTGGGAGTAGCTGAATAGAACCATTAACAAATGTCTATATTAAAATAAGTAAACAAAGCCTTTCCCAAATGTAAATGAATTTGCTGCTTGCTTGAGTCATCAGAGCAATGCTGACAAGTGCGCATGCTTCCTTCCACACAGCTAAAACAGCCCTATATAAGGATGTCACTTCTCTTCAATGTTCTCTCCATTCACAGTCCATGGTTTCCTCATTGTGTGTGTGTGTATACACATATGTACATATATATACATATATAATATGTATTTCTAGTTTAAATTATAAACCTGTTGAGAAAGGACAGCACCTTTTTTTCCCCCACAGCAGTCAGCAACTATTAAATAATGCTAACAGTACCACATAAGGATAAGAACCACAGCATATGTCTTGGAAAATTTAAAAACCTCCCAAAGTACTTTTATCTTGTGCTGTGGGTAGATGACTGTGATATTTAAATCCAAGTTGACAAGTGCACTATGAGAGTGAAGAGATTCTCTGGTATTTCATAGATAAGCAAAAATCATGTATCATTCAGAAACTGTTTCATTCAAAGGGATGAGCAACAGGAAAAGAAAGAAATTCCAGTGGTTCACGTGCAAATAAACGTGGGGGGAAACGTGACTGTTCCAGGGGCATCATTGGGGAAAAGCACATTGAAATGTGAAGTAGTGGGAGTGAATAGACGGAGGTAGGGTCCCTGAGAGGAAGACTGAAGGGCTTAGAATATATGTAAGTAGGAGCACAGCTATTATCATCATGGGTTGAAGAAGAGCTTCTGGGGCAGACATTTGAACACTCAGAAAGGTAGGGCTAAGAATAGGAGCTTATAGCTACAATTTTTCTAAATGCCCTAAATTGTAATATGAAGTTCAGCAGTAGCTAAAGGACATATACTCCCAACTGAAATGCCAAGACCAAATGGTCAAAGAGAAGGGTTCAAGAAGTGGGTACCAGTGAGAATGTGATAACTGAATGTAGTCCCTGAAGACCTTCTTCATTCCCCCCAAGAATTCCTCCTGCACTCACTGCCTGTTTCACTCAGATGGTAGTGAGGTTTTGGTACTTCAGGTAATCCTTACCTTTAGAGGGTAGTCTGCCTCGTCTATCCAGTAAGGTCAAGGAGACCAGTATCAATGAGACTATGGTCCACCTTCCATTATTTTCTTGGCCAACACAGCACATGGCACAAAACACAGTGCCTATAAAATCTTAAGTTTTGAAATCGTCTTCCCATACATCAAAGACACAATCATTATTTTCAAATGCAGTTCTGGAAATCTGCTTTTGAAAAAGCCTTGGTTCTAGTGCTGGACATCCAACAGAATAGTGGTTTTCAGATCTAGCTGTCTGATGCAGATGCTCTCTGGTGGAATATCATAGCAGCCACATGTTTCTCTTAGAGCTACAACAGATGAGTTGTCTTTCTTTTTGCTTCTCTCTGCTTTGGAGAAATACTGGGTTTTGAAGGTGCAGGTGGTCCAGATTCGTTCACTAGTACACAGTTAATTAAGCCTGTTTCACGATTATACCCTTGGCTGTCTGAGAGGTATTCCTGGACGCTAAGCTATATGAGTTCTAAGAGGGCCCTTTCATTTTTACGTTGGAACTTGTAGTGGACTCTTCAAAACAATTGTTTTTTAGAAGCTGTGGGACCAGTGGATGTGTTCACTTTGCACTAGTGTCTAAAATAAACTCATAATCACCCTTGTTCCTGCCTTCTACTTATGACACTTGAAATTTAATGCTTAGGTACATAATCTGGAGCTAGGATGAAGTGGGCAAACTAGCTCTTTAATTCACTTATGTTAATTCAATAATGATTAGGAACTCAACCCAGAAAAACTCACAACATTTGTTTAAATATGAGTATAGTTGACACGCAATGTTACATTAGTTTTGAGTGTACAACATAGTGATTCAGCTTCTCTATCCATTATGTTATGCTCACCACAAGTGGAGCTACCTTCTGTCACCATACGACACTATTACCGTACCATCGACTGTATCCCCTGTGCTGTACCTTTCATCCCTGTGACGTATACATTCCATAATTGGAGGTCTGTATCTCCCAGTCCCCTTTACCCATTTTACCTATCCTCACATCCCTCCCCCTTTCTCTGGTCACCATCAGTTTCTTTGTATTTATAGGTCTGATTCTGATTTTTTTGCTTGTTTAATCGTTTGTTTTGTTTTTTAAATTCCACATGTAAATTAAATCATTTGGTATTTGTCTTTCTCTGTCTGACTTATTTCTCTTAGCATGACACTCTCTAGATCCATTCATGTCATTGCAAATGGCAAGATCGCATCCTTTCTATAACTGAGTAATATTCCACTATACACATATACCGCATCCTCTTTATCCATTCATCTATCTTGATGTAAAAATCATAACATTTTTAATTTCAAGATGCCGGAGCACAAGGTAAACTAGAATTAATTACATATCCATTAGATTTTGCTTTGTAACAAAATTCCCAGAACAGAGTGGCTTTAAACAACAGCTCCTTATGTTGGTGTGGATTACACATTTTGGCTATACTCAGGTGGCTGTCCTACTTATTGGGTTCGGGCTTAGCTATTTTTGGATGAGGCCTTGGCAAGGCTGAGCAGGATGTTTGTGATACCTGGACTAAGTGTTGTCTCTTTCCAGGAAGCATGGAGCCTATTTAGGATTCTCTCTCTCCCTCTCCTCTGCCTCCCCTTTCTGCATGTGTGCACTCTCTCTCTCTCAATAAATAAACAAGCAAACAGCCACTATTCCTATACTTTATCTGGAATGAACTAAACAAAGCACTTGTATTTTCAATGGACATTAATTCAGAAGATTTTTGCAAATATCAGAAGGAGTGATGTATAAGAACAGTGAAATATTGACTTTTTTCCCTGTGGTTCTTCTGTTTCATTATTTTTACAGCCTTATCGATTTCATTTAATCTGACATTGTGATAAGAAAAGCTAATCATCACATGATCAGTAGGGTCTGTGATATTATATGAAACTCCCTGCCGCCTCTGCTTGAGCAAATATAATAGGATTGACCTTCTGACATTCAGACCTAGAAAAAGGAATTTTCTGTGAACAGTGAAGTGTCTCTTGTAGGAACAAAAGTCTATAAAATGGATATCAAAAGAAAAGATATGTTCTCAAATCTGGCTACTGGGATTCTGCAGACAGTGCAGACTCCACTCTCCCCCACCACACACACATGACGCACACACGGCAGGTTCATTAGTCAGTACCCTTGAGCTGGCTCTGACTTCAAGAAAGTACACAATCTGCTCTGCCTGATCCCAGACCAACTAGAACCACTGGCATTCAAGGAAGGACAACTTCTGGGTCCACTCTATAGATGGCATTAAGTTATTTGGTTTACTGTGATGGATGCCCAGTGAGTGGTTCCCTAAACCCCTAGCCCAAGAAGGACTGAAGAAGTTTTCATGTGAGGTTGTATACCATGAAGTGATTCAGTCAGTTCCAACAGCAGGCGGCAGCATTTTTATAGATACAGTCTTTGCTACTATAAAACCCATTTAAATCTCTAAAATAAATTACCTTTGCTCCCTGTTCATTCTATGACTTACTCTTTTTTTTTTCTCTCTCACATATATAAGCAAGAAAAACCCAGTAATCCTAAAATTGGTCTGCTAGAATTGGATCCAAAAGGAATATATTCAGCGAATGCCTAAGTAACTGCTCGTGCTGCCCATAGAATGTGCCCTCTGAGATGTTTTCTCTAATGATGGAGTAGTCCTAGCTTTACTTGGGTGGTCTCCACTTGCTATTGTGTGAAGATGCGATTCCCCATGACGGCAGGGTCACTGTCTCCACAGAGACTTAGAAACAGCAAAGACCACAGAAACCACGTGTCTGTTTTCTGATTGCCGGGGGCCAGAAAGCTAGTCTCTATGAGATCTCATCGATGACATTGGCTTCAGTAGCATCCAGCCCTTCTACGTTAGTTGAGCACATTTGGGTTCAAGTTATACTGAATCACTTGAGCGAATCTAATTTTTTTTAAATGTAATATATGACAAAGATATAAGTGTTTCTGCCAGAGACGAATAAAGGCAGCTTTGATCTTCTCCCTTCAGATTGACTCACTTTGCCCAACCAAAGCTTATTGTAGAATGGGTTCTGCCACAGCTCTGCAGATGGTATTGACACAGGCGGATTTTTCATCTCCATTCCCAAGGACTGTGATTGACTAAGTTTGGGTCTAATACAATGGCAGGTTAATTATTTAGTCTCAATTTTATTACTACTATGTAATAGATTCACACTTTCTCCCCATTGCCATGGTCACGGGGTTGGCAGAATATGCATTCCTCCCGCAACTGAGTTAGGGCTTTGCCATGTGACTTGGTTTAGCTAATGGAAGACTAGCAGTTATGACACAGGTAGAGCATTGAAATGTGTTCGCATACGTGGGCTTCTTCTCTTTGATACGATTATCCACCATGAAAGAAATATGTCCCATGTAGCTATTGTACTTTTAGCTGAGGTCTCTGAACAAACATATCCGGAGTAGACATGGACTGAAGCAGCAGCCTGAAGCTGAGACCAGTAGAGATCAGTTAAATGCCAGCTAGCTTACAGTCATATGAGCATAAGAATGCTGTTTTAAATTCGGGGTTGCTTGTTATGCCACAGTATTGCCATAACAATTGACCAATAGAGAAATCAGTACTGAAAGTTGAGTACTGCCATAAGAAACTTAAAATGCATTGCACTGGTGCTGACAAAGGACAATAGGTGGTAAGGAAGCTATTACGCAGACTAGAAAAATATCAACATATTTGCAACAAGTGAAAACAGAAATATACCTGATAAACATAAAACATTGTACGAGAGAATCTCAAGGCAAAATATTGGAAAGGTAAACTACATTTGATAAGGTTCACTAAGGAAGAGATAAGCTCAGAAGAGTACCTCTGGCTTACAAAGACTATTGAAAAGAGAGCCAAAAAACCATGAGGATTGCAATGCAGTAAAATGAAACAGTTTCCAGACATTTAAAGCTATAGACATTTAAATGCTATGGACTTTAGAACCAAAACCATATCCATACCATTTCTTATTTGGATTTCGGAATATAGATGCTGCTTGTTCTGATTTTTATTTTTATGCCTTTCTAATTTTAAGTAAATATAACATGTATTCAATTAGACTCATTTCTTATATTTTGTAAAGTTGTCCTTTAATCCAATTTTACTGACAATCGCATTTAACTCTTCTGTAAATTTCCAAAGAACATTTATCTCAGCAGGTAATTTCCCCTACTTAGCACAATACATAGATCCCATATATTTTTACAATATCCATACCAAACGTTAATTTGTTTAAAACATTTGGGGCTGCGCATAGTTTTGATGCAGTTACAAGACCTTTTTGACTATGGCTGATGGAATTTCTGCATTCTTTTCGTTGCCTGAGTCACATCTGCAATGGAATATTCATAATCTTAATTCCCATTTCTTTAAAGTATAATAAGAAATTGGACATGTGAAAAAAATTGAAGATATCATCATAGATTTTATTGTATTTTTCAGTTGTCTAGCTCATATACATTTCAAAACCTTTATCTTTAACAACTTGCCTTTATCATGTCTTTACAAAGTAGATAACAGTTTTTATGCCAACAGCCCTATTTTCATACTTTTAAATCAATACTTCACAATATTAATTTAACCATACAATTCAGTAAGTGCATAATTATTGTGGTAGGCAGGTTTTAGGATGTTCCATCTCAATTACTCCACTTTCTGATATTCACACTCTTGTATAATCTCCACTACAAGGGAGTCTGGTGACTTGCTTATACACATAGAATAAGGCAAAGAGATGGGAGGTCACTTCCATGATTAACTTACATAAGATTTTAACTTCTATTGTGCTATCAGAATCTCTTTATTTCCTATGAGGCTTTTATACTTTGATGAAGCAAGCTTCCATGTTACAGAAGTTCACATGGCTAAGAACTTAAGAAAGACTTCAGCCAACAGCCAGTAGGAACGGAGGCTCTTAGTCCAACAGTCCTTAAGGTACTGAATTCTTCCCATAATCCAATGACCTTTGAAATTGATCTGTCTCCAGTCAAGCTTTTAGATGAGACCCTAGACTTGCCTAATACCTTTACTTAAGCCTGGTGAGAAATTCTGAAACAGGGGATCCAGCTAAGCCATTCTTAGACTCCTGGCATCCACAAAGTGTAGGATAATAAAACTGTGATTTTTAAGGTAGTAGCAATAACAAGAATCCAGAGCGCTGCTGTTAAGACTAAGAACCAGGGCGAAGACATAATCTAGGATGTGGCTGTCAGACTTCTGCTGGTACTTCCGAAAGCATTAAGATGGCATCCTGTAGATCTCTTTAGCTGGACAAATGTATTCAGCTAGACCTTAGATATATTGAAGATATGGTCTTACAGAATCCTAATACATATATAGTCTAGACAGGAATATCTGAACATAACTGTGGTTGTGGCTTTTGGCACATAGAAGGGACTTAAATTAATTGTACAAGTATAAAATGATTCAAGTCTTTAAACCACATATACAAATAAAATTGAGTAACTCCAAAATGCAATTGGAAAATGAGCTACAAATAACAGATTACTCAAAAGTTTCTCCCAGACACACCCACATCTCAAAGTTTATCCTGTGTCTGTGCTGGCCCCTGAAACGTGGTATACTGTTTGCCTCAACTGGATTCCAATTCCTGGGCACCCTGGCATCACCCCTATTGCTACCTTACAGGATTCCTGCTTCTATCAGTCTCAAATAGATATAGCAGAAAACAGTGTGCTTAAGTTACAAGCTGCCAAGAAAGAGACTATTATAAGAGAGAAGATAGCATGACTCACCCTTTAATAGTGTTCATGTAAATTGCTTGGTGCCCTACAGAGAACTTTAAATAAAAAATGAATTCTGATCATCAAAGTGCAAAGAAAAAGAAATGTAATCATCTTTTTCTCCCTTTCAATCATTAAATGAGAAGAGTCTCATCAATGCTTAATGTTTCCAGATCACTTCACTGCTCATGAAGGTACTGCCCTGATCCTGCAGACAACAGTAGAGTCAGCCATATAGAACAGCCAAGGGGGCAGCTGTGACATTTGTGCAACAGCAAAATGCTACCTGAAATCTCAGTCTTTGTGATCTGGACACTCATAGGGCTCTTTAAACTTAGGTGCTCACACAAAGTCCAGGTGGCTGTCAGTGTGCAAATCTTAGTGCAGGTAAGAGATGCTTTTCTTTGGAGGAAAGAAAAGGGCAAAGTGAGGAACTAAATTTGGAAGCTAGAGGTATGTTCTCTGGAACTGACATTCATAGGCAAAGCACAGACATTATTAGTTTTGTTTCCACCTGTAAAGTGGGGCTAATGGAACAGGAAACAAATGTTTTCACATTAAACACAAGTGAGGGGTTTTCTTTTTATTTCTGCTTCTCATAGTTTCATGTCCATTCAATACTCCACACTTTATGCTGCTTATGAAATCTGTGATACAGTCTCTTCTTGGCTTTCGTCAGTTGCAAATTGTGTTCAGAACAAAACAGCTTCAAAGCATTTGTGAAAAAGAAAGGAAGGGACAAACCTGAGCTGGAGGCAGTTGGGTATGGACTACATTGAACACTTCTCAAAAAAAGAAAGCTAAACCCCATTCTCCCCCATAGACTTGCTGTACTCTGAGGGAACTTTGGGGCAAATCTGTGAACAAGCTTCCTCTCTCTGACTTTCCATAAGGCAGTAGTAAGCTCTCTTTTTGTTCCTTGATCAGGCCTCTTTTTAAATTTCTCTCCTATACCCTCTTTTCTACCTTTGCTCTCTGGATATACATATGTTATCTCTATCGTAGCAGAAGGAACCAAGGTACTTGAGTTTGCATTTCAAGTCTTAAAATATATTCCAAGTTGTAGAACTTTACTTATTTGTAAAATATTTGCAAATCAAATATCTGTTAAGGGGTTACTATCCAAAATATATTTTAAAAATCATAGAACTTAATTAGCAAAAAAAAAGTACTAAAAAAATGGACAGAGGGTCTGTATAGACATTTTTCCAAAGAAAATATATAGATTGCCAACAGATACATAAAGGATGTTCAACATCACTAAGCATCAGGGAAATGAAAATCAAAACCACAATGAGCCATCACGTCATGCTTGTTAGAATGGCTATGATCAAAAAGACATAAAATAAACAGCCTTAGCAAGAATGCAGAAAAAAGAGAATGCTTGAGCACTGTTGGTGGGAATGTAAATTGGTGTAGTTACTATGGAAAACAGTATGGAGTTTTCTTTAAAAAATTTTAAGTAGAACTACCATATGACCCAGTAATTCCATTTCTGGGTATTTATCTGAAGAAAATGAAAACACCAACTCAAAAACATATATACACCCCCATGTCCATTTCAGCATTATTTACATTAGCCAAGATATGAAAACAACCTAAGTATCCACTGATGGATGAATGGATAAAGATTATACAATATACATAAAATTCAACCATAAAAAAGAATTTAATCTTGCCAACTGCTGAAACATGAGAGGACCTGGAGGGCAATATGCTAAGTGAAATAAGAAACCAAACTTGTAGATACAGAGAACAGATTGGTTGTTGCCAGAAGCAGGGGATGGAGGTGAGTGAAGTGGGAAAAGGGAGTCCAGAGGTTCAAAATTCCACTTATAAAATAAATAAGCCATGGGGATGTAATTTACATCATGTTGACTGGAGTTAATAATACTGTATTGCATATTTGAAAGTTTCCAAGAGAGTAAATCTTAAAAGTTCTCATTGTACCCAAAAAACAAATAACCCATTCAAGAAATGGGCAGAAGACATGAACAGACACTTCTCCAAAGAATACATATAAATGGCCAACAGACACGTGAAAAAATGCTCAACATCACTCTGCATCAGGGAAATACAAATCAAAACCACAATGAGATACACCTCACAGTAATCAGAATGGCTAAGATTAACAAGTCAGGAAACAACAAATGTTGTCGAGGATGCAGAGAAAGGAGAACCCTCTTACACTGTTGGTGGGAATGTAAGGTAGTACAGCCACTCTGGAAGAGTATGGAAATTTCTCAAGAAGTTAAAAATAGAGCTACCCTATAACCCAGCAATTGCACTACCAGGTATTTACCCAAAGGATACAAACACTGTGATCTGAAGGGGCACCTGCACCCTAATATTTATAGCAGAAATGTCCACAATAGCCAACTATGGGAAAAGCCTAGGTGTTCATCAACAGATGAATGGATAAAGAATATGTGGTATCTATACACCATGGAATATTACTCAGCCACCAAAAAGGATGAAATCTTGCCATTTGCAACAATGTGGATGGAACTGGAGGGTATTATGCTAAGGAAAATAAGTCAATCAGAGAAAGACAATTATAATATGGTTTCACTCATATGTGGAATTTAGGAAAAAAAAAAACGGGATCATAAGGGAAGGGAGGGAAAAATAAAATAAGATGGAATCAGAGAGGGAGACAAGCCCTAAGAGACTCTTAACTACAGGAAACAACCTGAGGGTTGCTGGAGGGCAGGTGGGTGGGGGGATGGGGTAACTGGGTGATGGGCATTAAGGAGGGCACATGATGTAATGAGCACTGGGTGTTATATGCAATTGACAAAAACTGAACTCTACATCTGAAACTAATGATACACTATTTGTTAATTAATTTAATTTAAATAAAATGAGATAATAAAAAAGTTCTCATTGCAAGAAAAACATTTTGCAGCTTTTTATAAAGATGGGTGGTAGCTAAACTTGTGGTGATCATTTCACAGTGTATACAAATATTGAATCATTATATTGTACACCTAAAACTAATATAATGTTATGTGTCAATTATACCTCAATTTAAAAGAAAAGAAAAGAATGGGGGAAAAGAAGAACTTCACTTTGATTCATTTTAGTAAATGAAGTTATTATTTTATTACATTTAAATTAAACTCTAGTGGATTTCTTTTCAGTAGACGAGGGATCCTGTTAATAATTCTTTGAACATCATGCCCTAACATATTTTCCCCCATGAGAGGTTTCATTATAAATTAATAATGTAGCTAATACTTCAAGGTCCTTCACAACAGCCCCTTTCCAAAGCCTCTTATTTCCTCATTCTAAAGAAATACCTACTTTTATTTTTACTTAGTTCTGTATTCATAGTTTTGTGGGTTTTTTACCTTAAAAGTGTTCATCGAATTGTTAATATTTGGGCCCCCCTAAACCTGCATTCTTCCCACCCTTACTTTTGCATAATACCTTGGCTCAGAGGGACTGGCAGAAATCTAGAAATGCCACAATGACTCTGCTCCCAATAATTTCTCCCCTCCTCCAAGCTTCCTAACTTACCTAAATGTCCTTGGAAATATAAAGTGGGAATCATCACAAATGGAGAAAATTAGGCAACCATGCTGGAAATTTGTCAGCATCAAAAAAGTGGAGTGTGGGGTAGAGTGGAAGCATGGAGAGAGAATTCTGGGGAGAAAGTAGTTTAGGATTAATATCTTAGTGTTGTGAGGCCTGACGTAGTCGACCCTAATTCTATGGTGGAAGTTAAGTAGAAAAATGAGGATTTAAAAGAACAAATAGATCATTTATAACTCAGGATAATTGGAGACATTTAAAATGAGCAGTAAAGCAGAACACACAGATCAATTACTTGCTTTTTTTCTTAGCCATCACCAAAAAAAAGAATTGTGGATTTTTTTCTATCCAAAAAAGCTATCCACAAAAAAGTTAACATGGTCAAATATGAAATGAAATTTGACAGAAAAAAAAAATCTATCAATTTTAAGTGAAGGAAGAGGAGAGAGGAAAGAGGCTTCCTGATGCCCCACAGAAGTGATGAGTTTCGGAATTGAAGTAGAATAATTTAAAAATACCACTGGTTGTTGTGGGCCAAAAATGACTCTTGAATCTTTCACTGTGAGCCAAACCCTATCACACCTCATTACCTCGTTAAGAATTCACCATAATGCCCACTTTTTGTGGGTGAATTCTATAATTGCAATTATCTGGATAATTAGCAGGTGGTCTGACAATTTCCACAACCTGCCCTATGCATTCTCATGGATTTTCAATTTTCTTTATAAATACTCTAGAATATTTTAGAAGAATTGTGGTTACACTTCCCGTCAGTTTGGAAGACCTGAAGAAAAAGAACTAAACATTCTATTTCCTTTACCCCCTCAATAATTCTATTCAGTTTGATTCTATAAAAACTTGTTGAGCATGAATTATCTTATGATCTTTTTACATTGCTGTATTGAATATTTATGTGTCTCTTGTAATGGTGTTTAACTTTTTCATATATTTATTCTGTG
The DNA here is from genome assembly GCF_017311325.1 of Ursus maritimus. Taxonomy (NCBI): domain Eukaryota; kingdom Metazoa; phylum Chordata; class Mammalia; order Carnivora; family Ursidae; genus Ursus; species Ursus maritimus. The sequence continues at coordinate 21,412,539 of NW_024426885.1, read as the reverse complement.
ACTTCTCAGCTAGATCGTTCTTTTAATGAAAGCTATTATAAAATATTTGCAAATGTTAGACACTTCCAGAAATGCAGATATGTATATCATAGTGCTTACTCTGCATCCATACAAAATGATGCAATGGGGAATCTGAATATATAGAGGACTCAAAGCATGACTTCACAGAAAATGCTAGCACAAATACTGTAAAAACAGTATTGATGCATTTAAATGTCTTTATTCCAAGTAATGCAGAAGGAAAAACAAAAAAAACAAAAAACAGAACATAAGCATGTTCCTTTGACTCATTTTTCCTGATTTACTTGCCACAGTTTGAATAATGACAAAAATATTGAATATTCCATCGCACTGCAGAGACAACACAAAGCCAGCTCACCAAACCTCAGTGACGAAAATTAAAGGTAGCTTATATGGATAGCTAGAAAGCGAGGCCATTCCTGGCCAAAATATCTTGAAAGGAGAATGTGGGTATACTTCAAATCCAGGGCCTTGGGGAAGAAAAAGTGGACACAACTTTCTAAGAACTATGCTGTCTCTTCCACCAAAGCAGCAGCTTCTTGGCTCAACCAGCCAAATCATAAACCAGGTATTAGGAGTGGCCTACACACTTAACCTCTCCTAACTAAAAAGGCAAGACCGTTGATCCTCTGAACCACTCTACTTGTTCATGTACATGCAAAACCATCATCTGTACTAAAATGGTGACTAATATAACCAAAAATTATTTAAAAAATTAAAAAAGAAAAAGAAAAGAAAATGGAAAACAGAATATCTTATCTAATTACTGATGGATCTGGAAAAGGAAATTTGTGGCCAGATTTCAAAAGTGCCAACTGGTTTCTTCAAGAGCCTTATAATAGGGTATGAATATAGAGAAATGAGATAGGAAGCGAAACAAGCAAAAAATAAAATAAGACAAAACAAAACCCCCAAACCCACTCAGTTTTCAAGAAGAAAATTTATAGGAAAATAAAGAAGCTAAGAAAAGGTTGGTTTGAAAGTGAGATTGTTTCTCATCAGTAGCCTCACTAGGTTATCTAGGATTCTGAAATTAAGAAATTAAGGAAAAATTATTTAAAATATCTATAGTAAAAATTGAATTAAGTGGAGAAATATTAATATTCAGGTATTCCTTTGGGAAAGGGAATGAGAGAAAAAATGCCTATTAACACTATCCCTGTTAAGTCTTCTACTAAATAGCCAAGCCATTGCAAGAAGTTGAGGGAAAAAAAAGACATCTAGAATTTGAAGGAAAACATCAAACTGTTATTCATAGGTGACTTATTTACCTAGAACATGAAAACAATTATAGAAATATAAAATTAGTATGCCCTTGACAAGTTTGTTAAATATAAGTTCAGTATACCAAAATATTGGATTTCTGTTACATTAAAATAAATGAAAAGTGCAATTTAAAAAAATTTCTACTAAAAATAGCATCAAAAACAAGCATCTAATGATAAATTTAAAGAAAGGTGTGCAAGATTACTGAACTGAAAACTACAAAATTCTATTAAGATACATTATGAAAGTCCTAGATGGACCATGTTCATAGGTTGAAAGAGTCAAAATATAAATGTCACTTTTTTCTTCTCAAAGGCATCTATTAAATAGAGTAACATAACCCAAAACACGTATTTTTCACGTTTTCATCATTGAAAAAAGTACTGGATCTCTTAGATAACCTATTTAAAAACATATTGAAAAAATATATGATTATTTTATATTTTGCAGATTTATTTCACATCTGAATAATGGTTTACAACAAAATAACTACCTTTGTAGGGTAAATAGAAGTAACATTTTCACTATGTTGAACTTACTAATATTTCTTAAAAAGGCAACAAATTCCTAAGCCCAGAGGAAAATAAAATAAACTATAATGTACAAAATTAATACGTTTTGTTTATCAAAGGACATCAATAAGAGGGTGAAATAGCAATCCCCAAGTTTGGAAGATGATGTTTTCAAATGCATGTATCTGACAGAGGACTTGTATTCTAAATCTATAAACAATAGCTATATATCAACAAGATTATGTTAAAAATAGACAATACCAATGGAAAAATGAAAAAAAAAACCACCTTGAACAGACACTTTATAAAAGAAGATACTTTAAGTAATGAATAAAAATCTGAAAAAAATTCACAATTTTCTTAATTCATCAGAAAAATCAAAATTGAAGTTAATCAGTTTCCTCTGTACCCAAAAGAATTGCCAGGCTATAAAAGATGACTGTCAAAGTACCAGGAACACTGTGGATCGTGCAGAACTCACACACTGCTGCTAGGAGTGTGTGTTAGTGCAGCCCTTTCGCTATTTGAAAGTATCCGATACAGAAGACACATCTAACATAGCCACAATAACTGAGATAGCCTTTCTACTCTTAATTTTACCCAGCGAAACACATGCACGTGCTTACCAAAAGACCTGTATTAGAATATTCATAAAAGCACAATTTGTAATATACATGCAGAAGAAATTACCCAAATTCCCACCAGCAGTGACGTAGATAAATATAGCGTGGTACATTTGGCCAAATAAAATACTACACGACAATACAAATTGACGGTTTACAACAGTTTGAACAGAGGTTCGCAAATGCAACTTTGAGAGATAAAGAACAAAAACAGGCATAACCAACCTATGCCCTTACACATCATGGTAGTAGTCTCTCTCTCTCTCTCTCTTTCTCTCTCTCTCTCTGTAGCCTGGGCCTTCTGGAACTTCTTCCCTAAATCTTTCATGATGTGTCTCCTCTCATCATTTTAACAAATATTGAAAAAAAATTTCATGTTCCCTGTACCTCTTTGTTTCTTCACATATTCTGTTTTTACATATTCTGTCTTTTCCCACAGGAAAATATTGAATTTCGTAGAGAAAAAAATACCTGGATCCTACCCAGATTTTCAGGATATTTATAAGGAAATACTTAGAAGCAAGTGTTGTTGGGAGGGCCAAAGACCTAATTAACCACCACAGATTCTTCGAGACCATGATCCTTCTGGCTGCTGGTAGACGCACAAGCCTATGACCACAGGTTCCCCTCTGCAATCTATGCACTGTAGCTACTCTCTTTGGGTACAATTTTCAGGAAATGCATCTGGAAGAAGGCTGTTTGCATTCATACAGGGTTGGGAGGAGAGGAAGTGGACGGCAGGGAGTAGATCTTTTCCCAATCCTTGTCACCTACCATGTTAACTTGAGTTAATTTGTTATCAGATGGGAACCCCACATCCTTCCATACACATTAGTTTCTTCACAGTCTTTGAAAGATACATCTAACTTGCATCGCCCCTGCTAGTTCAATTCATCTCAGGCAAACAATTTATTAATAATACAATTTGTAATCCCCAAAAGGCCTGGATGACAGTGCACTGCCTGAATGTTATTTAAAAGCATGATTCAGGGGAGAAAATGCCATATATTATGCCTTCCTGGCCATTTTAATTTTCTTTTATTGCATCTTGGCAGTAGTGTAATAACTATTCATTAAATAAAATAAGACATTACACACCATGTATTAATTACTATAGTGTTAAGAAACACTGTCTCTGCTCTCAGAGATGGCAAATTTAAATCAACGGAATTTTAAAATATCACTTGCCAATTTTCCTTCATTCAGAATGAAAATTATAAATATATTTCCTTGTTTTCCTAGGAGGACAACTATTGGTTTGGAGGAGGGGCTCTGGTAACCTTCTGCCAGAGAATCAGGATAATTCTGGGACATACGAACTGTTCAAAGGGTTCTACCATCACTTTTATCTCTGACTTAGTCTTTGGCAGATACTCTTTTAGATTCTGGCAGGAAACGTGAGGCATTAAGTGGCTTTTTCAGTTCACCATTGTCATTTTCCCCATATGCGCTGTCTTTCTGCAAATGCTCTCTCCACTCCTTATGTATTATGTGCTGCAGGCTAGGGGCTCTAATAGCAGGTGGTTAGTTCCTGGAACTCTGAATTACACTTCTTGAGTATTTTTTCCCTAGCTTTATTGAACTATAACTGACAAATAAGAATTGTGTGTATTTAAGGTCTACAGAGTGATGTTTCGATATACATATACATTGTGAAATGATTACCATAATCAAGCAAATTAACGCATCCATCACTTCACATAGATACAATGTTTGTCATGGTAAGAACATTTAATATCTACTCTCTTAGCAAATTTCACATCTAGAATACAGTATTCTTAACTATAGACACCATGTTCTACATGAAACCCATAGAACTTATTTATCTTACAACTAGAAGTTTGCACCCTTTGACCAACAACTCCCATTCTCTCCTCACCCACCCCAACCCCTGGTAACCATCATTCTACTCTGCTTCTGTGAGTTAAGCTTTTTTAGATTCCACATATAAATGAAATCATACAAAGCTTAACCTTTCTAGGTCTGGCTTACTTCACTTAGCATGGTATCATTCAGGTGCATCCAAGTTGTCACGAACAGCAAGATTTCCTTCTTTCTTATGGCTGAATAATATTCTATTTTTTATATATACTCCATTTTTTTTATCCATCCCTACGTGACTTTAAGTCCTAATTCACCTACTTACTCTATGACCACGATTCTTCTTCTCTTAACTTAAAGTTGTTTATCTGTAAGGGAGGTTAATCGTATCTACAAAACCAAGTGTTCAGTGTGTACTGAACGAACAATACATGTAAATGCTTAAAAATATTATAAAGCACTCTATTATTGTTAATTTATTGAAGCAATGCCTTTCTTGAATTAAACAGAATCCCCTTACCTCGTGTATCTATCTCCCTTCCATTTCTACCAGAGCATCATATGGGAACTCATTTTAAATGCAGTGTGAAGCTTTGATAAAACTGGGGTGGCTGCTCCTTCTCTTTGTTGAATCCGGATGTCCCAGGAAGATTTCCCGGATTCTCATGATCCAGAAGAAGTTGATTTAACCACCGCCAACTGGAGATCTAAAATCTTCCCTAAGATTTTGTCATATTCTCATAGGACTTGTATTTTTAGTGAGTGCTCCCAAAATCCTTTCAAGGAGAATGAATGACCGAAACTATATTTATATAGAGTATTTGTATTTTCCCTCCCATCTCTAAGTGTTTTCTAATATTAACTGAGATTTTGTATTTGACCAACTGATTATTTAAACATTATTGCTTAATAATATTGTTCAAAATATTTTTATTTTATCTATAAAATACTGTTAACTTCTACTTACATAGTATTTTCCTGGATGTATTATTACTAATTTTATTAGAGCTATTGAGAATAACATGATTGACATCCTTTTAAATATACTGGTTTATTTTATTGCCTAGAAAACTGTCTATTCAAATCACAGTATCTTGCAAATTTAAAAAAAGTGTTGTACGCTGCAGTTAGAAATACTGTTCTATAAGTGAAAATTACAAGTTGGCTTGACAGAGGAAGGCAAATGGACGTTGACTTCCCATACTGCAAGTATGTAGTTTGAAAAGAGAAAACGTCCACTTTTCTCTAAAGAGAAAAGTCTCTTTAGCTTAAAGTAATGCCTAAAAATGTTAACCAGAAGGAAAAAAAATATATTTTTTTTCTTTTGATTTCACTGACCTAAGTAAGTTTCAATCTCTGATTAAATTTCTTCCATGAAAGTCTGACTTTACTTTTGGTTTGCCCTTTAAATAATGACTCTCCTGGACATTTAAAATTTATAATAAATGAGATAGAGATGGATAAACAGACATAGATAGATAGGTAGATGATAAGAATTTAGGTATAGTTAGTACTTTTCTGGTTTAAAGAGAAGCCCTCTTGGCTATAAACTCATAATGCTTGCACTGCAGCAAAAAGAAAATTTGCTTTTTATGCAAATTTGAGGAATTACTTGAGGTCCATATGGAATTCAGAGAAATATGTTAAGATCCATACAGAACTCAGACTCACCTGCTATCACCAGGCTTTCAAAAACACTTAACAGGAAAGGAGCTTAAAGCCTTTTACTCTCAGCACATATACGCTTAAACATAGCCTGGACTGACACTTCCATATGACTATGCAACAATCTCTAATGCAGGATTTAGCAAATTAGAGCTTTTGAAAACAGCAAAAGAGGGGTGGTTCTGTTTTCAACTTCATCTACAGAGCCAGTTAAAAATAAGGAGTCAAATGATCTTTGAGTCACATTTTTTAACAAAATTAAATGAGTTAGTCACTTTTTCAAACATGTTTTTTCCAGCTAATGCTCTAACATGACTTAAAGTCATATTGACACAATAAAAACTGCAGCAGCTTTTAAATTGATGCTATAATCCTATAGATAATTTCTTTTAAATGGCTTAGACATATGGATGTAGGATGAATCACACATCTTTGCAGAAAGTAACTTTCCTCAGTGAGTTCTACCTGTTGGAATCTTATTACATCACAAATTGGGAAGACTTTCAGTTGAAATAAAAATCTGAAACTTTCTCCAGAGCAACACTTAAACCCCGCCGGTGAGACAGCTGTGAATATATTTAGGATTGTCCACTTTTTCTGAGTTTTTGGTTCCAAACATCTTATGTAAATGACAGTTAACACTGTAAAAGACACTAGTGATACAAGTGCCTTTCATCAATTCTGACAAATTCTATTTCCCTTTGTATTAGTAGTTTTCTAGAGCTGTCATAACAAAGTACCACTAACCTAGTGGCTTGGGCAGAAATTTAAAAAATAATAAAATAAAAAATAAAACAAAAATAAAGAAATTAAAAATGCATTATCTCCCAATTTGGCTTGAAGAGTCCAAATTTAAGGAGTCAAAAGGGTTGGTTCTTTTGGAGGGCTTGAAGAAGAAATCTGTTCCATGTGTCCCCTCTAGCTTCTGGCCAGTTGCTGGCAATCTTTACCATCTCTTGGCTTATAGAAACACTGCATCTTCATATTCACCTGACATTCTCCCTGTATGTATCTCTGTGTCTAAATTTTTCCTTTACATAAAAATACTAGCTGTACTGGAGTACAGACCTGTTCTCTCAGTATGACTTCACGTTAACTAATTATATCTGCAACAACCCTATTGACAACTAACGTTGTATTCTAAAGTACTGGGGATAGGACATCAAAATGAGTATTTTGGGGGGGCACAATTTAACATATTACACCCTTAATATGTGTTGGCTTTTCTTGATGGGGTGTCATTTTGCAAGTATCTTATAGATTTTTTTTAAAGGTTTATTTTTGGGGCACCTGGGTGACTCAGTCAGTTAAGTGTCGGACTTCAACTCAGGTCATAAATCAGGGTCCTGGGATGGAGCACTGTGTCAGGCTCCCCATCAGCAGGGAGTCTGCTTGTCCCTCTGCCCTTCCCTGCTCTGTCTCAAATAAATAAGTAAAATCTTTTTTTTTTTTAAGTCTTCTTTTCCCCTGCTCTTCATTATTGAACAGATATGTACCTGCTCATTGAAGAACAAAGACACTTTAAAAACCCAACATCAAATCCTGAGATTTCTGACAGCAGGGACATTATGCATCCCAAAAGCAAATAGTATTAGTCTTTCTATTATTTTTGACTTAAAGAAAGGGTTTTTTTTTTGGGGGGGGGTTGCTTGTAGAAATTTTATTCCAACTTTTACTTATTTATGTGTTTATTTACCCTATTTATTTATTTATTTGTTTATTTATTTTATGACGAAGCTACTTTCACTGAAGTTGGTACAAGGTCCAGGCAAAAAAACTCATTCAGGTATACTCGCTTGTTTTGTTTTTAGGTCTAAGTAATACACCAAAGTCTTCTATGAGAAACTTGGGACTCAAGAAGGAACATTAATTCAGAGTGGGGATCTAGTCCATGTGGAACCAAGTACTAATAGAAGAGCCAGATTCTTCCAATGTTTCTTCTTTTTCACAATGGATACAAATTTATATCTATTCTTATGCTGCTTCCATCATAACTTCTGCTCATAATTTTCATGAGTGTTATGTGTTTCCCTCCAATGAAACAAAAAGGTGCTTATAGATAGTCTATATTGTGGCTCAGTATCACCTCCATTCTTCCCCTAACACTGTGTTGACCATGCTTAATGCCCTGAAGAATGACTTTGCTCAAGACTGGCTTGAAAGCAGTAACAGATGATCTTATTACTTTTGATCTGTTGAGTCACACGTTTGAGGGGAGTAGGAATATAGAATAGACCTAGTTTGTAACAGTGTAACCAGAGTTGGTGGTGAAGAATCAGATAATTCGGACTCATTTTCTGATATTTACTGGTTAGATAACCTCATTAGCCAAGTGATACTTGCTCTGACTACTTCATTGAGAAGTTGTAAAGATGCCAAAGATGAACAATGTCAACAATGTTTAGTGTCACAGAAAGGTCCAGCCATCACACCCTAGAATAACTATGCCAGTTTCTATATGATGTGGAACAGAGAGGCAGTAGAGCAAACTGAAGTAGGTAAAAAGATTGGTATGCATTATTATATCTGTTTTTCTTTATGTTTGTAAATATAAGAGAACATATAAGCTTTGAAAAAGCCAGCATCCTTCCACAAACACTTTTGGCACCTAATATATGCCAAGTGATTCTGCAAATTTTGGTATTACTACTAGTAGTAGTAGTAATAATTCTGAAAGTTAATAATTTATCTAAAGCTTACTCTGGGGGGGCGCCTGGGTAGCGCAGTCGTTAAGCGTCTGCCTTTGGCTCAGCGCGTGATCCTGGCATTCCCGGATCGAGTCCCACATCAGGCTCCTCCGCTGGGAGACTGCTTCTTCCTCTCCCACTCCCCTGCTGTGTTCTCTCTCTCGCTGGCTGTCTCTCTGTCACATAAATAAATAAAATCTTTAAAAAAATAAAATAAATAAATAAATAAATAAATAAATAAATAAAGCTTACTCTGTTGCCAGGCACCACACAGAAAAGTGCATCGTATGTGTTATCTTAAGTAAGCCTCACTGAACTAAGATAGACTTCATTACTCTCACTTTGTAAATGATGAATCTGAAGCTTATAGAGGTTATAAAACTATCCTAGGTCAAACAGCTAATGAGGAAAAGGGCAAAGACCATAAAGGAATGGGACCTAGGATCAGAACTGCCTCTTTTATATACTGGCTGTCTTCTTGTTCTGGAGGCCATATGTTTTATGGGACCAGGAATCATCTACACATTAAACTATTAGTTCTTCATAACACGTGGCTCTGTGGGCACCACTTTGATGTCTCTGCTGGTGATGTTAAGGATGTGTCAGATCAGGACAGGGTTTGACTCTCCAGCTAGTTCCCAGGAAATTGTATGGGGCTTGTGATGAGGCTAACCCCTGGCAAAATTGTCATCTGGGTCCAAGTGGTCTTAAGTAACCATTCTCTTCCTTTTGTAATGTACTTCTTATGTTTATGCATAATAGGTAATAAATAGTAAGTACCTACATCAGAGAGTTGTCATGAGGATTAAATGGAATAATGGTGTAAAGAACTTACAGAGTCAGGCATATGGTGAGTACCCAATAAATTGCAAGTAATATAGATACAAGCCTGTGCATATGCACAGTTGTTTACATTTGTATGAAGAGATTTAAGAATGGAACTGCCCTGGGAAAAGCTACCATCTCCTTAGAATTGAATCTGCTGAGTACTCTACTCCATCACCTTGACCTTCAGAAAGGCTTAACCGCAGTGTAACAAGTACAGTCAACTATTATGAGACTGAGGGGACATATAGATCCTTTAACTTTGGAATACCTAGGCTGAAAGTAGCTTTGGCCCACAAAGACAATAGACATCCCACAGCATCAGTCTGACATCTTCTGACACTGGCCTAAAGTCTCAATTTGTGTTTCTAAGGGCTGAATAAACTTGTCCTCTTTCTCTCTCTCTCTTGTTTCAATCATCTCAATTCATCTTCTCTACTAGGTTGTATCACTACTCCTGTCCTTTCTTCAGACAGAGGAATTGAGATGTATCTTCAGAGAGGAACAAACTACAAAGGCTGAGAATCCAGACTTCAGTCCTTTTGGTTGTCCCATGAATACGGTATAAGAGAAGACTGCAGAAGCAGGGCCTATTCTAAATGTGGTGCTTTATTGTGGCTAATCTTTGAATAATCCTGGTGAGATATGAGGTTGCCTTTTGTTTAAATGTAAAGTACAAAACTCTGTGAAAATGGGCAACATGTCCCAAGAGGAAGAGCTAGAAAGGTTTGGTTTGAATGACATCAGTTAAGCTAACCCACACTACTCTGTAACTCAACCCATTTCCATTGTGTCATCAATTTGTGTTTTAAATAAAAGTACCTATTAATTAAAAAGTCTTTATTTCTAATCCCTGAATTTCAGATTTACAGGAGACCAGCAAGAGATGGTTACCTCAGCAGGTGTTGACATTTTGCCTTCTCAAATTTCACTAAGGACTTACTTTACATAGGGCAGCTTGCTAGAGAAAAGTTCCAGTCTCTCATTGTGTAGAGGTGTTGTTTGAGTCTTTGCCCCTTTTCCTGTCAAGAGATGTGATTAACCAGCAAGTCATCATTCATTTGTTGAGGCTGAGATGTTTCCAAAGAATCCACTTTTAGGGACATGAGTTGTAATTCTTGGTGTTGAAAAGTTTGCTTTTTACTTCGGGTGGCAAGAGAGCTTCTTTTATCATTCTGAAATAACGATGCTCCCTGTACCTCATTGTGATGTGGCAGGTATGGCCAATCATAATCACAGGAGTTATGGAAGATCTGAAGAGTCCTCACTCTCTGGGTCATCCAATAGAGTCATGATATTCAGCTTTCAGTTTGGATTTTAAATGAAAGCCAAAGTCAGAACCATAGGTCTTGTTTCTTCAATCATGTAATCAATCATAAAGAAAAAGCAAATCTATGCTAATATGTACTGGAAGCTCTATATCATGAAGCCACATCATTTTTCTTTTATTGTTTTCCTTTTCTGCTGGTGATTCTCAGGTATAGTTGGTCTATACTATGCCTTGATATCTAAGGATCAAAATAATCTGACAAGAAGTGAGAAATTCAGACCTAGTCTGGATAGACTTGGATTCTGTTAAATGATTCTACTTTAATCCTCTTTGGGAAGGGAAAAATCCCTAATAGCAAAGATGCTGTGACTATTTGGACTTGAGATCCTAGGTGGCCCACGTATTGTTGAGTCACAGTCTCTGACATTGATCGTGTCTTAGAAGTTCATCAAATATTGCTTCTCTTTATTAGAAGGTAAAGATAATCTCATCTCTGCTGCTCATTGGCCAAACTAGTACTTGGAAATGTTGGTTTTGCCAAGATCAAGCAGCCTTGGTAAAAAGATCTGATGTTCTACCAAAAATTCTGGCAGTAATAAAATAGGGTTAGCCGTGTGTGGTAAGACAAAGAATTGAAGTAGCCTAGAGTTTCCCAGTAGACATTGCAAGTCTCCAAACAATAGTTTACAATTCAGTGGATCTCAAGGGACCATAAGCAATATATCAGTGGTAACAGAGAACACAGAATGAGATTAAAGAGGAAGGCAGGGCACATCTTGTCTTCTGGGCAGGATGATCCAAAGCCTGAAGGCCAGCACATCAGGAGAAGAAGCATTGACCAGTCAAGTGGGTGTTCAGGGAAACCTTAGGCCCATGGTCACAATATAGTCATCCAACCCTAAGGTTACTACTTGGTTTTAGAGCCAGACGGGCAGTTGGGTGGACCTTATCCAATCCTGGGACAAGGCAGAAATATTAAATTCCAAGAACCTTATACAGAGAAGAACTTGGTGTTAGATATGCAGGTATTGGGCATTTCTGTAACTAAGTGATAATTATTTAGACTCCAGAGTTAGAAATCAGACAGCCAGTGAGCAAGCTTAAAGAGAAAGAATAAATGCTTGCTTCTGATGTAAATGATGAGATACCAAAGCATTTGTAATGACATCAAGCCTGCCTAGTGATAAACAACAAACAGAGAAAGAGTAATGTTCCTTCTTTCCATTATGTATGTCAAAGAAAGTTAGGCTTTTTTTTTTCTTGTCTCAAAGATGATTCTATTTCTTGCATTCACTGGTCTTATTTATGCTTTTTAACACCAGTGAAATTTATAGACAAGAAAGAAGGCTTATTCTCCTGGAAAAGGGTGTGTATCTCTAAATAAAGGAGGTATTTCTATACAAGAAAATACACAGCTGATGAATCGGTGCACATGTCGCACAGCTATTCACCACCCCTCACCCTCCTCAGAAAGGAAAGCATGCACTTATTTTGTTCTGTCTGAACAGGAGAACTGTTTACCCAGGAATAGTGTGATATTATCTTGTAATTGTCCTCTGTGCTATAAACCCGAATGGCAGGTTAAATGAGAATGCAGTGGGTACTCCATGAACCATCTCCACAAAGTTGGCGTGGTTACACAAGCTTATGAAATTCAGGTTCTTGGGCCATAGCTGCCAAAAGCCAGGTGTTTGCCTTTCATCCACCTGGGCCTCAGTTTACTCCAAATGAGAGGATTAGCCTAAATGATGCGGGGGGGGAAACGTGTTCCCCTTAATTATATAGATCCATCCATGGGCCTATGAAGCGTATATTAACACATTCTAGCTTATTACTATCAGCGCATTTCTATGTGTGAGAATAATGTTAGTGATGTTAATCTCTTGTAGGTATTCCAGATGTCTAATAGGTATTTAATGTACGAGTAGTATTATCGCTGCCAAAATGAAATTATGTGCCTTCTGTATGCTGTTTAATGATGATGGATGTGTTTAGAAGTGTGAAATATACATGCATTACATAATTCCCTATTTAGTTTTCTGGAGATTACTTTTGTTTCAATAGCATTATATAGGCTGTAAAGTAGCATCTAATTATATTCACTCTTTTTTGGGTAAATGATAGTCAATGATCTCTCCCCAACTCTCTCGCTTAATTTCCCTTTTCAAGCTGTCTATTTTTGGGTAATAATTTCATCTCCCTACACCTTGGTTTCCTCTTTTGCTAAAATATTAAGGTGGGATTAGAGAAATATTTCCCAAAAGAGTTTTATAAAATGTACCATAAAAGAAACAGAGTTCTGTACCCAAGTGTTTCGAAAATGCTGCATTCCATGCTTTTCAGAAATCTGGCTTTCTTATCACACATTTGAAGCTCTGAGAAGTATGACAGGAGGAAACCTGTTTAACTTTAGATCTCGCGGTTTATGTCAGATTTATTTAACTATGGAATTCTTTATTTCTGAATCATATCAATTAACAAAGAGACATCAGACACAATGACCTGGATGCACATTGAGGACACTGGATAGTATGCAATTTCCAAGGTTTCTTAGATTGTTTATGTGGATTCAAACTGTAGTGTCGTCAGAGGATTTTTAGGGCAGGGAAAATATTCTGTATGATGCTCTAATGAGGGATACATATCATTATACTTTTGAGCAAACTCATAGAATGTACAATGCCAAGAGTGAATCCTAATGTAAACTATGAACTTTGGGTGATAACACGTGTCAATGTAGTTTCATCGGTTAACACAAATGTATCACTCAGGTGGGAGATGTTGACAATGGGCCAGGCTATGCATGTGTGGGGCCGGAGTATACAGGAAATCAGTGCCTTCTCAATTTTGTTGTGAACCTAAAACTGCTCTAAACAATATAAAGTCTATTTTTTTAAACTTTGATGTTGTTGTCATATTAGACTGCCCAATTATGTAACAGGATTTATAAATCCTCACTATAAGATAGCCCTTCCCTACCAACTCTTCTCATATTTTAGGAAACAAACCAAAAACAGCTTTAATAATTTGTGTATAGCCTCTTTCCTTCTACCTACGGGCAGAGAGGTGTGTGTGCGCGTGCGTACATGCATGTATGTGGGCGTGCATGCATATTTGTACAAAACGTCCCTACATTGTAAGGTGAGCTAGCAGAGAAGAGCGTGAGGTTGGGAACTAACTGCCTCAGATTGTGTCTGGTCGTCACAATAATCTAGGCTAATCAACCTCTTCATGTGTTAGTTTTCTTGCTTGCAAGATGGATTCAATAGTAGCTGGCCTGCCTTACGTATGAGGATGTTAAGAATAAAATGTGTAAAATTGGGCTCAAAACTAAATAGGTTCTCATCCTAGAAAAATGAGGGCAGAATGAAGAGCTGAGCTTTAAACTGTAAAACGTATAGAAAATTCATGTAAGCAGAACTCAGTCCTTTTTATTAACTTCTGAAATACAAGACCTATGGAGTCCCTTTGAATTTCAAAAGAGAGAATTTTAGGAAAGATATAAATGAAGCAACTGCATCAAGCTGGTTATTTCTGAGATCTTCCAAGCTGTAATTAAACTAAATTTAATGATGATAATACAGCTGAACCAAGGGATTGCAGGCTCTAAAGGATGACACCCCCACAGTAGACTCTTAAAGATGCATGGCAATGTTTAAAGACAATATTTATATATACTTTTGAAAGCAGAAGCTAGAGAGTCTTAGATCTGGAAAAGATCCTTCCAAGTGATTGAATATAGCATGTCCCTGCAAGTCTCTTACAATCCAGCACACATGTTGTCAAGAATGACATTGCATCTTTCCTATAATACACCCTTGTGTTCTCTTGAGGGGGGAGAATCTGCTTTAGTCTGTTCCACTGTATTGTTTTATCAAGGACTTGGTGAAAAACATTGTGTGTGTTCTTCAAACGCAAAATGACTGATTTATACAACACCTGTCACTGGTGTGAATTCATGAGGAGAACCATCACACTTAACATTAAAAAAAAAAAAAAGGACATACACCACAGAACACCACCAACAACAACAAGAAAGTCCTTTTGCAGAACTTTAGGCTGTTGTAAGGGGTTTGAAGTAACTAGGCTTGAATAGAATCATTTGTCAAATCAGTGGATTTCACTGCATCTTGGAAAGAAGGAGGAAGAGCTCAATGGGAGGATTTATACTCTGTGCTTGTAACGTTGGTTCGGCCTCACACACATTAATTCCTCCATCCGTAGCCATATTCTGGGAGTTGGGCTTTGTGTATACTTTCACTTCAAGCTGTATCTTCATTTCAGACCATTTCTTCTCTATTAAATGCTGACACTTCGGTCTGAAGTCCCCCATGTGCCTTCCAATTAGACTATAAATCTTTCGAGGACAAGGACTGCATCAAATTCTTCTTTTGTTCATTTCTTAGCCCTCAGAAGATGGAGTAGAACAAGGAAAAAACTCTGTAAATATTTATTGTGTACACGAAGAAGTGGGCATGTGGGTAAGTAGAAGGATTACAAATTTATTTTAATTATTTACAAACTGTTTCAGAGGTAACCACATAACGAACTTCACACTATTATTCATGCACATCATATTTACTTCTTATGTATTGATTCCTAAAAATATAGTGTTTTTTTCATGTTTTCAAAATTATCTATTTTTCCTTTCTGCATCTTACGTTTACTCACTTCAGAGATTCTAAAACATTTCTTTTAACTGCTTATGATATTTTATTGTATTTAATTTATACATTCACAGCATTTGATTTATACATTTTTATATTGATAAAAATTTGGGGTTTGTTCCCATTTTTTTTACTTTTAACAAAATGCTACTATAGACATTCTTATGCATGTCTTAGGTTGCACAAAATGTAGGTTTCTCTAGAGAATAGCCCTGGGAGTAGAATTGCTATACCATAAGGTGTACATATATTCAGTGATACCAGGGATTACCAGGTGGTTATCCAATTTATACTCCTATGAATCCTCATTTTATAAAACTTCAGCTTTCTAACACTAGCCTTAGCCTTTGGGCACTAACTTCTACAAGAAGAAAGTCTTTGCCCCCAGGCTTGCTTAAGGAGCTATGTCTCAAACTCCTAAGAGACTTTGTGTGTGTTGAAGAGCAGGGAATTGTATCTGCCATGGTCCAGATGGGTTCCAGTTTCAATTCACGACTTGATGTCACAGTGGTGCCCAGTATCTGGAGTCTAAGATTTCTTTCCTTCTTATCTTCAATGGTTTGCAGCCCATTTATTATAAACAGAGTTCCCAGCATGGCTGAAGATTACCATTTAGTGGCAAAGAAAGGTTTGGATTTGTCTAAATTGATCTGTGTTAACAAAACTGATTGTGTTTCTACTCACTTGATTCTGGTCTTTCTGTGTTCTAAGACCTTCAATATTCTGTGATATTACACTGTGGCTTCATAGCACCACAGGGCAGCAATATGGCTGCTGAGGTTCTGAGGTCTGGGAAACTGCACGTTTCAATTTTCAATTAACTCTCTCTGTGTTCCATTTATTAAATATCGTAGCACCTCAGAGTAAAGTTTAATTTAAAAAATCAGGTTCTGAAGTGTTAACACGGCCATATTTCAAAAGGCAGCTTGCATTAGGTGATCTTTTAATTAAACATTTGATACCAAGAAAAACCCATCCCATTTAGAGCTGTGGTCACTACTGGCATATCTTTATCTTCTAGCAGTTGCTTTAGCCCTCAATGTCCTCTGAGAGTAGTAATCTCTCAAAAGAAATGAAGATTCATATACCATTTTACATTTTTTGGTTGTCTATTTGCTTATTTTCTATGCATTTATACCTGCCTTCTTTTAGAGAGTGTATTTTTGTTGTTGTTTATTTACCTTTAAAGAAAAAAATTATTGAATAAAACATGAATATAGAGAAGTGAAAAATTCATAAATGCACAGTTCAATAAATTTTCACCAAAGGAATACAGCTTGTAGCCAGAGCATAGATCAATAAATAGAACGTTCCCCACACCTGCAGAGCCCCCCGGTTCTCTCTTCTAGGCGCTCTCCAATGGCCAAACCAAGTGTTTATCTGGGTTTTAAATTTACACAATACATCAAATAAACATTTTACATATGATACCAGTAAAGCCCAGAAAAAAGAAATAATCCATTCAGGGTTACACAGGAGTAGAAGAATCAGCACTAGAACTGCATTGCTACATGTGCTTTCAAACAGCCAAGGAGAAATGACAACAAAAGTCAAATACACATAAGTTATATAATTCAAGGCTTGACAATTTTCAGAGCATATGCTGAAATATAGACACATTCAATTCAACCAGAATTCTTGCCTTTAAGCTGAAAATCCTTTCCCATAACATCATATGTCAGTTTTTGAATATTCCTATGAATTGTGATTTTATTATTTTGTGATGCAACAGAAAGACTGAAACGCTGGAGACCAACATCTCAATTTGTTTCCTCATGTATTTCTTAGTCTAGTTACCTCAGTTCCTGAAGCTTTGTATTGTAGAATTTTGCATTCTGTATCTTATCTGTAGAATATGAATAAAAATCATCTTAGAGCATTGCTCATAGAATTCTTAATAATGTAATATCAGAGCTTGATTCCTTAAAAGCATTCCACATATGAAAACTCGATCTAAAACCTGTAATGAGACTATTCACCTTCCTTGTGATCATTTCAAACCCATGTCCTAAGATTACTACTGGGCTAATATTCTCTACTTTTAGCATCTACAGCCTTTATGATAATATTATCTTTATTTGGACAAACAATGATACTGTCCTAAGGCATATAGCAAGGAAAATTTTCCCATCTCTGGATGAGGGGTCAGCCAAAGCAGGGAAGGCGATATTCACATAATGAATAAACCATGGATGGGCAATTCCTCTCAGAACACCTTCATTGGATTTTTAACAAAAGCTATGTTTGGCTGGAGAGTGACCAAAGGGCTGTGTCCAACTTCTGCTCTGAGTGGTTTAGGAATACTTACCTGAATCAAAGTGGCAGCCTGACCTGCTGGGGCCTTCAACACTCTCCTTAGGACCTCACGGCAACATCTGACTTCCTAAGATGGTTCCCTACCACTTGTCCATATAAACACCTGAGCATGTCATTGGCCACAGATATTTTGCCCACAGCCCCTTTCCTTTCTTTCTTCCTTTTCCATTACCTGACTTCCTCCCTGCCTTCACAGTTGTACTCTGGAGCTTACAGGCCAGTTAAAGGCCCAGCAGAAAATCAAGAATCCCAAAAATGGACATAGGCTTAGTCAAGAAAGTCATAGCGACTGACTAGAGTTGCAAAGTGGCATCTGCTCAGAGGCTGAGGACGGACTATTCATATTCCCCACCATGGCTATCCCTACTGTGATTTCTCTGGGATACATCCCAGAGCCCAGATATGTTGCAAGAGCTCCAAAGGAACCCCAAAGATTCTTCTCTTCTGGTTGTTTCAGCCTCTTCCAGGCTCAGTTTAGAGCAGACTGAGAGCCTGAGTTATTTCTCAGTACTTGCTGTGTGGAGTCTTCACCTACTGAGAGTTTCTTCCCCTGCCCTCTAACCATATTTCATTCTACCTTTCAAGAAACAAGGGGCCACCTCAGGATCCTACCACTTCTGTCTCCTCTTATTCTGTCTGTAATCTTTCTTCTATAATCAGAAAGACAGAATACTAAGAGCCTTGAATTTAAAGTCTGAAGATCCGGAATGGACCTAACCTCTGCCAGTAGCTTGCTGTTTGTCCTTGGGGGAGTTTAATCAGCATCTTTGAGTCTCAGGGTGTTTATCTGTAATATACGAACATGTCTCAACCCACTGGGTGGTTAAAAGGTATGAATGATGACTATAAGTCTGACATATAAACATCAATCAAGTCACTTCTCTGCTCAAAATCCTACAATGGCTTCTCATTACTTACACACACAGAGTTCAAATGTTTCTAGCTGGCTTTCCAAGTGTAAGCTGTTTATGACCTGAGATTTACTTCTCCCTAACATATATGTTCCTCCACCTGGCTGAATTCCTCCCCCTGTTGAGAATACCTTCTAAGCTCACTTCAATCTCACTATCCTGACTCATAATCCACTCCCTCATGAGGAAGAACATTCTACCCCACTCCCAGCCACAGTCCAAATCTTATCCATCCTTTAAGACCCTGATTAGGCTCCCCCTCTATAAAAGTTCACTATGTATTCCAACCAGCACTGACCATATCCTTCTCTGAAATATTTGTTTGCTTTTAATAATGGTGAGGACACTTAACATGAGATGCATCCACTCATTAGATGTTTAAGTTCACAGTACAGTATTGTCACCTGTAGGTGCTATGTTGTACAGCACACCTAGAACATTGTGGCTTGCATAGCTGAAACTTTATACCTGTTGAGAGCAACCCTCCATTTTCTCCTCTCTCCAGCGCCTGGAAATCTCCATTCTACTCTCTACTTCTATAAATTTCTTTCATCATATGGACAATTCCAAACAGATCCTTACTTACGAATTGGCTCATTATTTCAGATGCGTTAGTTTTATCTTTGTCATTGTATATTTTATTAGGACAAGGACATAATCATTTATATACTTCCCCAAAATATACATATTTTACTAAAAGATCAAGGAGGGACTCAATAAAGCTTATTTGAATGGTTTCTTGACCAGGAGACTGGAATGCCAAAAACTCCCATCATTTCCATAATTTTAATAGGTGGATGCTGTCTCTCTCATTTATTCCCTGGAACAGATTCTTTCTAGTCACTTTTATATGCCAGACATTCTGCTGGGAATACAGATCTAAATAGGATGAATACAATCCCTTCTCTCGTGTAACCTATAATCTAATGAGGGAAATAAGCAAGTGTAATGAGCTGGAGAAAATCATATTATTTTAGCAGCAATGGCAGGTTTTCTTTTGGAGAGAGAAATTGATGGATGGAGTTTGGATAAGGACTTGGGATAGAAGTTGAACCTCTCTCACCCACCCTCAGTGCCCAAGTGCTGGCTGATGCTCTGGTTTCACAGGGAGAAGGTGTTCTGAATAAAAAAGAGATGTGTTTTGGTTCCCTAGAACAGCTGCAGACACAGGAGATGAGCAGCAGAAATATGCTCGGTCTATGAGCCCATTCTGGGAAGCTCTCCCTCAAAAACTCTTCAATAAAGTACAATATATACATACATGCTTTTTATTAGCATTGTTTTGCTGTTGTTAAAAGTGAGCACTGGCACAAATTTCAACGTAGGCCCAGGTAGTGTAGGACACTTATGTCCCCATCTTCTCACCAATTCTAAGCCAGAACACATGTCCCCTCACAATCCTTTCGCTTTTTCATTACCAACCAACCTGTGGAGGGATGAGGTTTCTTAGGCCATGGTTTTGAGAGGTTCAACTCAATTTTACTTAGATTTCAAGAAACAAGAAGGCCCCCAGCTGACATTGGTGTTACACAAGCAAATCAGCAATCAAGTACAGAATAAATATTAGTATTAAATTAGATGATATAAAAAGCAGGGCCGAATGTAGTATGAAGAAAGAGAGGATGGTGGAGAGGTGTGGTTTGAGGGGAGAGAGGACCTTCCAGGGGAGATGACATGTATGCTGAGGTCTGTAGGATGAGTAGAAGTAAGCAAGTGAAAATGGGTAAGATTTCGATGTGTTTAGGTTCTCAAGTACAGGAGCTGGGAAAGGAACTGGGTGGGGGGAGGTCAAGAGGAGAGAGAGAAGAGGGAAAAATGGAAATAAAGGGGAGAACTGAAAGAACAAAAGCCATACCCCAGACCCCTTCAGTATAGCCCAATCCATCTATCATGGGTAGTGCAGTTTTTCCAGAAAAGTCCAAAAAACCTAAGGGGGATATTTGGACTTGAGAATTATTTGGAAATTTTCTACAGCATACTAATTATGCTACTGTATAGACAGCATATTCTCTGGCTCCATGCCTGAGCTACAGAAACGCCATATTCCTGTGAAGCGAGGGGAACCAAGCTGAGCCTGGAGAAGACTATCTATATCTAAGTTTAATGTATGATTCATTTGGGAGACAACCAGTTCCCCAGAAATTTGTGAAATTGAACAATTGCTGAAGTCAGTTGTGGGTTACCTATTTCCCAACCCCCTAACTAGTAGTTTCCAAGGCTCTGTGTTTGTGCATCAGGTGTTCAGAAGTGCTCAGGTCCCAATTTATGACTCCCATCTGCCCTCCACCAAAGTTTCCATTAACGCTGGTATTTATTCCTGTGTGTTGGAAAATAGAGATAATTTGATAATTACATTCCCTTTGGGTCATTAACAGCTGAATAAAGTATTCTATGTCACCTGCCTAAGAAGTGTAAGCTTTCAAACATGCATGTCAGATGCTGCAATAGAGTTAAGGAAAAGAAGCTTTCAGTGGTACAGGTGGGAGGGGACCCATCACATAGACACTTATTTCAACTTTTGACCATTGAGACTGAAAATGAGTTTCTTGTTAGTGGAAGACCCTTCCCTGTTCAGGACAAACCACAACTATACACACACATGCATGCACGCATGTGTATACACACGGAGATCTATGTCTGTTTGCACTCCGCAGGAAGCCAGGACCCCATCTCATATCAGCAATCCAGGCTGTCTGATCCGTGCCAGCAGATCAGGCCTAAAATTATGCACTGGAGCTTCTCAGCCCAACCCGGTTTCTCCACAACCCCTAAGTAATTGTTTGAGAGAAAATTACAATGCACATTAAATAAAGTAATTTATTTCCTAGATAAATCTCAGACTTTAAGCATTTTTAAGCTGGTAATTTTTTAATACAGTAATTGTGAAATTAGGAATACATTTTTCACTAGTCAGTAGTTATTTTTACTTTGAGCATATAAAAATGGCTTTTTAAAAGAGGGAAATAAAGAAGGGTTATTAAGAGTTTTACAGGATCAAACGAAAGTTTCAAGTTTTATTAGCAAAGAATAAAAAGACTAATTAGATTTGGTTTATGGGTTTACATGCTAATTCTCAATAGAGGCACATGATGAACTGTGAGGGGAAGAAAACATGGCTGGATTCTCACGAGCATCCTCGTGCAGCACAGAGTTGGACTTGGACTGAGACGAAGCTGGTGTTTGTTCTCCTGCTTCCCTTCCTCCCCCAACCTCATCCCAGCCCTGCTTGTCAATAAAAGTTTGCCTCTCCTCAACTCCACCACCACCCTTGTCAAAGCACCCCCGCTCATCTCTTGTTGGAACTAGTCTGCCAGACTGTCTCCTCCTTCCTCTCTTGTGCCTGCTGACCATTCTTCACAGTGCAACAATGAGTATCTTTCCAAATCGGGACAGTGACCATGGCAAAGGAACTCTCTGCTCCTGCAAACCTGCTAATAAACCCTCTCCCCTTCTTTAATTCTTCAGATACAAGTAAAGATGAAGATCTTCAAATCAGCCTGGGGCCTGCCCTGCCATACACCTCAGTTAATCTCACAGGACACTCTGAATGCTCTAACAGCACTGTCTTTCCTTTTTCTTTCTTTTTTTTTTTTAATTTTTGAAAAATAATCTATTTCTGGCCATCTGGGGTACTTGCATGGGTGTTGCCTCTACCCCTGTTAGTTGGTTATTTCCTACCTGTTATTTTAACCACGGTGCAATCATTACTTCTTCAAAAAAAGGCCTTTTTTGAAGCTTGTGTTTAGGTCCTAACTTTCATATAATCTCTTCGCACCAGGTACTCTCTTTGAGAGCCTAGAAGATGGCATGAATTTGCTTATTTATTTCTTTTTTTAAGGATTACGATGTCTATTTATGCTCACCATTTTAATTAAGGAAGTTACAAAGAAGAATATGAAGTACACATTAAAGTCATAACATGAATGAATGATCGAATAAATGAATGGACAGATGGATGGTCGGCCCTCTCAGTAGCCTTTAATTAAGATGTGGATGTTGATATCCTACTATTAATTAATGGCTCTGAAGCCCCCAAGGTATATATATTTAGGAAGACTATAGTCAACCTTAGCTCAACACTAAGGGTTAAGTGCGTATTTGCCTCTCCTAGTCTGCAAATGGTCAATTATAATGATAGTGCTCGTTATTTCTTGGGATGCATTTTCAACAATTGGAATAAAGTATTGATATCTCTAGCTTTCATTCCCTCACTATGTATTTTCTGAGAGTCATCTATGCACCAGATACTGTGCTTGGTGCTGGGAATAAAAATGTGTTAAAGGCTCAGTTCTCGGCTATGTGAACATTTACCATCCTTTTTTTTTTTTCACTACCCCACGTCTGTATTTCTTTCCTGTATTTGGTGAATTACAGAGTTTGCCTCCCTCTCTAGAAGATGAGGGTGCAAGACACTCACGCTCCTTGAGTCCACCACAGGTAGGTCACAGATATGTGACCTGACCTCTGTCAATCTGAGGAGCCCACATTGGACCTTGATTCTGAAGTCAGGGAGTCAAAAAAGCAGAGACTTTGCACAATCTATTTTGATGAGGGCTACAAAGGTCAGAAAAATTCACTCAAATCCCTTTAGAGGTAAAACAGTCTATCCCACTTTTCCTGCGAGCCATGTAAGGCTTGGCAACAATATTTCAACTTCCTTTCCTGCAACTAAGATGGAGAGGTACATGGCAAGAGGTGAAAAGTGCTGATATTTTGCTTTAAAAATGTGAATAGCCACATGAATACATTTCTATTAAATTTAGTCCTCCTTAATTGTTGTAACTAGTCAATAATGTGCTTTTTATATAAAGTGCATAAAAGGGTATCTGGCCCAAATTAAGAACTTTATAAAAGTGTTGGCTAGTTTCTCTCTGTATTTTATAGTTATATAGAGTCTCATTCTTTTTAAAGTTTCCAAGTTCATTATCACTTTTATTATTTTGCTTTTCATTTTCTTCTCAAAATCCTTTGTGAGAAGGAAAAAAGATATGTTAGATCTTGGTGTTTAATGAGAAAACTAAGACTCAGGAGAGGTAAATCACTGCCCTACTCAGATTATTGGAGATTTCTGAAGCAGAAATGAGAAGTCTTTCTGGTTTTCTGACTTCTGAGGCAAAGTAATATCTTCACCCAAGGGGCTGGAAGGATGGGGAGATGGGTAGATCCACTGACTGAGTTTCCTACTTTGCTGCAGAGGTTTATCTTTTTAAACTTATGTCTAGATCCATAGCACAGCAGGATAAAACCTCGTGGTGGTGGGCAGATTTCTGAGCCAGACCCGAACGTTCCTGCTGTCTTGCACACACACTCCGTATGATCCTTTCCCTTTGGGGTGATAGGACCCCTGACTACAAACGCACAGCCTTTTCCCTTGATTGGGCCGTGTTATAGAAAACTCTTCTGTAGCAGACTGGAGAGAGATTGTTGTGTTGGTTCTGGAGAGGGACACTCATATTAAAAGATAGCCACATGACCAGAACCCAGGAACTGAGAGTGACCCTTGGCCAATAGCTAGCAAAACAAAACAAAACAAACAGTCAACAACAGAAACAGGGTCCTCAGTCTTTCAGTGACAAGTAACTGAATTCTGTCAACAACCTTAATGAGCTCGGAAGAGGACCCTGGTCCCCAGGTGAAAATGCAGCCCTACCAAAATATTGATTTAAGCTTTGAGACCTTGAGCAAAAGACCTAGTTAATCTGTGCCTGCACTCCTGACCTCCTGTGAGATAATAAATAGGTGTTTAATATTTTAAACTACTAAGTTGATGGTAATTTGTTAGATAGCAATAGAAAACTAATATGTCTTTAGAGGCACTAAACTCATTCTCAAAAATAATATGGATGATGATAACAATAATAGACATACCTAATGCATTAAAGAGTAATAGCATGAAAAGTCTGCTTATAGCAGAGTTGTGCTCAGTTAAGTCCTCTGCTCACATGCCCCTTTCCCTGGTCATATTAATAACGGGGCAGATGGACTCCATTCCTATACTGTTGGTCTTTGGACAACCATCATTTGTATTTTATATGTAAGCTTTTAAACGAATCATTCCTAGACTATTTCAGGATCTTTCAGAGGTATAACCTAGCTTTAAATAACACATTTTTGTAAACACCAGGAGCAAAGTTTGGACACAGATTTGGGGTGAGGCGGCGGGGGGGAATCCTGGTGGACTTGAACGCAGTTATTGATGATTTTCTATGTCCACTCCTTTTACTGCCATTCCCAGTAACAGTCACTGCTGTGCTTTGTGTGGAAGTAGCACTGTGCAGTGAAAACACTCCTTACCTGACAACTGACCTGCATTTTGTTTGCACAACAGCATTGTATTAGACATCTTTCCTCCTGTAGCTATCGGCATTGAGGCCATGCAACATGATGATTGATGTATACATGATGAAATAACCAACATGATCAAGCTAATTAGCTCAAGTGAGATTGCATCAACATCAACTGTGTAATCTTAATCAAGTCACTTCCCCTTCTGGGCTTAGATTATTCCCATGAAAAGTAAGGAATTTAGATAATGAAGCCCTATGTCTCCTCTACCTTTAAAATACTGAGCTCTTAATATTAGAGGAAAGACTTGTCTCATTCTGTATTAGGTGATGATTTCATAAAATTTTGCTAAATATATTTATACAAAGCCATATGAATCCACCACAAGTATTAATTGGGCCTACTATCCCAGAAGTTCTGCATTAGATATTGTAACAGATGGAAGAAGCACTTAACACAGAACCTCTAGGAACTAATAGTCTAGTTAAGGAGATAAGACAGCATTTGAGGAAAAGGAGAAAGTTACCAGCTCAGTAGATAATTAATGTTCAGTAGAGAAGAGAAGTTTAGTTGTATTTTGTGGAATGGGAGATAAGGCCAGGGGGGAGGCAAAACATTCTGCATGGGATGTGCCAGAGGTTGTGCTGAGTTTAGAGGATACATTGGATTGAAACATAGTAATGAAGACATTTCACGGCTCACAGTGACCTGGGGGGAGAAATAAGGACAGAAATGTCCCATTGAGGCAGAGCCGGAGAATAGGCTTGATCAGATTAGGTGGTAGTGCTGGGAATGGTAGAGACTCATGCTACCCAGAGGAGAGTCGGGCATCTCCTGCCCCTATGTGGCACTCTGCAGATGCCAGGACTTCATTAGTGTCATTCCTCCATACCAGGACTCAGAAAGGGTAGGGGTAGTATTTTCAGTCACTCATAGCTCTTTTGTTTTCAGACTGGAAAGGCAAGTTGGAAGGGGATATTTGCTATTATGCTTAGAGGCCAAGTTCCTTCAGTAATTGAAGAACTGTGTTAGAACTTGGCTTGAAATTGGGGATTTCTTGGTTTTACCCTAAGCTTCAAATGTCCATAGATTGTGTCATTCAAGTTTCTCTACAGAGACACATTATTGAAGTATTCTACTCTGAGTACCCCAAAGGAGAAAGGGATTGGTGATCTATGAGCGTGGGAAGATTTGGATTTGGACACATCTGCAAAGTCCACTTTAACACTGCCCACCCCCTGTGGAGAGTATAGAGGATGTGTAGAAGTGAGGAAGAGGAAGGAGGGCATGTTCATGAGCTCAGGGATTTCCATCTTCAAATGAGTGCTGGATGCTGACATCTTCCCAGTCAATTCTTGAAGAATCTGATGAATATCATTTATATAAAAGTGATGGCTGCCATTTATGACCCCCAAATTCATATTGCTCAAGAGAAAGCAGCAATCACTTCAGTATTAATAGCTTAGACATGTCAGGTTTGGTCCCCTGAAAAGCAGATGCCAACATGAGGTGAGATGTGTAAGAGGTTCATTGAAGGAACACCCATGAAATGTAGTGAGGGAGAGAACAGGAGTAAGTGGAGATAACCTTCAGACCACACTGTAATTCTTAAACCTATGAGGGGAGAAGGAAGAAAGGTGGTTTGGAAAGAACAGCTTCAAACTACAGCATGGTTCTGAAAAAAATCTCAAGTGGGACCGGCTTCTATGATGACAAGGAAGGAGTGACGTCACCATGATGGCGACATAGGTCATTCCAGCCTTCACTCCTTGTCACAGGAAGGCCAGCTAACAACTACCCATGGACAAGACACTGTTGTGAAAATCCTATGATGACAAAGACTATGGTAGACTCAGAAGAGTCTACTTGTCAAGGCTTGGAAATTTGACTGAAATTTTTAGGGTCATTTAGAAGTTTTAAGAGCAGAACACAATATCATTATCAATCATTATCACAAATACACTTGGAAAACCAACCAAATTCTCTCTTTATTCATCTCTTCTAGATAGTGGATGCTTCTACTTCTTTTTTGAAAAAGATATTTTATTTATTTGAGAGAGAACGAGCACAAGTGGGAGAGGGGCAAAGGGAAAGGGAGAGGGAGAACCAGACTCCCCACTGAGCATGGAGCCCATCGTGAGGCTCCATCCCAGGACCCTGGGATCATGACCTAAGCTGAAGTCAGACACTTAACTGACTGAGCCATCCAGGCTAATTCTGTAATGATCACACAAAAAAAGACATTAGTATCAGCTAGCATTAATATTATATTTTTAATCTACATCTTTGGAAAAAGATGTAGCCTCTTGAGTGATAATTTGATACTGAAATGTATATAAAATTTCCCCTCTACATTGCATTCGCCCTCCATGTAATTAGATTTGAGTGCATTTTTTCCAACCCTTAAAAAAAAAAAAAAAAAAGATAGAGACAAGATCTCTTTTACGAGTTCCTTCATTATCTCAGAGTGTGAAAGATGTTGCTTGTGTCCAACAAGTCATTCTAACAGCAGAAGCTGTGTCCGTGCTGAAATAAATGGGAAATAAAGAATCAATAAGCAAATAGGATGATGTTGATGTTAAAAAATTAAACATCCTCTAACTTCTAAGACTAAGATTTAGAGATGTGTTTGAAAATTCATATTAGCAGAGTGACAGTGGACAGATGGCTTAATCTCTATAAGATTCAGTTTCCTCGTTTATAAAATGAGAATTGGACGATATATCTAATTTGGTGTAGGTTTCAGATGGAAAAAAAAAAAAAAAAAGCTTACCGTGTGCTCAAGAGCCAGTACTCAATCACTGGCAGCCGTTACAGGAAAGCAGTAACGTATGGTGGTTATAATGATTGGCTCTGACTCAGATTGCCTAGGTACAAATTCATGCTAGCTCTGTGACCTTGAGAAAGTTGTTTGGTATTGCTGAACTTCCATTTCCATTTCTGAAAAATGGGGTAATGCCATAACCTATCTCACACTGTTAAGGAAGTTAAACAAGGTAGTATGTTTAAAGAACCTAGAAAAGTACCAGCCATATATTAATCACTTAGTAAATGTCAATTTAAATGAGCATAATTGCTATAATTGCTGTCGCCAGAATAAAAATACATTTTACCCACCAATAAATGTTAAGTTGGAGACTATCTGCAAAAATGAGATCCTTGCTTCAAGTTGAAATGTCCTAAAATAAAAGAAACTATTGCTGGAGGGGAAAGGTCTCTCTTCTAAATAGAAGTCACAATAAGCTCTTAAACTATTTCCAACACTATTGTTGACACTTGGACCTCCACATCTCCTAAGCAGGGTTTCCTTAATGTGCAATCCCTTGTTCTCCCCAAAACCCTACTTTGAGGCTGAAGCAATGACACAAAGCTTCCAGGGTGGGAGAGAGATCCAGCTATGGTATCTCATGCATCTGTTGGACTTGCCATTTTTCAATATAAAAGTTCTTAAATTATTAACTTTTCTCAAAGTGAGATTTGATGGTGAAAGTAATATCTGCATGAAGTATTAAGTGATTTTTTTGAACAAAAGCCAAGTAATCTGACGGAGCGTAATAATTACACTGTCAAAGAATACAAGTTTCCACTTTCTTGAGAAATCTATATCGCCTGGTTTCAGTTTCACAGGCTGTCATCAAGATGGTAAGATTTATTTCTCCTTTAATTGCACCATGGCAGGCATTTTGTGGAAAATGTATATTTCAGAAGGGTGCCAGATCCATGGCATTGCTTTTATATTCACTTATGTGCGCCATTAAGATGCTGGCTTGCATCCCAGTGGAACTGGAGAAGAACAGGCATTAAAGTCCTGTCGTGCCAGTCAGATGTGGTAACATATATCACAGTGAAAATTTATTAAGAGTGGAAAAGACCAAAAGTGCACCAGAAGAGCTTTTCCCTGAATTGAAGCTGGAAGTAACTGCCTACCCAAGAATGTTAGCTCTATGGCTAGTTCAAGGTTTGTGAGCAGTCTCCCCTTTTAACCCCAGGAATTTCACATATAAATCATAAAGAGGCAGACAGCACTCTAGAACTGAGGGTGCAGGGACTGGAGTCAATATTGGCATCCCTCCTTGGATCAGCAACTGATGTCATTATATGTTAATCTCGTTAGTCTGCATTTATTCCAACTCCTCAAAATCCATTTCTGTTTAATATCGTGCACTGAAAGAGATTTGGAAGGTACAAAGCTGGTGTCTCATTTTGTGCTGAGCCCTGACATTAATAAGCAGTCAGCATAAAATGTGCCCCATTCCTCAGAATCCTTATAACCACACTGGAAAATTAAAAGCTGGGTTTGTGAAAAACTTTTACATTTTTAAGATTAGATATTTAAAACTTGTGTTTACATCCCAGAAATCAGAGCACAGTATAAGGATGGGTTTCCCAGGGAAGCAAGGAAATTGCCAGCATAGAAAGTGCCACAGAGACATCCTACATCAGTTGGGAGACATGTAGAAGACTTGCTATTCTTTCTGACAGTGATATTCCATGGTTCTATTAAGCTTACAGCAGGGGCCTATGGGATGAAAGTGATGGAATGAATGAGGTATTTCTGGACCTTGCCTTATTTCTGGATCCTTCACCTGTGGGCAAAGGCATGTCCTTCCCGCTATCTGTCATCCTAATTCCCATTCCACCATCTTTATGTGAGGATTCAATGAGCTTATTCCAATGAAAGTGTCTTGTATGTTGTCTCAGACACTGTAGAGGTAGGATTTAAACAAAAAAAAGATACATTTGATATCTATAGCACAGAATCTGTCTGGGCACAAAGTGGGAAAAATAGTCCAATTTCCACCTTCATTGTCCCACTTCCACTCCTATCTATGACTTCACTTCTCCCTCTCAACTTACTTCTTTTTTCTTTAATTTTTATTAAGTTCCAGTTAGTTAAGATACAGTGTAATATTAGTTTCAGGTGTACAATTGAGTGATTCAACACTTCCATAAAATACCCAGTGCTCATCACAGCAAGTGCCCTCTTTCATCTCACTTGGTCCTTCAAGATACAAACCCAACTTAAAACTTTGCTGTAAATATTGCTCAACTCTAGCCAACATTTAGGCAAAATAAATAATCCCTATGTCACCATACATGTCAGCCTTTTCTGACCCTTTCAATGATGTCCTCCATGCCACTGAGTGTTCTTTCTCTTTCCTCTTCATATGTATATGAAATATGCCATCGCCTGATTGCATTGCCCTGTAAGTATATATTTGAGTTTCTTTTTCCAGGTCAGAATAAGAGCCATGTCTAACTCCTGTCCTAGCACAGAATTTGGCACATAGTAGATGCTCAATAAATGATGGTAGTGTCTCAATAAATGATAGATAAAGTGGATGACCAAATGAATGAATGCCCCAAAGTTGTAAATTTTAGCATTGTATGAAGTTGACAACAATTATTTCCTAGTAGGAGCTCACATAAAAGACTATTTTCTCTCCAATGTCATGGTTCTTAAGAAAGGCTAATGTCTTGGGGCACCTGGGCAGCTCAGTCGGTTAGGAGTCTGACTCTTGGTTTCAGTTCAGGTCATGATCTCAGGGTCATGAGATTGAGCCCTGCATCAGGCTCTGCTCTCAGCGAAAAGTCGGCTAGAGATCTTTTCTCCTCCCCTTCTCACTCTCTCTCTCTAAAATAAACAAGTAAATAAAATATTTTTTAAAAAAGAAAGGCTAATGCCTTTCAGAAATTCCAAATTATTTTTCATTCGGGGGGGAAACATACCAAGCACTAATTTGTGATAGTTTTTACCTACTCAAGCTTCAAGTTTCTGTTTGATTGTGTGATTTGTTGTTGTTGTTCTGTTATTTTGTATTTTTCTATAAAGCAGATTTCAGAGTAACAGTTAAAATTGCCCTTGAGATTCCTAGCCCCGTGGACATATTCTGTGTCATTCTTTCCCGTCAAGTTTAAGATGGATTTGTGAATATGTTGGGATAGTCATTCCCTTGATTGGTGTACATTACGTGGCAAAGGTGATGGGATAATCATTTCCTTGTTTATGTTACTATATTATATAAAACTCTATTGAAGCTGACTGTGGAGATAATCTCCTGTTGGCTTTGAACAAGCAAACTTCTTCTGTGAAAGGGTCACTAGGTTAGGACCTGAGGGTGGCCTCCTGCTGCTGAAAGTAACCGCAGACAACAGCTGGCAAGACAGCAGGGATTTCAGCCCTCATACTACAAGGAACCAAATTCTGCCAATAACCAGTGAGCTCACAGCCCCAGCTAACACCTTGATTTCAGCATGGAAACAGCCCGATCAGAGTGTTTTGACTTTTGTCCCACGGAAACTGTGAGGCAGTAAAATGGCCATTGTTTTAAGCTGCTGAGTTTGTAGTAATTTGTTACGTGGCAATAGAAAACTAATCTAGCTTTCAAGGTATAATATAGCTTTCAGGTAGTTTTGACACTGGGGTATATAAAATATTGTTGTAAGTAGAATGACCATAGTTCCCAGTTTGTCCGGTATATTTCCCAGCTAAGCTGGTTGTCCTAACTCACTACCTTAAACTCTCAAAACCGTTTTGATTTGGACTATCAATTTCAATTTCATGATCACCCAGTTATAAAGTAAGTTTGACCTTTAAGGTGGCGGAAGGAATCTAAGTGTAGTATGGTTAAGATATCCAAATGAAGCAAACCTTTGTCTACAAATGATGCCCCTAGGTTATTGTGGCATTATTTACATGATGCATGTTATAAATCCTATTAATAAAATATATTTTGTGAGGGTTTTCTGTGTAATAAGCTCTGGATTCTATGAAAATAATTGCGTTTTCCTCTGCCTAATAATGTCCTTCTCTTCCTATTCCTACACAACTTTCTTCTTTCATCTGGGACCATATTTCCGGATTTTACTTAAATACATGGCCTAAATAATTTAAAGAGAAAAGTTTCAGGAGATCTCAGAAACTGTTTTGGGTAAAGTAACAGAATTCCAATTCTGACTAATATGTGGATTGTATATTTGTACACAAAACATGTCCAAGCATGCTTTCTAAATATATACCTTGGTTTCCAACTGGATGGTCATTAATATGGGAGAGCCCCAGATATTCACTGGGGATGCATACGCGTGTGCACATGCACCGCCGTGTTCTCCAAAATTTACATATGTATCCTGGTAAAATAGGTAAAAAGTTTTAAAAGTATGATCTTCCAAGGAAAAGAAGTTAAATTAAATCCTAATTTATAGAAAAGGACCCAGGGGTGCCTGGCTGGCTCAGTAGGTTGAGCGTCTAACTCATGATTTTTGCTGGGGTTGTGATCTCATGGGTCCTGAGATTGAGCCCCACTGTGGGCTCCCTGCTCAGCATTATTTTCTCCCATGGGATCAGGTTAAATTTCACGATGCAGCAGACTGACAATAGAACCATTTCCGCCGTTACAACAGCACCTCATAAACACTCAAGGCTTTACTCACAGTGAGAAGAGAGGCTTGGAGATTGGAATGAGGAAGAGGAACATACCATGGCTCCTTCGAAGAGAATGCTCCATCTTTCTCTCTCCACTGTGGTCATGTCCCTAGCAAGGAAAGACAACTGAAGAATATGTGAATTCTCTGATCACATGCTTCATTCTGAAAATTGTTATTAATTTGCCTAATTGCTTCTCAGTGGTAAAATATAAACATTGTGAAATTCCCAGTGCTTCACATAGTCTATGAATATATATTCATATATTTTTTGACAATTATAATCACTTATTCAAGCAAAACCCAAGTCAAGAAAGACACTAGAGTTTTCATAAGGGTACAATCAGCACTTAGAAAGGCATAAGACATTTTTTCTGTATGAATTAATTATAATAAAATCTTAATACAAGTATTAATATTAAGAAAAAATAGAAATAAATAAAACAGAAATAATTCATAAACCCTCTACCTAAAAATAATCTATAAACATTTTTGTGTATATGCTTGAACACATTTTCCTTACCTGTATTTTTTTTTCAAAAAAGAGGTTTATGTTGTAATATTTATTAACTTATTATTTCTGATGCATCATGACAATTTATTTTTTAAAGTAGATAAGCTACTATGACTTGATTACTGGAACAAATGGAGGAAAAGTTTCATCAAAACTTGAATCTTTCCTATAAAATTTGAAACACATAGAAATACATAAGAGGCATTGTATTTATTAATCAACTTTTAGAGTTTTATTCAAGGTAAAATTTTTCTCTGGAGCAAAAATTTAGTTCAGGTTTTAAAAGTATTACATGAACTCTAATTAATATATTTTTACTTTTTGCTGTGTTGTGGATATTTTAATTGGTGTTTTGATGTTTTTTCCCTCTTGCTAGTATTTTTTTGCATATGATATTTTTGTGATATAATTGACAAAGCATTATATTAGTTCCAGGTGTACAATGTAATGGTTCAAAATTTGCATATATTGCAAAATGATCCCCACAACAAGTCAGTTAACATCCATTACCAGACATAGTTACACACTTTTTTCCCTTGTGATGAGAACTTGAAAGATCCATTCTCCCAGCTACAAATATACAATGCAGTATTATTAGCTATGGTCACCATGCTGTACCTTACATCTCCATGGCTTAACTTATATTTTAATGTAACAGTGTAATATTGACGTATTTGTGCATCAATAAATTCATTTGGCAATGACATGTTTAAAGATATATTGTATTCAATTAAATTTACGTTTTGTTTTGTTTTTACCAATTCTCTAATCTACATAATGATTTTTTGAGTTTTTCAATATTATCGACAATGCTCTGGTGAACATTCGTATAATTATATTTTTATGGTTTTGTTTTTTCTTTTAGAGAGGCAGAGAGTGGAGGGCAGGGCAGAGGGAAAGAGAGAATCTTAAGCAGACTCCCCACTGAGCATGGAGCCCCACGCGGGGCTCAATCTCACAACCCTGAGATCATGACCTGAGCTAAAATCAAGAGTCGGACACTTAACCAACTGAGCCACCCAGGTACCCCTACTTCTACCGAGTTTTCAAAAGTATTTTTCTTGGTTAAACCCTTAGGATAGAATTCTTTTTTTTTTTTTTTAAAGATTTTATTTATTTATTTGACAGAGACAGAGATAGCCAGCGAGAGAGGGAACACAAGCAAGGGGGGTGGGAGAGGAAGAAGCAGGCTCATAGCAGAGGAGCCTGATGCGGGGCTCGATCCCGTAACGCCGGGATCACGCCCTGAGCCGAAGGCAGACGCCCAACCGCTATGCCACCCAGGCGCCCCGTTAGGATAGAATTCTTGAGTGAAATGGTATATGACATGTTTTCACTGAAATAACAGCTTGATAAATGAAGGCTAAAGAGAGGGTAGTTTAGTATTTTTCAACCTTTACCATTACCTGTTTTTATAGTTTATGCCATGAGCATGCTGAAATACACATTCACACAAGCCATTAGAAACAGGACTGAGTCTTAATTCAATTCCCATCTCAAGTAATTTGTCACTTACCTTTTATTATTCTGTTTCCCAAATTGAAATTGCTTTTGAGAAAAATAACAAAGTTTTCTACATATGTTCTTAAAGTGCCTTGTATCTCAGAAGGAAATGACTACACACACAGCAGAAAGAGCTTTCAATAGTATTTCTGCAAAATGTCCCCCAAATAACACATATTTATGTATATATACACATAAGCCTTCATACATGTATATATAAAAGCAGGAGTACCCACGCAAACTGGTAAACATAGCTAGGACAGGGTAAAATAATTGATCTTAAAGAATTCTCTTTTTTTGTGACTAAACATCATCAATTCCAGGCCATTGTAAAATACACTAATGAACGATTTGGAAATACTGTTGATGATAAGTGATTTGAATTGACCTTTGAGAGTGGGTTCATATTAGCAGCATGAATACGTCACATGGAACCATGTAGAAGTACAGCTGCTGCATTTGGAGCAAAAGGCTGAGCTAAGCATGGAAGAAGTTTCACAAGGAAAGTTTCAGGAAGGACCACCGTAGATGTTGCTTGGTCCTGGGTGTGCCAGCACCAGAAAGAAGCAAAGATGGGTGGGCCGGGCACAGTCACCGGTGTGGGCTTTAGAAATTGTCCCCGAGAGCTGGATGGAGCACACACTCACACACATACATACAGGGTTTCATAGGTGTTCGGGTCACTGTTCAAAAATAGCTTTCAGCTAGACTCCTGGGGGGACAAGCCTGGGAAAATAACGTGGTAGAGTGATTAAGACCCTTGCCTCCAGGGTCAAAGTGCCTGGTTTAAACCTTGGGCTCATCGCCTTTCCATAGGTGATCTTGGGTAGTAGATTATTATAACTTTTCAAATCCTCAAATCTTGGTGATTCTAGCTCTTTAAGTCTCAGCTCCTTTTCACAGCTCATTATCTAGGAAGATCTCATGGCAGAGAGGTTAAAGAGATTCAACTGCTGTCCTGGCAGAGTCCATTAGTCTCTGAAAAGGAGCAGATGGAGAAGAATGACTCAACTCACAGCTGACTTTTCAGAAATCCTAAGATCTTGGACTGCAGTGAGGACCTTGCTTATGAAATATGGATTAAAAGGTGGGTGGGCTCTGGGGTGTGAGGGTTGGGGGGGGCAGAGCTAGAAAGGTTCTGTTCAGATGAGCCTATTTAAACAGCTGTGCCAAGTGTGTCATCCATGTGAGGCCTCGTCCAAAACCCACAAGTGTTTCAGTTTAACAAACTGGCAGCTACTTTTAAGTGGAAGGGATTGGAAAAGCAGGGAAGGGGGGCGGGGGGAATAACCTGCAGTTGTGGGAGGTCTCCCGCTCCTGCTCTGCCCTGGACAACCGCACCACAGCTGCTCCCAGAGCGAGCAATTACCAGGCACAGCCTAGGGAAAGGCAGTTGATGAGAAAGGCCATGCCGAGCTTCGAACGTCTCTGTGGCCTGCCCTAGGGCCATGGCGCTAAGGGGAAAGGGGTTGTTTTACACCTTCACAAAATTGATGAATTAAGCCAAAATGGACAACTGAGAACTTGACTCACTCTTGTCCAAATCCCAGTCTCTCTCTGGCATCCGTGGAGCTGCACTAAGTTTCTTAGAGATGAAAAGCGAAAACAAAACCCAATGTGAGTATTTGCATATTGTCTTTAATAATCTATTGAAATAGAAGGAAAAAGAGCAAAGGTTGCTTGGGTTCAGCTTAACTATATGTGAGTTATTTACAGAAAGAACTCTATTTTAAAATATTTAACATACTTTAAAAGGCTTGGGGGAAAGATATATGGTGTTTGGGCTACAAAGTAGAATTTAGTATTCTTTGTACCCAAGGCCTTCCTTTTACCTTTACCCACAATAAACACTTCGCTTGTTTGAGCATTAACCAGGAGAGAAATAAAAATCGAAGTTTGTCAAAATAAATCTTTGGAATTAGCAAACTTTATAAATAAGAAAAGAGGCCTGCAAAGAAAGAAAAGAAAGAAAAAGAAAAGGAAAAGCAGCAAAAAAATAAAAATTAAAAGAAAGGAAAATATCAACACCAAGAAGGCAAGGACAGTGAAGGAAGAGTTCTGAATTTAAGAACAGGTAGGGGCGCCTGCGTGGCTCAGTCCGTTAAGGGTCTGCCTTCAGCTCAGGTCATGATCTCAGGGTCCTGGGATGGAGCCCTACATGGGGGCTCCCTGCTCAGTGGGGAGTCTGCTTCTCCGCCTGCTTGTGCTCTCTCTCACTCTCTGTCAAATAAATAAATAAAATCTTAAAAAAAAGAACAGGGAGTGACTTAAAATGAAAAATGAGCGTGTCCATTTGTATCTCAAAAGTAAATTTGATGTGTTCACATTTAAAAGAAAACCAAGCAGCATTAGGATTACAATCAGAGAAGGATAGGGATCACCTAAGACCCCAAACCACTTTTACATTTTAATAACAGTAATATAAGGAGTTGGATAGACAGACCTAATTTATTGGGGGAAAATTGTTAAGTACAGAGGAGGACCAACCAGATGGTGGTGCAGATTGACTTCAGAGGGAAGCTGAGTGGAACATTCAAAGGAGTGTAAGGTTTTATGTAAGTATATAAATCCAAATATGTGTGTTTGGGAATCTCTTGGGTAATTTCTCCCCCTGGCGTGGTTGCAGGCCACCGTAAATAAATCAGCGCTAACAGGTGCTCTCTGTTACACCTACTCAGTATTCCTGCAAGAACCGTTTGCCTAGGAGAGTTCACGTGTTGGCAGGTGGTGTGAGCTGAAAATGGATTGCAGACTCCATAAGTGTCTGCTGCTGCTACCAGCTCACCTGCCTCCCCGACAGGCTCTGACCGTAGAGAGGAGGGGTAGAGAGGGCCTGCTACTACCTTCCTTTTCCACTTCAGTTGGTTGCCTGTCCCTGAGCACAAGGTGGTGAATTTTCTGAACTCCAGTTATTAGATGTTGGAAAATCAAGATGAAAGAAGAAAAAATCAAGAGGTTGTTGCAGCAAGAACATTTGGAGAATGATTTTCTCTGATATCTGTGGATTCCTCCCAGCCTTAGTGTTCTCTGCGTGGACTGACACCCCGGAGTCCAAGGACATCAGAGAAAGGTTGGTTCTCACTCCGTACCTTACATATACCTTTGTTCCTCTGGTATCTGAAACAGCACTGTGAGCTATGATCCTGAGTCATTCTTTCTTTCATGTATTCATTCTGGTCTACAACTGAGAAGGACTGTTTAGAGTTTACTTTGCCTGGTGGCAGCAGAAGGAAATCAAGTAGTCTCTCTACAAAAGCTTGCAGCAAGGAGAATGGTAAAATGTTAACTTTAGAGCGGACCAGAGCAATCACCTAGTCCAACCGCTTCATTTCACAGACAGGGAAACTTGCAGAAAGTTGCATGAAAGGAAATGTTGCTTTCCTTTTCTGATTCTGAGTCACACAGTTCATTCATGGTCTTAGGAAAAATTCCCAGATGCCCTTATTATCAATCCAAATCCTGCAGGGCAGCAAAAATTTACTCTCAAAAATCTGCTTTACTGAAGGTTAAAATCTTTATCTACCAATTTAAACCCGTTTTGTGACCGTAGTCACATTATACAGATTTATAGACGAAGTTAAATACTTTTCCCATTGCACAGAGTGTACTCTATATGCTGAATATGAACTTTATGTGCACAGCTAAGATCACCTTGCAAAGCCTGTGGCACAATGCA
This sequence comes from Ursus maritimus, assembly GCF_017311325.1. NCBI lineage: Eukaryota > Metazoa > Chordata > Mammalia > Carnivora > Ursidae > Ursus > Ursus maritimus. The sequence goes on along the minus strand of NW_024426885.1, from coordinate 21,374,552 downwards.
TGACATCACAGCACACAGAATAATATCAGTCTTATGGTCATTATTGTTATCATTACCAGTATTAGAAAGCATCTGCTGTCTTCAGTGTAGCCAACATCTACCAATAATCTGCCTTTAAGTTTCTTTCTTGTATTTCCTTTTCATGGACACTTGGAGCATGTTTCTTCAGCTTGATTCCCATTTCTGAACTGTGTTGGCAAAGAAAAATATTTCCTCCCCCACCCATCCCTGCTCCAGAGTTCTTCTAGCTGGTTTAGGAACTAAATTGACATGAGCAGATTAACAAGAGAGGAAAGAAAAAAAAAAAAAAAAAACTCACCAAGTTTTATGACATGCACACGGAGGCCCAAAAATGAAATCGAGGCCCAAAGAAATGAGCAAGGCAAGAAGTTTTTGTACATTTTAGATAGAGACAATAAATATTGAAAAATTGATAAGATAGAGACAACAGGTGTTTGGGAGCTTTCATTAGTAAGGGATTCTAAGCATAATTTAGGTTGAGAAAATAGATTAGAAAAAAATAACAAGGTTTGTTTCTACAGCTTTTTCAGCTTTGAAGTTTCTCTCTCTGGTGTTGAGGATGTCATTTTACTTCTTAGAATAGGGATGGTATTTTTAATACAGGAGATGTTTCCTGTTTTCAGGGGGACAGAAGAGGGTCAGAGTGTCCTTGCACTGGATGTTTCCCGGACATTCCCAAGTAACTTCAATTCAAAATAATCAATATGCCATTAAGGACATGTTGGGGCAGCCTGCCCTGGGCCCCTACAGCCGCAGTTTGCTCCCCTTTTAAAGTCATTTCCCGTTTGTGCCCCATCATCGTCTGCCTAGCTTTTGCATTTCCTCATGCTTGTGAGTTACAGCTATTAGAGGCTAAATTACTGCTGTGAGCAAGTGGCAAGTGATGGTTTGCAACCTTTCATCATCATGAAACTCACTCTATAAAAACAAAAAGAAACATAGCAAAACAGGATTTCAAGAGTCCCTGGAAAGTATGTATGTTTCCATTTGTATTCAAGTTGCGGGATCGAGGGAGTTAATGGGAGGGAAATAGTCTCAGTTAATGAGACAGATTGTTTTGGAAAACAGGATGTCCGTGTTGCTTGCCACATAAAATAGTGGGTTTGTTATTGTTGATCCCTGGCTACAGTAACAGAAATAGTATTTGATCCTATTGATATATTCCTCAGAGCTGCATTTTTGTTAATAAAGATAAATTTCTTGTGGGTCCATCAGATGATATGTTCCCATCCTGGGGACCATTCCAACAGTTTCCTGGCTTTGGGATAAGGTATTGCTGGACACGTATGCCCTGTGGTGATTTGCCTCCTGTAGCTTCGCTGGCATCTCAGAAGCCCAGCGAGTATCCGGAGAGGTGTCTGGGGCTGCCTCAGTAACTGCTTGAGGTCTGACCTTGGGAAATTCTACAGAACAGGGAATCTAGAGGTAGAAATCCCAGAATTGAAGAGCCAAAAGTAAAGCAGCATGAAGGAGCTGGACAAGCATGTAACTTCTCACTTTTTCTTCCGTTTTTTGACAGTAAAACGGATTTTCAGAATTTTCTTGATGTTCTCTGTTTCTGCCTACTTCTCTTAGAGCTTTCCTTAAGATAGAAGGGAAGGAAACGTTCTTCCTCCCTCCTTAGGGTCTTCCAACTGGACTAAGAATTAAATTTAAATGGAACAGATTAACCAGAGAAATAACCAAAGTCTTATTACATGCATACAGAGGCCTGGTAATGAAATTGAGACATTAAGAAATGACCAAGGCAGGCACTTTATATGCTTTTTAGACAAAGAGACAATAAATATGTGGGGAATTGACAGGAGAAAGAAAATGCACCTTTGAAGCGCCAATGAGTAAGGAATTCTAAGTAGAATTCGGACTGGGGTAGTAAATTAGTAAAAGGTAACAAGGGTTCTTTGTATCTCCCTCTTGGCTCTAAATTTACCATTTCTGGTGATAAGAATGTCTCTTTACATCCTGGTACCTTTCACTTGGGAGATTTATTTCCTGTTTTCAGGGGAACAGAAGAGGGTTTGAGGGTTCTTCTTACACAGGCTCTTAAGTAACTTTTATTTAAAACAATCAATATGCTTGGGGGGCCTGGGTGGTTTAGTCAGTTAAGCATCTGCCTTCAGCTCAAGTCATGATCCCAGGACCCTGGGATCTGGCTCGCTGCTCAGTGTGGAGTCTGCTTCTCCCTCTCCCTTGGCCCCTCCCTCTGCCCCCCCCCGCCATGTGTGTATTCTCTCTCTCTCTCTCTCTCTCTCTCTCTCTCTCTCAAATAAAGAAATAAAATCTTTAAAAATAATCAGTATGCCAAAGTGATACATTCTGGCGCCATCTGCCCTTGGTCCCTACAAAATCACTGGTATCTCCCTATAGCTAAATAAAACTAATGTTTTTAGCCTTCGTTTTACTCGGCCTCTCAGCACTACTTTATTTAGCCTAAGGCCAAGATTAGACCTGATTGAAGAAGGCACAGCTTTGGCTTACTGTGTGGAAGAAGAGTTTTTGAGATGTTGTATCCCAGAAACTTTCTGGGAATGTGTCTTCTGGGGTTTCAGGGGAACAGGCTTAGGGAGGTGCCCTCATTAAAACTCATTGAAAACCTACCTGAATCTCAGCCTGGAGAAGCCCCTGGGGGCGCCCTGCCCGCCCGAGCCGCAGAATGGCGCTGTGAGGGGTGTGTAGCTCAGGAACCTGTTGAGAGAGAATACCAGCACTGCGAAGACAGACCCCTTCCTCCTCCAGGCCCCTCTATTTCATGCTTGAAATTGATCCAGCTGGCAAACAAGAAATAGTTAAGGGTCACCTTTATGACAAGTAGGCAATAAAAGGTAGATTGGAATGGGAGAAGCAATACACTAATAAGTAGCCCATCGACCCAGAGAACTCTACTGAGTTTGGGATTCTCTTGAGCAATTGTCACATGGAAATTGGTATTTAGAAATCTAAAAAAAAAAAATGAAAAAAGAAACTACAAACTTAACGTGTGCCGGACCAAATGTATAATCTTTCCCTCCAAACCTGGTCTCCCTTCAGCTCTACCACCTCCATTCCATTTTTTGATGCCAGAAACATAGGAGTAAACATTATCACTTCCTTCTCTTTTATATTTCATATCCAATACACTATCAGCTCTTACATATTTTATTTCTTAACTCCTATTCAGTTCTCTTCACCTATGTGGTGATAATGTGGATATAATATACAACGACTAAAATTTTGATTAATTAATATCCATTTAGTAGACTAATCCCTTCCAGTACTCTACCCCCACTCCCAACAACAACAGCAAAAAACTATATCCTAATACCTGGAAACTGTGAATATTATTATGTAGTAAAGAATTTTATTTTAGTCAAAGAGCAGTCTGGTCTTTGCCCTTGGCTTTTGGGAGATAATCTATTTTATACCTCATAGGAAAGTCTTTGTTTAATGTTGGCCTGGCCATACAACATTTTAGAGTAGAAGCCGGCCATGCTCCTGTGATTTAGAGTGGACATTTTAAATCATCTAGGATCAGGCAACCTGGAGACTGTGTTCAGCCTCATGGATAATCAATCATGTGAACACTAAAACTTGGATGTCACTGGACACCAAAAAATACTAGACAACAACATTCTCAACACTAAAACTTGAATGGGCTTCCCTGGTTAACAATACTCCATGTGTGCTGTCACACATAGGTGCCTGGAGCTTAATGTATCCTGAGGACAAAAGCAGCTTCGTAGTTCAAAGCTTCCAGACTCTGCCTTTTGGGTCTCTTTTCTTGGCTGATTTTGACGTATACCTTTCCCTGTAATAGTCATAACCGTAAGTGTAATAGATTTTAATGAGTTCTGTGGGTCATTCTAGTAAATTATCGAAACTGAGGCTGATTTTTGTAACCCTCTAAACTTGTAGTTGATGTCAGTCTAGGGAGGTTTTGGTTTCAAACTTTGCAATTTGGCTAGTTCTTTGTATTATATGGCAAAGGGACTTTTCAGATGTGGTTAAATTAAGGGTCTTGATTTGGGGAGATTATCCTGAAATATCCAGGTGGGTCCTAAATGCAATTAAATGTATCCTTATAAGAGGGAGACAGGGAGATTTGACACACATTGAAGAGGAGAAGACAATGGGACCAAAAAGAGAGATTGGAGTGATGTAGCCATAAGTCAAGGAATACCAGGAGCCACCAAAAGCTGGAAGAGGGAAGGAATAGAGTCACCCCTACAGCTTCCAGAAGGACCTGTTGATGGATCTATTGGTTTTGACCTAGTGAAACTAATTCTGGACTTCTGGCCTACAGAACTGAATAGAATAAATTTTTGTTGTTTTAAGCCACCAAATTTATTTGAGTGGCCACAGGAAAATAATACACCCAGTTATCAATAGTCTACCTCATGCTACCATGTTCTTTGTCTAGAAAAGGCTTCACAAGTCTCCTGACTTGTCTCCTAAATCCATGTTACCTCCAAACTAATCAATTTCCACATTATTTACTAAGAGTCCTTATAAAAAAAAAAAAAAGGCTGTCTGTTATGCCATCCTCTTTCTTTAGTTTATACCACTTCTTCAAAGGTTTCTCCTTGTTCCTAAAATAGATAATAGTTATTAGGGCAATTACATAACATACAAGAGCCTTCATGGTCTAGCCAGTGCCTGTCTTTCCAGCCTTCTCTCCTACTTCATAATCTTTCTCTGTTTTATCCAGACACACCCACCGTACACACCTGCTTTATGCCCTCTATACTTGTTACAGTTCCTGCTTATTATCTTTTCTCCCTGCTGTCCAACCACACCTAGAAACTCCAACTCTCCCTCTAAGTTCCAGCTCATTTTTTCACTTCCTCAGGTATCCTCATACCTCCCAAAGTCAACCCACCCTATTTTCTGGTCTCCTAACACAGTATATTCCAGAAGGTAGAATTTTAATTTGCATGTTTGTTATGTGTTTGTTTGTGTGCACATGTCTGTCTACCTGTCTGCTCTCAAAGTGCTAGCTTTGACAGTGTAAGATTCATGATGGCAAACATAATATAAGCTTATCAGCTTCATTGCATCTCCTACCTATCCTAAGGAAGCTCGATCAATTGGATAGGTTGCATACATGTAACTAGAAGCCTGCTGTCCCAGGTGTGGTTCTGCCATTAACTATGGTGCTTACAACAAAGACATTTCTGTCTTTTGTTATTGAAATTTATATACACACAGTACAAATACCACCCACTGAGGGCCCATACATTTGGGAATAAGTCCTTTAAGGAGTGATCTCAGTCTCTTGAAGTTTGAATGGAGGAACTTAGAATACAAACATTGTCTCTGCCTCTATTCCCATTTTTCAGATTAAGAAATTGAGAATTACAGAAGGCAGTGGTCTATTCTGTATTACTCCTCTAGTGGGCCTGGTTTCAAACTCAGCTTTTTATATAATACAGTCACTATGTTTCTTTAGAAATGGTTTCCCTCCACTAACTCCAACAGGTGTGTATGTGTATGTGTGTATATACATATATTCCCTCTTTATGTACGTAGATGGATAGAAGATAGATAACAGACTATGTTGGAAGAACATATACACACACGTACACAAACATATATATAGAGAGAGATATATAGATATATATCTGTGTTTATGCGTGTGTATGTAAATACATATGGAGAGAGAATATACAGCTAATCTCCCAGAGCAGACTATAACCTCTTTGGGGGAGGGGGAACACTAGATACATGTGGGATACACGGAACACTAGAACACTAATGGGAACACTAGATACAAGTGGTCTGATATTTGTAGAGTGGGTCAAGTATGAATCTAGTGACCAAGGCAGTCAGACCCCAAACCCTTGATACCAGAGAAGAAATGATGATGGTTAGACACTTTGGGGCAGAGATGATTTACTCACTGCTTGTTGGAGTGGTTAACTGGACCACCAAGTCCCCTTATATTCCACATCTACCACAACACAGAACATGGCACTCCAAGAGAAATACAACATTAAATTAGAAAACTTTGTAATAACAACAAAACAATCAAGATCTGCTTTTCAATCCCAGTGTTAACTAAAGCCAAACTTTACTTGGGAACTTGAAGGATCTGTTATCCCTGCACTTGCTCTATTCTTATAGAAATAAGAAGATGGATCCTCAGGTGCCTAGGCTGAAAGCAAAGTTTAACCCTCTGTAAGCCATGGCAGGTTGGGTTGTGAAAGGACCTATTTACTCTGATTTCCTTCTTTAGTTGGCTTCCCCAGTAGAGTCATGCTGTTTTTTCCTTTGGAATAATGGGCTGGTATATGAACTCAATGTTTAATAAGCAGTGACCTCTATTATTTTCAAGAAATGGCAGACAAGCAAAGAAAATAAGGCACAGATAGTTTCAGAAAACATATTGCTTGGGAGAGGGAAAAGAAGAAACACATTCACTTTCCCTGTGAAACTCTTTTTTTTTTTTTTAAGATGTATTTATTTAATATATATATAGAGAGAGAGAGAACACGAGGGCTGGGGGAAGGGCAGAGGGAGAGGGAGAAACTTAAACAGAATCTGTGCTGAGCACAGAGCCCTACGTGGGGCTTGATCTCAATGCCCTGAGATCAGGACCTGAGCTGAAACCGAGTCGAACATTTAAGGACTGTACCACCCAAGTGCCCTGCACTTTTCCTGTGCCACTCTTGATTTTACTTGTGATGTTCACTAATCCTACCTTGTTCCAAAGCCATTATGGATAGAGTCTCAGATGTAAAAACATTGACTTCGACAAAAGTAACTGCAGGGTAATTTTCTTGGCCTAGACATTAACTTTATACCTGAATAGTGAATGATTCTGAAAATACTTAAAATATGTATGGACTTTTTCTCTTGAAGAAGCAACCCCATTGGGTCATACTACGATCAGCCCTTCCAATTCTGCATATCCCCCCTTAAACAAGAGTAACAACCCATTCCTGAATAGTCAACTTAGAATTTACAGACAATTCCACTTATAAGCATTAGAGTAACTCAATATTGAAGTTACTTTGCATTGTATTCTCAAGAAATCCAAACATTCCCTTATGAGAAAACACGGCTCTCACAATTATGCTAATTGGTTGCATAAGTTTAGTTTGTTATATTTGTGTAGGATTACCTACAGCTTGCTTTTAGTTCATCTTACCATTATTTATGATGATACTTTGTTTTAAATGGTGAGTGTTATTTTCATTTTGTGATCTATGTGTCTTTTTTTTCCCCCGGAAATCAATCCTTTGGTTCATCATCTCTAATATTGCTGTTCTAAATATAGGATATGGAAAATGCACTGTTCCAAATCATGTAGCCAATTAGCACTGGATCTGTGACAGTCTGACAACAGGAAAGAAGAAAAGAAAAAAGAATCAAAACTGTCCTAACCACATCATTAGTAATACCCCAGTCCTAGCTCTGAGAGGAAGAGAGGTCGCTCATGGCTAGGGGAAAACAAACACTGTAATGGAGAATCCTAACTAACTGAAAAACATACTCCAAAATTTATTCTTAGTAAATTTTCTTTTCCATTACTTGTTTCTGGTGGAAAGGAGATAAACATAAAAGCTTTCAGGAGAACTGTCATTTCTGAATTGTTATACTTAAGTCTAGAATTATAATATTTGTAGAGCAAACTTCTGAGAGAGACCAAATATATTAGTTTCTTTATTTTTCTTTTGGAGCTTAACTGCCAGACATTTAGGATTTCACCAAAATAAGGCAAAATTTCTGCAAGCTAACTTGAGTGAAATGAAAGGTCCAAAATTAAAACAAAAATCAAAACAAACAAACAAAAAAACACTTTAGTCTTTATAGCAAGAGATTCTAATAATGCCTGACCCCATCTCCACATTAACTCACATTGTACTGAATCTTTCTAGATCTTTGCTTTGAGGAATACTAAGACTCAGATCTGTTCATTAAGGCTTAACAAAGCAGAAAACACTATTTTAAAACAAAATAAAGCAAACACACAAAACAGTACTAGAGAGGCCAGAAAAATATTTGCTATGAAATGCAATAGATTTCTGCCACTCTACTGCTGCTTATAAGAAGATGGTAGACAGTTGGCATTAGGGATGGGTAAGCATGAGGCCTTGATAACATGCTTTCTTCTATTCTGGCATGGTTTGTAACCTCTCTTGCAAGGGAAGGATGAGATCTCAAAGAAAGGAGCTTTTTGTTGTTGTTAAATCTGGGCCACAAGCTATTACCCAGCTGGCTCAATTGAAACTACTCCTGCTGCTTGCATTGCTAGTGATGCTGACTCCCTAGCCCAGGTGAAATCAATTTTTATAAAATCTTATACCATATACTTCTTATTTAATATATATAACAGTTGTGAACATACATGCAATACCATCAGCATTTGATCATTTCTGTCTTCTCTAGTAGACTATAAGCATCATTAGTACAAGGACCATAGTTTTGTTGTTGTTTTCATTTTTGTGTGTCCTAACAGCTATTCCTTTTAGTTATGTATTGCTGTGCACCAAGTTACTACAGACCCTGGTGACTTACCACAACACATGTTTAGTAAAATGGTGCAGACAGTGGAAACCAGTATGGCAATTACTAAAATAAAATAAACGTACACATAGAATTACTACTTCTGGGTATATATCCAAAACCAGTGAAAGAAAGCAAGGACCTGAATAGGTATTGTGCACCCATGTTTGTAGCAGTATCATTCACAATAGCCAATAATGGAAGCAATCGAAGCACCCATCAGTGGATGAATGGTAAACAAAATGTGGCATACACATACAGTGGAATATTAGCCTTAAAAAGGAAGAAAATTCAGACACACGCTACAACATGAATGGATTAAAAAAAAGATTTTATTTATTTGACAGTGAGAGAGAGAAAGCATGCATGAGCATTGGAGGAGTAAGGGCAGAGGAAGAAACAGGCTCCCCACTGAGTGAGGAGCCCAATGTGAGACTCCACCCCAGGACCCCAGGATCATGACCTGAGCTGAAGGCAGATGCTTAACTGACTGAACCACCCAGGTGCCCAACATGAGTGGATTTTGAAAAAAGAATAATGCTAAGTGAAATAACCCAGTCACAAAAGGACAAACAATGCATGATTCAACTTACATGAGATACCTAGAATATTCAGAATCATAGAGACAAAGCAGAATAGCAGATGTCAAGGGCTGGAGGAGAGGAAAATAGGAAATTAGCATTGAATGAGAGAGAGTTTCAGTTGGGGAAGATGAAAAAGTTCTGAAGATGGATGGTGGTGATGGTTACACAGCAATATGAATGTACTTAACACCATGGAATTTTACAATTTAAAATGTGTCCTTCTATGTTATGTATACTTTAACAAAACACGCATGCGCGCGCGCACACACACACACACACACACATACACACACACACCTATTACCATCCACATCCAAGGTCCTCTGATTGTTTGCAGAATCTGTAGCTCGAGTGTATGGGGTTGGGGGGCCTCAGTTCCTAAATGGCTGTCAGCTGCAGGCTGTATTCAGTTCCTTACTATGTAATCTTCTTCAAAATGGCAGCTGGTTTCATTAAAGCATATCAGTCAGGAGGGAAATAGAGTATGCTAGCAAGACAGTTGTCCCTGTATTTTGTCATCTCACTATGAAAGTGAAATCTCTCAATGTTATCATATTCTTTTGGTTACGAAAGTTCATAAATATCAAGAGATATGAAACAACAAGGCCTTGAACTGGGAAGGTAAATGCTGGGAATGGACAGTAACTCCAAAAAGAGGCTGAACTCTGGGAACCCAACCAATGGCAGAAAGTCAGAACAAAACAGGAGGTTAACCCTGGGTCTTTATCAAGAAAGCCGAAACTATAGGCTGGGATTTTGTCTGAGTCAGCCTCCAGAGGGAAGGCAATCACGTTATTTCAGAAAATAATGCTCAGCTTTCTGGGCCAGAGGATGTCTGTAGCCTAAGAGCAGCAACATTTAAGGTCCAGTCCAACACAAATGGTCTACATCTTGCCTAATGGGTTCTCATGCAGCTCTTTGAGGTAAAGCCTAGGTTTTAGATTTCTCGAATTTCTTTCTCTCATTTCTCCACACAAGAATGGGGATGTGCTCCAGATAGAGTGTCTGATAGACTGCCCTGAGTTTGCAAAGTTTGACAGCAAAACATTCACCAAGGCAATCAACTTCCCATCTTCGCGGTAAGATTTGGAAACTACAGTTCTGAATCAAGGCCATGGACGCTGTTCAGGGGCTGCACTCTAAGGCTCTGTTTTTCCGCTTCTTGGGCAAATACATTTCTGGGGGATCCACGGAGACTCTCTGATTAGGAATCTTATTTTGGGGAATGGGGTGAGATGGTGAATTGGAGTAGAGGGAAGAATTTTTGTCTGTTTTCATGGAGCATCATTATTTTTTTGTACTTTTCATCATAAGATGCTCACGAATTAAAAAGCTGTGAAAACAGAAACAAAAACACATCACTTGGAAAAGGAGGAAAAGGCACACAGGAAAAGAATGGAGTGCAAAAAGCCTTTCCCTACCCAGAAGCTATTCCCTCCAATGTTCTACATGGTTATTATTTGTTCTAAGTGACAACAGCTCCAGATTCCAGAAACCATTTGCTTTTAGTTCAGTACTTTATGAAACCAAGAATGGCATTATTCCTCTTAGTTGAACCCCCCCAACTATGTGAATATGGACTATAGGAATATTCATTCACATGACAATGCTTAAAATTTCATGTACCTACTTACAAATTGAATATGTATTTAAAATGCTGACGAATTTTCATAGTTTATTTCTCTTTCTTTCTTTCTTTCTTTTCTTTTTTCTTTTTTTTTTTTTTGCATCTGAATACAAAATTGATATACAGGGTAACCATGGTTCACTTTCTCTAACTCTTACCGTGTACTACCATTAGTGTTAGGTACAATGACACTTGGGTATATCAACCTAGTTATAACCCTTTCAGGGATAAGTGTGGGTAGTTGTAGAAGGAGAGGTTGCTAATTGATTGGTTTCCTTGAATCAATGGAGCTTTTTCACTTAACATAAAGATATATAGTTGGATGTATAATCCTGCCAGTGAAGTTCTTTTCTCCCTCCCTCCCTCCCTCCTTCCTGTGAAATTCTAGCATGAGGACTGGTACCTCAGACATCCCCTGAGGACCATGAATACAAACAACGATGATCCAGACAAGTCTTATCTTTCATCAAAAATAAGTAAGATTGTTTCTAGCCTATTTTGTTGCTTCCAAATGTATTATAGCTCGAGTAATCCTGCATGGGCCAAAAAAATCCAAATACTAATTAATTTTGAAGACTTTTATTATAAAGAATCCAATATGTTTGGCAAATATGAAGCTTTTCTGATCAAAATGATATAAAAGTCTCACCTTTTTGGTTTTACCTCTTTTATTCTACTGTTCCAAAAGCTACAGATACAGAAGCAAGAACTATTGTTTGTCTTTCCATCTAGTAACTCACACCATTCTCCTCTGGTTCGAACACATTGTTCTTTCTAGAAAGGTCACTATTTTCAGTGTTACAAATATGCTCTTTTAACTTGAGGTGTTATCTGTAGTTTTAAAACTCTTCACCTGTTATAAAGGACATTATTCTCCCTCTTATTTCTTTTTGAAATACCCCGAACTTGCTTATCAATCTTAGCGTGCACTTGAGAGACAAAATCTTCAAAACTATTTTTGGCTTTCAAGCTTTCCAGGAGAGTTTCTCAGCATACCAAGACTCACTTTCTGAAATCCTTGCTCTAGCAACCAGATAACTCCAGAAGCCTTCCCAACTGTTGCTCAGGTTTACCTGACATTAACTGGGGAAATTCTTTATAGAAACAAATGCTTGAATGTAGCCTAGAATTTTGTGCCTGCCAGTATATGATTTGGCTTTCAAAAACTACCTCTTCCTCACTCTTTGTTTCTCTTCTAATTCATCCATCTTAAACACTTCCCTTAAAAATCTCCTTTTACATTTTGTCTAGACGCTAGACTCTAGAAGCCACGAGCTATGTGCAGTCCTTAAGTTTGGCAAAAACACGTCTGATTCCAGTCACTTCCTGTGGAGGGGGGATGAATCTACTGTTTACGCAAAAATACATTATGGCTAGTTGTCTATTTTTGATGGCCCAAAAAAAGAAATTCAATGAAACTCCCAAGTCATAGGTCCAAAATGCCTAATTCTTTTATTTAGAGACACTCAAATGGTTGGCTTATTGTGTATGAGTTCCATTATACTGCTTTGTTTAAATGATGAACTCTTACAGAAAACGAAAATGTGTTGTAAATTTAAATAAACTCCAACATCCTCAGTTTTATTTTCTTCCATCTGATATTTTTTGGTAATGATTTGCTGTACTGTAGTACATTATAGCTAACTCAATAAAAAACAATTTTTTTCCAAAAGCAGTGATATAATAAATATGTATGCAAAATTAATTTTATGTTGAAGCTAAAATACTACCTGGAGGGGCGCCTGGGTGGCTCAGTCGTTAAATGTCTGCCTTTGGCTCAGAGTGTGATCCCAGGGACCTGGGATCAAGCCCCACATCAGGCTCCTCTGCTGGGAGCCTGCTTCTTCCTCTCCCACTCTTCCTGCTTGTGTTCCCTCTCTCGCTGGCTGTCTCTCTCTCTGTCAAATAAATAAATAAAATCTTTAAAAAAAAATTTAAAAAAATACAATACTACCTGGAAAGCTAAGAACTCAGAAAGACACACACATAATCAGTTTTTCTTTAATATCTTCATGGAAAACTAAAAGTTTGTAACTTTTAATATATAAGTAATATGTATTTGCGGTTATGTAAATTATATAATATAGTTTTATATGTAATTATATAGATCTGTAAATATCTTTGAGCTTGAACTTAGAGATTCATTCCCTATTTTGTGCAAAAATATAGTATAGACCTGAAGAAAAGCTTACTTTGAAGAAATGATTCATTACTGTCAAAAAAGTTCTACCAATTATTATGTTATTTCTTTTTTCTCACATTTATCCTTCTGTACTCTGCTTTATGATGCTGGAACTGAGACTACAAACTCCATCTCTCCTTCATTAGATGGCTTCCACTTAGGTCCAATAAAAAAAAAAAAAGCAGGAAAGGAAGGGAGGAGGAAGGGAGCAGGAATTGTTCCTTCCTATTTTGTTTCCTGTTTCTGTCAGCCATGATCTTTCACTGAAGAATTAATTGGCAGTGTTACAGGCTCCATTTTGTTCTGTTATTTTCCAAACTGTCCTTCTTGTGCCTCTTGAAAGCCAGCAGAACCATCTGAGTTTGTGTTCTGGAAATGATTTGGTGATTATTGGTACTGAACTTAATGCTAGCTCTTTTCTAAAAGAACACAGGAAATTGGCAGTCAATGGCATACAGTTTCATCACAATTAAGTGACATACCACTTGTTGATTGTGGCAGAGAACCTACAGAGCAGTTGTGTCAGGCACTAAATAGTGACTGCATTTGACATAGCAGTGATGAAGGCTATGAGGGCTCTAAGAGGGCCAATGTTCATTGCACTGGAGAACTTTGTGAAAAAAATAATAAGCTTGAGTCTGATCTCTGAGATCAGCTCAATGTCAAAGTAACAGCTGTGAACTTCATTGGTGGCTGGAAACTAGTATCATATTTCTTGTAACATAGAAAAACATCTGTGAAAAATAAATCCACATTTTATTGTATGGGTTACATAATTACCAGATAATGTGATTTGCAGATATAAAACCTCTTATGTGAATGTATTTGCCTCTCTGGGTATGTTATATATCATTGGCTTTTTGCCTCAGAAATATACAATTCTGTAACATAATGTATACATCACTGATCCCTTCTGATAGAATTTCCAAGCTCTTCTGTTTGGTAAAAGAGCTGAAAGCAAGCATAGTCATATGTTGATTTGTTGATAATGAAGAAAAAGTACCCACTGAGCTATCTATATCCAGAGCCCATTTTAATGTAACAAAATTGGTGTCCCTAACATTAAAAAAAAAAAAAAAAGGCTTTCACATTCTTATTTTCTTATCTTGGAAAATAAGTAAACTAAATGGGTGAACAGAGCTGAATTGTCTGATACTCCAGTCTCTGGTAAATTGAAGTGTGTAATACCACAGACCTTGTTTCATTTGGTAGACTTATTTGCTTCAGGCATTTAGGGAAATGTCTGTTCAATCATTAGCTGACCGCTAAAGCTAACCTACCAGAAGCTTCAGTTGCCACGCACAGCAAAGAATATAGACTTTTCATATTTAGATCAGAAAAGTCACTAAATAAACAACAACAACAAACTCTGCAGGTAAGAGAGAATCTAGTTTCCAGAGTTGCCATATTGTACTAGGTAAAATGTCCAGTTTTCAATAATGACAACAACAAAATGGAACATGCAAAGAAACTAGGAAATATGGCTCATACACAGAAAAAAGAAAATCAATCAATAGAAACTATCCATGAAGAAATCCAGACATTGGACTTACTAAACAATCAGCTATTTTCAGTAAGTTCAGATAACTAAAGGAAATCACATTTGAAGAACAAAAATTCTTTTAGTTTAATATGAATTTAGTATAAGAATATCTTGGCAGATAGACGCTATTACTAAATAGGTAGATTTTTTTTAAAAAATGAGCCAAATAAAAATTCTGGAGTTGAAAAGTCAATAGTAAAATGAAAAAGTCAATGGACAGCTCAAAGGCAGATTTGAACAGGCAAGAAATCAAAAATTTTTGAACTTGAATATAGCTCAATTGAGGTTATCCTGTTCAAGGGAGAAGAAAAAGACAAAGAAAATGGAAAGAGCCTCAGATACCTGCAGGACAACATCAAGCATATCAACATCTGCGTAAGGGAATCCCTAGAGGAGAGGAAAGAAAAAGGAGCAGAAAGAGTATCTAAAGACCTAATACGGTTTCCCAAACTTGACAAAAAATATTAGTATACACAAGCAAGAAGTTCAGCAAACTCCAAGTGGGGATAAAGCCAAATAAATCCTTATCTAGATACATCATAAACTGCCATCATCAAAATCCATGTAGCCCAAATTCAACATGATGAAAGGAGAATGTTCTCAACCAAGAATTCCATACCCAGTAAATCACTACCAAAAAAGAAAGTGAAGTTAGAAATTCTCATATACGAAAATTTTGAGAATCCATTGCTAGTAGATGTGTCTTAAAATCAACACTAAAGGGAATCCTTAAGGCTGAACTCACCCCTTTTGGAGGAAGCATCCTGTATTTAACACCTTCATTCTACCCAACCAAGATGTCTTGCTCTTTTCACTCAGCAATGTTCCTTGGGCCGCAAACAATAAATTTAATATCTATTCCCATTCAAAAGCCTTGAAATTATTTAAAAACACCATTTCCCCTTGAATCTTCTCTCCATAGGATAATTTATCCCACACTAAAGTACCAATCTTGCACCTACCAAATGCTTGTCAAATATATTCCCCCAGGTAGAATCATTGTTCACACTTTCTCTCCTCTGATATCTGGCCTGTCTTTTGAACTTTTTGCATTGATTTATTATCACGTTCCCTTGGGTGCTAAGCATGAAAGATGCTCTTGCCTCTAAGTTGCCATAAAATGTTCCTCGCATAATTTTTATCTATGAGTTTTCTATCTCCTCAGTCACAATGTAAGGTACTCAGATTAAGATCATGGATTTTATTATGAGAATCTATAATTTAGATTTGGAGAACAGGCAAAAGCAACTAGAGCAACCAACTGCCAGACCCATATTGTACATAGGCAACTGAGATCCTGGGAGTCCATACAAATATCATTCTCCTGCTTTCGAATATAAGGGCTCCTTTTAACAATGAGACTATGAACTTTGGTATTCCAGGTATCTCAAGCCAGTAGCTTGCATACTTTCTATTGACCAGCATTTCTTTGTTTTTCTGACACAATATAAAGATTTCATTTATTTATTTATTTATTTATTTATTTATTTATTTATTTGAGAGAAGAGAGAGCAAAAGAGCGAGAGATCATGAGCAGGGTGAGGAGCAGAGGGAGAAGCAGACTCCCCACTGAGCAGGGAGCCTGATGCGGGGCTCAATCCCGGGACTCCAGGATCACCACCTGAGCCAAATGCAGATGCCCAAATGACTGAGCCACCCAGGTGTCCCTCTGACGCCATATTTTAAAATCAGAAGTCTTTACATAAAACTATGTAGAAACAATTGAGAGATCCTACAAATCTTAGGCCTGTGTTCCATATACAATAGGATAGTGCTTTAGTTTCTGACAAGAGCTCAGTGATACCTGACATATTTTATATAAAACAAATAAAACTTTTCTATATACATTCTGTCTGATTCCTGCAGACAGTTATATTTGCAAGCCAAACATTGGCATAGTATCATATACTTTGATGAACATTTTAGTATCCACTATAGGACAGCTAAGACAATACAGAACTAGAATGCATGTACACAAAAACAGATTAAGTTATCTGAAGTTTTTTTCTATGAATCAAGTAGTGAGAGAGAAATACAGTGGGTTAGAGTCTTCTGGAGTTAAACAGCCTACTTCAGATCCCAGTTTTACCACTTACGAGCTATGTAATTTTGGGAAAGTTACTTAATTTACTGAGACATGATTTCATTTGTAAAGTCAGTATGATTACATTTTTTTAAAGAAAAATAAAAGATATGGACGCTATTAGAAAAGTGCTTGATAAATGTTAATTTTGGAGATTTATTCCACGCTGGGAGCTGGGACCAAGGTCTCCTAACTTCTAGTGCAGAAATTTTCCTATTGTGTCTCCCTCATTCCCAGTATCTGCTGCTTTGCAAACCAAAAGCTTCATGGTGTGGGGAGATTCTGAAATGTCTTTTATCCAAGAACTTAATGAGCAAACTGAACATTTTCAACATTCTGTGCTCACCAAATCTACCCCTAAAGATTTGTATATGAGGAATCTCATGATTGCCTTGTGTGGGCAGGGCTCACTGAGTCATATATTTTAGTTTGACCCTGAATATGACTAGATGGTTTTATGTCCAATTAGCCATGACTGTTAAAGAATAAAAAAAGAGTATAATCAAATTCCATGCTTTACTAGGTAAATCAATGGCTGTAGAAGTGCAGATGATGTCCTTTTCAAATGTTGCTAAGAGACTTATACAATTCATTGGCCACCTAAGTGGGCAGTTTTCCCTCTGTTAAATCAGTAATGTGCAAAATTTACCCGTACCCCAAATCCAAACTACTCAACCTCATGTCTGGGGACAGCCACTCTTCACATTCTCAGTGTTCTTTCTTGTCTCACAAGTTTCAAGCATTTAATCCTGAATATTGTAATATACCATTGACAGTTGTATGGCCAAATAGTGCACAAGAGAATCCAGACTTAGTGAGCAGAGATTTTTCTTTAGAAAGGAATTCCTAATTCCTCTGGAGCCTCATGAATAAAAGTATCTGAAGCAAGCATGGCAGTATTTTTTAGAGTTTGTTCTTTGGCTCCCCTGCCTCAGAATTGCATGATATAATTGTAGGAACAAATAAGAAAAAAACACCACAGCAAACAGAAGGAAAATATAGAAGAGTGAAAAAGAGAGAGAGATGGAGACTAAGAATAGAAGAGATATTTCAAACTCATAGTGAAATAACCTTCACACTCTCTATAGGGAAGAGTCTAAGAATCTGCCTTTGTAATGTAAACCTCTTGGAAATGTTCGAGATTTGAGGAAACACAGAGGCAGCACACTATTTGAATCATTTCAGTAATAGATCTTACCATGTAGGAGCTATCCTAGGGACTTCAAAGTTATGGAACGAACCCATTAAGAATGTGTACTTTATTAAGCTCTTTATGTGTAATAAAAGGAGATGCTAATGATTAAGTATTAAAATGGGCAATGCAGGTGATAAGTGCCATAAGGATTCAGTGATAAAGATTTCATAGTAAACAAAAATAATCTGTTAAAGGAGGTAACATGATTTGAAATATGTCCTAAAATCTTTCAAGATATTAAAGGATGAACAAAAAGTAGGATTTTCCATGTAAAGATTGAGAGTATGGATAAATAGAGGGAGATGTACTACGTTGTTTGTGGGTGATGAAGAAAGATATGAATTATGAATAAATGGGAATAAAGAGAATACCTATGAGTGTCCTGTTTCCAAAAGTACTCCTGGCAGAAATACTTTCTATATTACATTGTAGTGTCCTATATCAATGAAAATCTCTGGATCCAGCTTATAGTATACCCAGTGTAAAACTGACTGTGACATTTGACCTATAAAATCTCCTCTTCATAGTGAACCAATTCTATTTTGGCTTTAAAGTGATAGGAAATAGAATGGAGCCCTTGAAACAGCAACCAAAATCTCCACTAAGTGCAGGACAAAGTGATAAAATCAGAACAAAAATGAAAGCAGAAATTCAGGAACTTCTGTGTATCTCTAGCTGGAAATCAGAAGAGCCCCTCTGTGAAAATGTATATATGAAAGAAGATCTACCCATAAGACTTAGCATAGTCAATTGTTGAAATGCGAACAGAAAACCTCTGTCATTTTGATAGTCTAAAATGCAGAATCATATTCTTTTTCAGGATTTTGGGTTGCATTTAATAATTCTCTTGCTTTATAACTTGGAAGATATAGCTTGGAAAATTAACACATAGCTTGGAAAATTAGTACACACACTCCTTCCCGCCATTTTGAAAAATCAGGGAAAGTTTTTTCTCTTTCTCTTTCCATCTCTGATTTGGTCAGTACCACCCATTCACATGATTCTGGAACTATTGTCAGTGGCGAGATGGTGTTTGAGGCACTGATGTGTGGACATGCACATATTTATTTGATGAAATTCCTTGGATCCTTAGTGGCAAGTGCAAGCATTTGTTATTGGGAGAGGCTTCTGGTAGCTATACCCTGCCTCCTTCTTATAATGAGGCTTCATTTCTGTTGGCATTAGAAAGGTACTGTCAGCCTTTATCCCAAATGTTCATCTACCAGCCAAAGAAAGGCTACACATTGGGATGGGAGGCCTAAGTCTAACACAAAAAGGTTGAATTAAGTAAGCTCAAGAGAGAAGCA
Source organism: Ursus maritimus (assembly GCF_017311325.1). Taxonomy (NCBI): domain Eukaryota; kingdom Metazoa; phylum Chordata; class Mammalia; order Carnivora; family Ursidae; genus Ursus; species Ursus maritimus. Next base: position 21,355,526 of record NW_024426885.1, on the reverse strand, counting down.
GGAGACAGGGAGGGTAGAGGGCCAGTAAAGCAAAAGTCATGGTGATAACTGAGATGGGGTAGCCCTCAAAAGATTTGAAGAGGAGAAAGTCCATGAACCTTCTTTGACCTTCAGGATCTACGACCTCCAGGCATGATGTTCCTCAATCCACAGCAGTTCCATGATGTCCATCTATTTCCTTTTGTTTTTCGCCTTTTCAGATGATACAGTTTCTCATTCAGTGAAGGACCCCCCAAGGTTTCTAGGGATATGGTGTATTGGGAAGGAATATGTAGCTTTTGTTTATTTCTATAGATTGAATTAGAATTCCCAGATGAATTTTTCAAATGAGTATCTCCCTCAAATTATTTCATTTTTTTAGGATGTAATTTTACTTTCCAATTAGCATTTAACCCTGATTGTACTTGAATGTCTTCATAAAGTGTTCCGTTAACATTATCTCAGCCTTTCCACCTATTATTAGAAGACTTCCCCCTCTGTTTTTATGAACCAGTGCTCTGACTAATCAGATTCTTCAGAATGATTTTGCTGAAGTTTATATTTTCTAAGGGTTATGCATATGAAATATTTAGGCTTCATGCCAACCTGTTATTATTATATTCTATTAACCAGTTGTCCAGGACTCATTTCCAGCCTCCTCAAACATATACTCAGTAGCGCTCTCTACATCCCCCAAGCTTTTCTCAGAGCTTCCATTTACTCGAAAGTATCCATGACTGTATCACTTCTGCTGGAGGGCAATTTTATTGATACTTGTTCTTTTACTTTTTATTGAGTCCTCACTTGTTGCCTAGAATCCAGCTGGGTGTTATGGAGGCTATAATGATTAACCACATAAGAATGCTGCCCTTAACAAATATGCAAGCTAGTAGGAAGCAAGGAAACCAATATTTTTCAATCATTCATGGCTTAACATGCAAAATCATTGATACGCATTATTTAAAAATCCACCATGATTAAAAATTTCATCATAATTGGGACGCTGAGAAGAAGGTTCAGAGTAGTTACTTTATTTTTCAGTTTCATAGACTTACCACTCTCAAAGTTGACTGTTACTCAGATCTGCCTGATTCCCAATTCTATGTTCTTTCAAATACATGTTTTAGAATGAATATAGTACCAGGCAATAAAGTAATTGCTTATATGAGATAGAAAATCAGAAGGGAAATCATCCAAACATTGTCCTTGTTCACATTTGCGTACCCAGTGCCTGGCATGGTACCTGGTATAAAGCTGGGAATTGATAGATATTTGTTGAGTGAATGTTCCTGCTTAATGTGACAAAAGGAGAAAGGAGGTTTTAAAAAGGCTTCTGAAAGAAGTGAAATTTGAGCTTGGTTTTAAAGAATTGTCAGACACAAATCAGGAACAGAAACAATAGAAGAGATTTCATGGAATGTGGACCAAAATGAATAAAGGCAGTGAGATGCGAAATTGTAGATTGAGTTTGAAGAATGGTGAATAATCAAGTCTCAGTGAATAGAAGGTGTGTGAAGGGGTAGAGTAAGTAAAACCCTTGTATTAAAGGGACTCAAAGCTGATAATGGAGTATTAGACATTTGCCTATATGTGCATAAGTAGAGAAATAAATATTTTGTGCCCAAAAGGTATAACTCCAAATGAAATTATTCCATGAAATCCCTCTACAACAGCCTTGGGGATTTCTTGGTGGAAGTAGAGGTGTCATTTGAATTTGTCTAGTGTAATATTCCTCTGAAGCCTTGTCCTTTCTCTTCAAAAACACAAGGGGATTTTGTGTTATGTTTTGTCATATAATATATGAATGTATGAGTAAAATACATATATGCTTTACCATAATAACAGGTTCCTAGAATACTAATATATCATATTAATGCAGCAAGATAGATCATATTTATCCTGTGCCATACGTACCCTGTGGCAAAGTGCTGTAGAGTAGAGGTGTACCATTTTGAGTGCAATCATATTAAGTATGCAATTATTGCTCTATCATACCCGTAGGGGCAAAAGGGCAATATAAATAATAAAACAATATAAAACATTTATTATAAGTTTAGAGAAATTTAAATTCATATCAGGAATGTAAAGAGCTATTTGAAAAGATTTTGTGGATTCGCAAAATCGGGACTGGGAATGTCAGGCATTTTAAGAAAACCTTTCAAGTGGTATTCCCTCTCCAGAAGATTCAGTTTTAAGGATCAAACTCAGGGCAGCATTGTCCAAGCTACAAAGCAAAAATGTTATCTGTTGGTCACCGGGGCAGAACGGAACATTATCTGCCAGGATGGCCCCTTTCCTGGGGATCTACTCTCTCCTACACCCTTGAATGTCTCTTAGATTCCTTTCTGTATTACTTGCCATTGCTGCTGTGACAAATTACCACAAAGTTAGTACAACAACATAAATGTATAATCCTACCGTTCTGGAGGTAAGGGTCTTATCGGCTAAAATGAAAGTGTCAGCAGAGATGTGTTCTGTTTGGAGGTTCTAGGGAGCCTTGTACTTTGTAGCTCATGGAGGTGCCCACATTCCCCAACTCTTGGCCTCATGATCAGACTTTCCATTGTCACCTCTCCTTCTCAGACCCTCCTGCTTCCTTCCTCTAAGGACCCTTGTGATTACATTGGATCTACCTGGATAATCCAGGCTAATCAAAATCCTTAATTTAACCACATCTGCAAAGTCCCTTCTGCCATGTAAGGTCACACGTTAAAAAATTCTGGGGATTAAGGCATGCCCGTTTTTGTCAGGGTGTTGAGGGAGATTATCCTGCCTACAACAGTCTTCACGTTGCTGGAAGAAATAAAATGCCTAGAGAGCCTCTGTGAAAAAGACTTATTACCTCCAACCCTGCTTTCCTCCCCTTTTGAAGTATAGGTTTGCTTCGTTGACTGAATAAGCCTTTTATCCATACTTTAGAAACCATTCATGGAGGCTGCTCACCTAAGGGCAAAATCAGAGTTTCATTCATGAAACTAAACTGCTTACTATGGGAAGGATGAAGTCCAAATAATATGAATTTAATAGCTGAAAATCACGAGGATATCTGGCTCTTACATGACATGTAAACATGTAGGCACATTTATGAACCGCCTGCTTGTGATGAGCACTGCTAAAAGTACAACAGAAAAGCCTCTTCCCTCAGGGAACATGCACTCTCATAGAGAGTGAAAGACAAAATGGTAGACTGTGTCTGTGGGATTTGTGTGAGTTTAGAATAGGGAGTAAACACTGCATCTCATTATCACACAGAATGCTGATAGTCTCTCCCGCTCTTTCTCCCCCTCTCTCCATTCCTCTGTCCCCCTCTCTCCACATATGTAAAAATATATATTTTATTTTATTCGTGTAATATTTATAAATACTTATTTATAGTGCATATATATATATCTCTGTCACATAGCACCAGTATTTTATCTACAGCCTTTGTTCTTGAGACAAAGAAGCTAAATAAGTCATCCCAGGTCATAAAACTAAAGGTGATGGAGCAGGTTTAAAGACTGATCACATGATTGTTAATTTATTATTCCACCTTCTCTCAGAAAAGAGGAAATACAAAAATAAGAAAAAAGAATACCATAAACAGAAAAATGCTAATGCTTGTTCTAATCTCTTAGAATATAGCAATGAGCAAATTATGCTGGCCCACATCCAATTACAAATTCAAAGCCGGCCGAGTTTAATATTTGAATTATGAATCAGACAACTCTATTAATGCAGAAACAATTTAAATCTTAAAATTAAATATTAATGCACCTTAAGCAATCCTCTTCCTTTCTTTTCTCTACATTATCCCACATTGCAGCCAGAAGGAGTAATGAAATATTCCACAAATATACCAGCATTTTCCTACAGTGAAAGATGGGACTTAGGCCCTGGTGCGACCACATGAGTTCAGCTCTGGGCATTTCCCTAGTGCCAGAGAGGGAGACCCCTCATGCAGCTTTTTGATATTTTCATGGTTTTTCCATTGTTTGACCATATCATCCTTTAGAATAAATAACAACTCTCTCAAAAGAGAAATTAGGTACATAATGTATTGTATACACAAATGAGCTATGTGTAGTGAAGGGGAATGTGCTGCTGTCTGGACATAAAGGAAGATAGATGAGGCTCTCTAACATGCATCCACATCTTCTGTACCTTGACCCCTTTTTATTTTTTTCATTTTTACTGAAATTTTCTATCATTGCAAACGATAATGACCTTGCCTACTAGTCTTTACTGCTTTCTTGTCAAGAGCTAATCTAATCTTTAAATGGATTGGTGAAAAATATTTTATGCTATAATAGTCCACTGATGTTTAGAGTTTCAGAGTTTTTAATATTTTCTAGAGACCCTGAAATGCACAGTTAGGAAAAATCACAGCTATGCTATAAGGTTGTTGTGGAGATTAAGTAAGACCGTGTACATAGAGTGCCCCAACAAGGTTGAAGAGAGGTACTCACCAGACTGCTGTGAAGGAGCAAGGTAAGCAGCTCAGGAGCAAACCTACTCAATGACCTCACCTTCCTGACTTCCTGTCACAATTAATAATAATTCCCCAACGTGCTGGAGACCCAACAGCGCAGGGGTTAAGACTTGTGAAGTCGGACTGCTGGGGCTTGAAGCACAGCTCAACCATTTACTAGCTGTGTGGTCATCAACACACTATTCACCTTCTCTAAGCCTCAATTTTCTTATAGGTTAACTGGGTTATAATAATTATCCCTATTCATCAGAATGCTGTGAAGATTTAAAAAAGAAAGATAGTATGTACAAAGTATTCAGAATAGTGAATGGTACATAAAAACGCTTAGGAAATTTTGGGTCATGTGACCAACTAGTGATTTGCCAAGATATCTGAATATATCTCTCCAGAATGCCAAGGGACAACTATTCATATGGTAAATGTCAGCACAGTGACAACAGGCTCCAGATTTCATAACATCTAATCTGTACAATTGGTTTTAAACTACTCTTTGTCTTGTAGTAGCTTTCAAAATATGCAGGAATTAAACATAGACAGCACAGATGCCATTGCACTTCTTCCTAACTCATGACGACCAAGACCGATAAATCCCAACACTACTTCTGAGTTCTGAAAAGTCCTTAGGATCCATCTCCATGTAAACCTGGTCCCCCACTGTTAGTTCACTGTTGCTGCCATAACAAACTGCCACAAAATTGGAGCTTGAAATAACAGAAATCTGTTCTCTTACCATTCTGGAGAAAAGAGACTCAGTCTCACGTGGCCAAAATCAAGATATCAGCAGACACCTACCCCCTCTATGAGGATACTTGTGATTATATGCAGTACTTATTCAGATAATCCTAGATAATCTCTTCAACTCAAAATCTTTAATCCCATCAGCACAGTCTCTTTTTCCCTATAAGAGAATACTGGAACAGGCTGCAGGAAGTAGAATCTAGATATTTTGGGGGGCTATTATTCAGCCTACCACAATAATGATTAATTGATAAGAGGCAGTATATGAGACTTGGAAGTAATGGACTTGATGGAGTCAAGATGACTAATTAGAGTAGGAAGAGAACAAAAAATGACTGATGTTTCCTGTAGCATCTGCTAAGGCTATTTCCTGTTGTGAACACTCATATTCATTATCTGAGCAAGACGATTTGTAAGAACATAGAGTGAGCTCATTTTCAAAATTTGTCAATGTAAAAACTCAAATAATAAAATATTTAGATTCATACAGGTGCTGAAATAAAACTGACAGGAGAATTTATCTTTATAACTGAGTGTTGGAGGAAAGAATTCAGAGAATGGGTTGGTATTTTCCTTTCATACGAGGAGGAATACTACCCATTTCTTCAACCACTTATGGGGAGATAGAACAAAAAAGAACTAACCATGTTAGATTTTAGGTAACTTGATTTGGGAGTATAACCTTGAGGTAAGACCCTTGATTTGAACACAAGGAAAAGAGAAAATAATCTCTTAATTTTACTCCAAATTAAAATTTGAGTATTTTCAGGTGTAAAACTAAAATATGGTGCAAGTGATGGAAGGGTCTATGTTACTCATAGAGAAAAGAGTACTAGGTGATTTCTTGAGGATGACTCTCTTCAGTTTAGCCTTCGTTACTTCCGGCATTTCCACATTAACCCAGTTAATTTGAACCAAGCTGATAAGGTAGCAAACTTGTCAGATACTCAGTAATAGTTATTTGAATAAGTGGAAAGTGTGGGCTTCTTATAACTTACATTCCTATGGCCAATATTTCTTTATTAATATTTCACAGTATCTGCCCATCTCAGAATGGTCCTTTGATCCAAAGGATTGAAGACATGGAAGTCATTGTTTTTTGTTTCTGTTTTTATTTTTTAAACTGTTTCATTTATTTATTAGACAGAAAGCACAAGCAGGGGGAGCTACAGGCAGAGGGAGAGGGAGAAGCAGGCGCCCCACTGAGCAGGGAGCCAGACTCCATTTGGAGCTTGATTCCCAGGATTCTGGGCTCATGACCTGAGCCGAAAGCAGATGCTTAACCAACTGAGCCACCCAGGAGCCCCAAAAGTCATTTTTTTTTGATGCTGAACCTACCACAGTTAACTAGACCACATGTAGGCACTGAATTCAAATTAAGACAGTTACTTTCTCCCATATAGGAATTTGGAAATTCCTAAGAGATTTTGATAGAGCATATTATTTGTGTGTGTCTAGACGCAAGATGTATATTTCAGAATTCAAGATATAGTGAGAGTTTAAAAAGAATGAAAGGGGAGGGTGATATGCATGGATGAGGACAAAGAGAAGTTATATCCAAAGACACTGGAAAAAACAAGCTTACCTCCAGGATCTAGGCCCTTTCTAATACTTGGCTGTATTCTTTAATAACGCTGGCATTGAGAAAGCTGGTCAGAAGGAACCACAGCTTGTTAAGGTCATTATTTGACTTTTTTTTTTTGAACCACACCTTTCAAGACTGCTGTGTTGGTAAATCTTCAAATGGCTTCTAAAAGTTATCAAGACACCCTATATTTCACTAGCTCTATATTTTAGATATGAACCCAACTTGGTCTATATTTTAGCTGTGAACCCAACTGCCTAATGAGAGATGTTTCTCTAACTTAAAAGGCAGGTTTACATAACTTTTGTATTCAGGTTAGCATTTGAGATTAGCTTTTTCTACTGGACTAGCATGCTGTTACCCCAATCTGTGCAAAGACAGTGAGAGACACATTTAACATATACTTTTACCATAACCATCTTTCTTTAACTTTCCCATCTCTTCATTATGCCTCTTCTTTAAAGAGCATCTATCATGCCAATGGACGTCAAAAGAAAGTCAGGGTAGCACTACTTATATCAGACAAACTAGACCTTTTGCTCTTGTATTGTTTTTGTCCTGCTTTGGTATCGGGGTACTACTGGCCTCATGGAATGAACTTGAATGTGTTCCTTCTATTCCATCATTTGTAAACTTTTGATAAAGATTGTCATTATTATTTTTTAATGTTTGGTAGAATTCACTAGTGAAACCATGTGGTCTTGGGCTTTTCTGTGCTGGGAGATTTTTGATTCCTCATTTAACTTTCATTCTTGTTATTGGTCTAAAAAGATTTTTTATTTCCTGGATTCAAGATTCATGATTCAATCATAGTAACTTGTGCATTTTTAGCAATTTCCTGTTTTTTCCCCCTAAGTTATCTGATTTGTTAGTATATAATTGTAATAATCTGTTATCACACTATGTATTTCTGTGGTTCTCTGTTGTAGCATTTTCTCTTCCATTTCTCATTGTGGTTTTTGAGTATTCTCTTTTTTTGTCTTAGTTAATGTAGTTAAAGCACTGCCTTTTTTTTTTTTTAAATCTAGTCATTACTTTCCATATTATGTTAATGTTTATTCTGGTCTCTATTTTATTTATTTCTGACTTTTTTTGTTGTTGTTATTTCCTTCCTCCACTAAATTTTAGCTAAATTTCTTCTTTTTCCAGTTCCTTGTGGTGTAATGTTGTTTATTTGAACTTTTTTTCTTAATACAAGCATTTATACTATAAATTTCATTCTACCATCTGCTTTCACTGCAGCCCATAGGTTTTGGAATATTGTGTTCTCTTTTTCTTTTGAGACATATTTTGATTTGCCACTTGATTTTTTATTTGGCCCATTGCTTGTGCAGTAGTGTGTTATTTAATATTTACATATTAAATATTTAATATTTACATATTAAATATTTAATATTTACATTGTAGATTTTCCAGCTTTGTTTTATTGTTGATCTTTAGTTTTGTACCATTGTGGTTGAAAATATATTCGGTATGATTTCAGTCTTCTAAAATTTTTAATATTTCTTATGTCTCTTTTTATGAGTTAGCCAGGGAATTCTTGTGTGTGTACTTAAAGAAAATGTGTATTCTATTTTTCTTGGATGAAATGTCTTATATATATCTTTTTTTTATTTAATTTTTTTATTATATTATGTTAGTCACCATACAGTACATCCCTGGTTTTTGATGTAAAGTTCGATGATTCATTAGTTGGGTATAACACCCAGTGCACCATGAAATACGTGCCCTCCCCACCACCCATCACCAGCCTATCCCATTCCCCCACCCCCCTCCCCTCTGAAGCCCTCAGTTTGTTTCTCAGAGTCCATAGTCTCTCATGCTTCATTCCCCCTTCTGATTACCCCCCTTTCTTTATCCTTTTCTTCTCCCATCTATCTTCCTAGTTCTTATATTCCATAGATGAGAGAAACCATATGATAATTGTCTTTCTCTGCTTGACTTATTTCACTTAGCATTATCTCCTCCAGTGCCATTCATGTTGCAGCAAATGTTGAGAACTCATTCTTTTTGATAGCTGAGTAATATTCCATTGTATATATGGACCACAACGTCTTAATCCAGTCATCTGTCGAAGAGCATCTCGGCTTCTTCCACGATTTAGCTATTGTGGACAATGCTGCTATGAACATTGGGGTGCATATGGCCCTTCTCTTCACTACGTCTGTATCTTTGGGGTAAATACCCAGTAGTGCAATGGCTGGGTCACAGGGTAGCTCAATTTTTAACTTTTTAAGGGACCTCCACACTGTTTTCCAGAGTGGCTGTACCAACTTGCATTCCCACCACAATGTAGGAGGGATCCCCTTTCTCCACATCCTCTCCAGCAATTGTTGTTTCTTGCCTTGTCAATTTTTGCCATTCTAATTGGTGTAAGGTGGTATCTTAGTGTGGTTTTGATTTGAATTTCCCTGATGGCTAATGATTTTGAACACTTTTTCATGTGTCTGTTAGCCATTTATATGTCTTCATTGGAAAAGAGTCTGTTCATATCTTCTGCCCATTTTATGATTTGTTTATTTGTTTCTTGCGTATTGAGTTTTAGAAGTTCTTTGTAGATCTTGGATACCAGTCTTTTATGTGTAGTATCATTTGCAAATATAGTCTCCCATTCCTTGGGCTGCCTCTTAGTGTTTTTTACTGTTTCCTTGGCTGTGCAGAAGCTTTTTATCTTGATAAAGTCCCACAAGTTCATTTTTTCTTTTGTTTCTCTTGCCTTTGGAGATGTGTCATGAGCCTTTGGAGATGTGTCATGAAAAAGGTTGCTGTGGCTGATGTCGTAGAGGTTGCTGCCTATGTCCTCCTCTAGGATTTTGATGGATTCCTATCTCACATCGAGGTCTTTCATCCATTTGGAGTTTATCTTTGTGTATGGTGTGAGAGAGTGGTCAAGTTTCATTCTTTTGTATGTAGCTGTCCAATTTTCCTAGCACCATTTGTTGAAGAGACTGTCTTTTTTCCACTGGATGTTTTTTCCTGCTTTATCAAAAATTAGTGGCCCTAAGAGCCGAGGGTCCATTTCTGGGTTCTCTATTTTGTTCCATTTGTCTATGTGTCTGTTTTTGTGCCAGTACCGTGCTGTGTTTGTGATCACAGCTTTGTAGTACAGCTCAAAATCTGGCATTGTGATGCCCCCAGATTTGTTTTTCCTTTTCAACAATTCCTTGGCGATTCGGGGCCTTTTCTGGTTCCATACAAATTTAAGGGCTATTTGTTCCAGTTCTTTGAAAAATGTCCTCGGTATTTTGATCGGGATACCATTGAAAGTGTTGATTGCTCTGGGTAGCATGGACATTTTAACTACGTTAATTCTTCCGATCCATGAGCATGGAATATTTTTCCATCTTTTTGTGTCTTCTTCAATGTCTTTCAAGAGTGATTTGTAGTTTCTAGAGTATAGATCCTTTATGTCTCTGGTTAAGTTAATTCCAAGGTAACGTATTGTTTTTGGCACGTAGAACCATGTATTCTGAAGTATGCTTCAAGTAAAAAATGTTCTTGCTGAAAAAGAAAAATAACTTCAATTGAGGGTACTCATTTAAAATAAAGTGTATCAGAGGGAAGGTGGGGGTGGGTGAAATAGGTGAGGGGGAATTAAGAGTACACGTATCACGATCAGCACTGAGTAATGATGTATAGAATTGAATCACTATATTGTACACCTGAAACTAATATAATGCTGTATGTTAATTATACTGGATTTAAAATAAAAAACTTAATAAAATAAGGAACATCCTGACTAACCCTTATAACAACCATGAGATAAATATTAATATTTACATTTTACAGATGAATGAATGGAAACTCCAATTAATAAATGAGTTTACTGCTACGTAGCTGGTAAGTGACATATTTAGGATGTTAACTTAGTACAGCCAGGAATCACAAAGTTATTTATGGGGCACCATTCTTTTTCTCCCTCTTTCTCATAGACAAACAATCATTCTCATACCTTTTGCTTACCCCTGACTATGGGCAGTAAATGTGGATTTATCTTCTGTGCTAAGACTGTTTAAGTTTTATTTGGGCAGTTCCTTCAAGTCATTGCAAATGCTCCCAGCCACACCCCAATTTATGGATATGTGAGTCCTGTTTTGGGAAAAATAAAAAATAAATAAAATTTTAAAAAATATATAATATATATATTAATTTTTCCTAGCTTTAATAGTCCAAATTAGCTTCCAGAGCACAGGCAATATTATGTTAACACATATCTGGACACTGAGGTTGAAAATTGAATGACCTATAGTGTCTAAACAGCATCTCAAACAAGGTCCAGCATGGGAGTTGTTGAAAGGTTGAAAAATACATTTTTCCTTGAAGACTTTCTTGTGATTGCTCTTTCAACTAAAATAACAACTAGCATTTATTGAAAATTTAACAAATTAACAATTTTGTTAAATTTAACAATTTAAACCATACTAAAAAAATGACATGTATTATTTAACTTAATCCTCATTATAATCCTTGATAGACTATAATTGTTCCCATTTGCCAAATTTTAGAATCAGTAGTAAGATCAAGAGATTGTCAAAAGTCACTGACTTTATAATAGTTGGACATCACGTCCAAGTTTATCTGACTGACGCACTTAACCTTTGTATTGTACTTATCTGAAACTAGTATAAAATAGATTCCCCAACTGCTCCAACTGCACCCTCTCTCTTACCTTTCAAGTAATAACTAGAGCATAGTCAACTTACTCACTTAGCTTCTCCTTGTGCTGTTGTTAAGAACAGATGACTAGAAGCAATGATAAAATAGTGAAAATAAAAAAGCAAAAAGAGAAAAAAAGGTTTTACGTTCAAACAGGACAAAATGATACTAGAGACGTGCACAATCTTTAGTCACACCCCAATCTGAAGAAAGTCTGTGGTAGATAACTTTATAGTAACCTTTCTCTCCCAGGCTCTGCCTTCTCCTATCCCCAGGCCATGAGTGACCATTTTGTGGCATCTCTTTTTCTTTTTTACCCTTTAAGCCTGTTGATGTCTGTTTCAACCTGGTTTTTCCTGGATCATTGACACACGTGATCTTATGCATTCTTTCTTTTTTTTTTTTTTTTAAAGATTTTATTTATTTATTTGGCAGAGATAGAGACAGCCAGCGAGAGAGGGAACACAAGCAGGGGGAGTGGGAGAGGAAGAAGCAGGCTCATAGCGGAGGAGCCCCATGTGGGGCTCGATCCCATAATGCCAGGATCACGCCCTGAGCCGAAGGCAGACGCTTAACCGCTGTGCCACCCAGGCACCCCGATCTTATGCTTTCTTATTGCTCAGGAGATTTCTGCTTATCCTCTCTTGGTTCTTCCATTTAATTTTTTCCTATTTTATTCTCTCATTTCTCTCTGTCTTATTTATTTTTCTATGTCCTCTCTTCCCTCCTTCCCTGCTTCTCCAGGCAGCAAAGTCAAGAGAATGCAATAGGTTAAAAGAAATGGACCTATACCTTTTATGACTTCCTTTCAAAAACACACTTCATATCCTGATTTTTTGTGGTAAGAAAACATTTGTGGGGGTGTTATAGATCCTTTAATCTCAATTGAAAATCACTTCTGACAAGATCTTGAGAGATGGGAGCTTCGATAACTACCTCCATTACCCATTCTACAGCTTCCGATTCACCTTGTCAAGGATTTTTCTGCAGCCAAGGTACATGGTGAGCTCATTGCCTATTTTTCAGACCTCAGAAAGTATTGAGCGCTGTTCTCTTACAAAAAAGCCCTGGGGCACCTGGGTGGCGCAGTCATTGGGCGTCTGCCTTCGGCTCGGGGTGTGATCCCAGTGTTCTGGGATCGAGCCCCGCATCGGGCTCCTCTGCTGGGAGCCTGCTTCTTCCTCTCCCACTCCCCCTGCTTGTGTTCCCTCTCTCGCTGGCTGTCTCTGTCAAAAAAAAAAAAAAAAAAAAAAAAAAGCCCTAGACATGGAGTCATTTCTCATTTCTACTCCACTCTAGGTTCTTGAATTGATCTGAATATCTCTATGATCTGTTGCCTTTTTGGAGTTCCATTCTGACAATTGTTTAATAGCAATTGTGTCTTCATTCTTTTTCTACAATTTCAAGGATACTTGAGAATGGAGTTGCCCACAGTCATGGATACCATCTCCCTTCATCTAACCTATCTACTGACATGATTTCTAAAATGCTTGCTGAACAAAATATCCTGCCTGAGCACTCTGGTCCTAGTCTCAATTCAGTAACAACAAAGATTTGTTGCTGGGAATCTTATTTATGGGTTTATGAAACTAAAACCCTTATTTCATCACTGCCTACACAGAACTGGAGATCTCTTGAGAATAATAAAGGATCATTCTTATTATTAACTCAATTTCACCTCCTTTCCACCCATTATATTACCTTTGTTAGTACATTGCATGACCATCAGAAACTAAAGCTAAAGAAAGGTTTAATTTTGTTTAAGATGTGAAAACAAGCAAATCATTGTTTTAGCTTGAGTGTGAAATGAGAACTGGAGAATGTGTTATTAAATACCTATTTTAAGAACCATTATATTTCTTTAAAAAGATAATTGAATTGACTAAGATATCTAATCACTGGATTATATGTCTACTAAGTAAGGGTAAAGAGTTCTGTCTTTGAGATGAACAAATGAGGATATAGGGAAAGCAAGAGAGAGACTGAGAGGTTGACTAATTGGTTAACTGAGGACAGAGGGTGAGAAGGAGGGAGGGAGGTGAAGGGAGAGAGAGAGAGAGAGCACAAGTGAGAGTTGCTGTCCTGAAAGCAGCAATATGTGAAATGATGTCTATAAAAGAAATTATAAAGCAGCCACTGAAAGTTAAATAAATAATGTTTAGTTATCAAAAAAAATGCATCTCTATGCGTCTTTTCCCAGCTTCCACCACACTTTAATATCTCTAAAGAAAACAAAGGGGAGATCATTCCCTTTGCAGGTTTCATTATAAATATTAGTCTTTGCTTACTTTAACTTTTGTCCAGAGATCTCATATTCCTTTGCTTAGCTTAGAATTTTGCAAGGTCCCATTTATAAAGGTAAAAACCCAGACTCCCTGTTTTATTAATGATATAATTAAAGCCAAAGGAGTTGTTTCTCTGCAAATGAGAAGGGGATAAAAGGACATACCTTTTTGGTTATCCCCCAAATGTCTCTACTGATAAGCCCCCACCCCTCAGTTCAATCACATTATGACCATTCCGCCATTCTTCAAGACTCTATTTTTTAAGACAATGTCTGTCTACATGTGATAAAAAACTAACTGAATATAGATTAAACTAAAAAAGTAAAAAAAAAAAAAAACTGGAAACGTTGAATAAGTATAGGTATACAATACATAATGTGTGTGTGCGCACATATGTACATATATTTGTGTGTGTGTGTATCACATCTCTGAATGACACTTTTCTTCAGGAGAAAGCCTATATCTCTCCTTTCTTTATTATTACTACTGTGAGGTTTATCAAGCCAAAGCTGGTGTACAGGGAGCACCACACGTGTGCATCTGGCAGTCTAGTTGATTTTGACGTTCCAGTTCTACTCCTTTTGCCGTTCCTATTTTGTGCCATGATAATTCAAACAAAACAAAACTATTACGAATGCACCTTTTCAGTACTTTCCAAAGAAAAAATAGTCTTATCTACCTTTATTATTTATTTTCAAATTATGGGCATAAGTTTGTTTGTATTGTGTTTGTGCTTTTTATGTATGGCTTACCAGAACTAAGCATTTTAGTGGTCTTATAAGTTGGTAAAATGCTTAGAGTATTGGAAGATTCATGATTACATAGCAATGAAAAGGAGGAATGAGTTAGTAGTTTCTTTTTTTTTTTTTTAAGATTTTCTTATCTATTTATTTGACTGAGATAGAGACAGCCAGCGAGAGAGGGAACACAAGCAGGGGGAGTGGGAGAGGAAGAAGCAGGCTCCCAGCGGAGAAGCCCGATGTGGGGCTCGATCCCACAACGCCGGGACCGCACCCTGAGCTGAAGGCAGATGCCCAACGACTGTGCCACCCAGGCGCCCCGAGTTAGTAGTTTCTTAATAAGAAAAGTTTAAAACACTTGAGCATCTATGGGAAACATTTTGAAGTTTTAAATCCTGGATATGGGAAATTTAACAGTAATAGGTTTCTAGGCCTATTTTCATGGGATGAGTAAGATATGAAGGATTAATTTTAATGAGCACTGTGTGTGCATATGGGAGGAAGGGGGAGGGAGAGAACTGAAAAAAAAAAAACCAAAACCAACTTTAAAGTAAGTTTGCTTTTTCATAAAGGGCAATAAAATGGCCCAGTTATTACGGCCATTATTATGTCCGTATGGGAGCAAGCTTGCCATATTGCTGAGGAGCCTGGGCTTTGAAATCAGAAAAATCTAACACTGAAAACATGTTCAGTCACTTCCTACCTTTGTAAAATTGGTAAACCTCTCTGTGTGCTTCACTTTTATTTTAACCTGTAAAACTAGAATATTCATAAAGGAAATTTTACTAGATTATTGGAAAGTTAAGTGAGATAAAGGATATAAAACCATAGCATTTTGGCACATGGTAAGCCATAAATAGGTTTGATGATAATGACCATGATCATGACAACATCAGATATGGCACCCTCAACATGGCTTCTCTCCCAGTGAATTATTTTTGGGGAAAATATAGATTTTACAGAAACTTTCTAAAAAGGTATAAAATGATTAGAACTCTAAAAGGCCTTCTGAACTCCATCAGAAAATCTCACAACAAATTAAGCAGAGACACAAAATTCCAGAAGAAGCCCATATTAGAATACAGAGAAATGAAAGGTGTGCATTAGAGATGTTGAAATGAGGGGCACAAAGCTGGTTATCAGCAATCTTGACTCTAGAGTTCCAGGCCATTTTTGCAGACCATTTGAACTACACATTGGAAACAACCACAACTTTTTTGTTCACTTTATCCCTAACATCTGAAAAATCTGTTTAATTAGATTAATCCCAAGTAAACACAGAGGAATCCAGGATGAAAGAAACAGCAAGGGCAAGAGGGAAGAGGATCATGTGAAGGGTATCAAGCTGTGTAGTTGCTCTCTATTCTGGCCAGAGTGAAGAATGACTAAGGCTGCCTTTCCCTTCCCCTCAGTTTGACTAATTTTAGACGGGTTTCTTCTTGCTATAGCCTTCTGGTCTCCCTTTACTCAGAGTATTATTTACTTCAGAAAACTTGGAATTGTAAATTTTTTCTCCCCTCCTTTGAGATGTAAATTTTCTACTACACAGAAATGTCCTTCTCGAAAACCTGTTAGTGTCCCTTTGAAATGTAATCACGGGGAAACATAGAGCTTCTATACTCCAGTCTCTGATAGAGTAGGATTAGCGTTTGGATAACACAGTTAGCAAACCTTGCTAGCATTCATCACATTGGCTCACCTACCCCAACATACTCTAGTACCTTTCCAATAGTTCACTCCTGTGCTTACACAATCTGCTTTTTGTTTTAAAAAGAGTTGGGTTCAATCTCTCTGTTGATGCAAGAGACTTGAATAGTCTTCCTTGCCTGTTTAACTGGTCTGGTGCAATTTTTCTTTCACGGGGCACTTCATACAAATTTCTCATATGATGGGCCGAAAAACCCGCGTGTTATCGTCTGGCAATCAAAAAGCTAGAATGATTTTAAAAGGGTAGAGTATGATTATGATTAAATACAGTGGTAGCGTGTATGATGGGCTGGAATGAGAAGAAAGAGACAGTGGCAGGAAAGATCAATAAAACTCAACTGCTACAATCCAGGTGAGTAAGGAATTAAGAATAAGGAGCTGAGTTAAAGAAGCTGCAGTGGAAACTCTTCCGAAAATGATTTGTGGACAGAAATGACAATATTATTTGGATATGCGAGCAGAGTGAATAGAATGTTTACACAGCAGTGGATGCTTCACCTACTAATTAATACAAGTATTTCAGTGCCTACTAGTCATTATGCTAGAGGTCCTAAGGCCCGCCCCTATGGAGTTGCAGTCCAGTGATTTCCTTCAACTTTTAGGATCTCAGGAAGGAATGTCAAAGGCGCAAGTCTGGCACCCCTATCGCTATATGAAAGGTCCATAGATACTTTTGTGTCATTAATTCTTTGAAGGACATATACAGGCTTCATAGCAGAAATTGTACCTGCTTCTCTTCACAGTTGAAGGGACTAATTTTAGATAATAAATTGCCCAATATTAACTCACAATATGTATCATTTAGAGACTTATAACAAGATTAATTTCCTTAATATGATATGCAAAAATGTGTTGATGGACAGATTAAGGGAAGACTTTTGAGAAAGTAGACACAGAAAATAAAGGTAATCTACCAAATCCTTTAGGATTTTATCTTTTTGCTGCGGTATCATAGAATGATGGGGTATTCTGGCCAACTGCTACAATTTGGTCAAAGCTGACCACTTTGCATATGAATCCCAATTCAATATCTAAATTTCTTTACATTTGAAAATGTCTCTCCCAATTTATCTTTAATAAAACATACTTTCTGGATAGTTCCTCCACCATGGGAGATCTTGTTGACCTGAGTCCAGTGTGTGCTATCCTTCCATTTTTGTGCCAACCATCTTGTACCAGTTGGAAAGCTAAACAGTAAGGATTTGAGCTAAACCCTGCTGTAAGGGAAGGAGCTAAAGTTAACAGGCCACCCGGGAATTAAAACATCCCTGTGGATGCCACATGGTGGATTAGCAATGGTCAACATAAGTTTTAATGGCATTTGGGGCAGATAATTTTATAAGTCTTTTGACTTTAATCAGTGAAGAATTGTTGGAGACAATGAAGGATATATGAAAGTATATCCATTATCTAGACACAGAGCTACCCGATGCACCCTGAACGCTTCACTTACCATTTTTTTAACTGAAAATTCAATCTAAAATGATAACACATGTTCCTGAACAGGAGTTGGTGTTCCTTAACAGAGATTATAAGTAAGAGATAAACTCAGCAATTTGAGCAACTTGTTCCTTCCCTCTCACCACCATCTCTCTGCCATCATCCTACCATATCTATCTCGTTAGTCCCTCGATGAACTGAGCTATCAGAACACTGTATCTTGCCCTTGTATTTATTATGAAAGCTCCCTAGTAGGTGAAACACATCAAGAAGTTTCTTCTGATGGCCTCAGTAGGCCCCCTTCACGTGCTTGAATGTCACCATAAAGATAGTCACTGAAAAAGAATATTGATAATAAAGTATCTTTTTTTTT
>NW_024426885.1:21311215-21337542 GCF_017311325.1 Ursus maritimus | reverse complement strand
TTTTTTTTTCCTTAAGATTTTATTTATTTGACAGAGAGAGAGACAGTGAGAGAGGGAACACAAGCAGGGGGAGTGACAGAGGGAGAAGCAGGCTCCCTACTGAGCAGGGAGTCTAATGCAGGAATGGATCCCAGGATCTTGGGATCATGACCTGAGCAGAAGGCAGATGCTTAACGACTGAGCCACCCAGGCGCCCCAATACAAGTATCTTTTTAAGAGTGATCACCATGTAGGGAAATTGAGAAGCCCCACAGTGAACATTTAGGAGATGTCATCTGACCATAAGCAAACCATTCAAATATGCCGAAGCACAGAGCCAAGTATCAAACTAATGAAGTGCTTGTAAAATGATGTATATTATCCAGGACAGCAGGATAAAGGAGACAAGAGAACAAACACAAGATTTATGGGTGGCCTTTAGGATATTGGGGCAGGAATAGGGAAGCACAAACCTGTAAGATTTCTGTCAAAGGGGCTGTGAAGTATGAATGAAATGACTGAATCGTGCAGTGTCCTTCGTTTTTGTCTTCCCAACATTAATCTTCAATTCTCATCATTCTGATTTTACCTGGTAAACAAGTATTTTATACTTGCAAACCATGTTGTCAAGGTGGGTAGGCATTAGCTAAAGAGATTGACATGTAGCTCAGACATGTCTAATCAGAGTATCACATCTTACTGGCCGTGGGATAGCATGTAAATGGAGTCAGACTACCTAGAGGAGTTTAGT
Source organism: Ursus maritimus (assembly GCF_017311325.1). Classification (NCBI taxonomy): domain Eukaryota; kingdom Metazoa; phylum Chordata; class Mammalia; order Carnivora; family Ursidae; genus Ursus; species Ursus maritimus. Next base: position 21,336,812 of record NW_024426885.1, on the reverse strand, counting down.
TCAATTCTATATCTTCTGTTGAAAACTTTGGGAAGAGAACATTTTTTTTTTTTGCTAGGTTCAGAAATTAGTAAGGTAAAAAACAGTAAGCTGTAGGAAGTTACCGTAAGAGAGCTTGTTTCAGAATGAAGCCAACACACGTATATACAGACACACATAAGTACACACACACACACACACACACACACATCCAAAAGATAGAGAGAGGCTAATTACTGATAAACTCATTGAGTCCCTATCCAGTTTCCCCACATTATTCATATATATATAAGGAAATAAATAATCTTTTATGCTAAAAATTAATTTGGGTTAGATTTCTGTCACTGGCATTCCTCAAAATTGTCATGCTATGCAAGTTCTTAATTCTAAGGTTATGTGTCTGATTTAATGTCTCTTAAAATACAGAGCCTGACAAACAAGGCCCTTTATAATCTCATACACAGCTAGTTTATCTTAGGAAATAATCCCAACCAGTGGGTGTGAGGACTGGGTAGTAACAGAGTAATAGACAAAGTTAATCTAAAGTTTTGTTATCAAGTTTGTTATTAGTATGGCCTATAGGTGACCAATGCTGCCAGGAACATTTCCAGTTTTGCTCATCCCCAAAATAGAATAGAGCAGTAGCTACTGGTCATGCACTCAATATGTAATGGTAGGGTAAACCTAGGATAATCACTATTGAATCTCTTTCAAAATTATAAAAATGAGAAGAATATGGCACAGCAGTGTTTCAAAGCCATTCTGAATTCAAAAGGTCTGGCCCACTGAGGGAGCGAAAAACAGAGCCAGGCCTTACCTTGGTCATGATTGTTCTTGAGTACCTTTTAATGCAATTTGCACTATCAACATTTGTATTTTTAACTATTTTCAACTTATCCTTGTGGTGAAATAGTGATTATACTGAGACACAAATTTATTTCCTATTACTTCTGTGAGATTAGTATAAGAGGGGTCAGTAGGTAGATGAGCAAGCCCTACCTACTGTCCTGCCTCCAGTCTGTAGCAGTGAATTCTGTCTGTTCCACGTAGGCAGTCTTAGGTCTTCAGGTATAACAGGGACCAGTGGCTAATGGATGAAAGACAGAGAATCTATGATAATCCATGACATGCATTCTCTTTGGAGCAATGGAAAAAGTAGGACAATGATACCCAGTCCGATCAATTGATAATGCCTACCTAGACTCTGCATTGTTTTACATGAATTTCTGAGGTCATGTTGTGAAGAATAACTCTATCATTCATCAATGATGGATAAGAGAATGCAAAGGGTTAGCAGACAAATTTTACTTGGCATTCCTAAAAAAAAAAAAAAAGTGAGAGGGATATTATCTTGGTGATGAAAAGAAGCAGCAGTTATCGAATTCCTTTTACCCTCAACTTATCAAGAATAGCTTCAGTATGCCAATTCTTCACTCCCAGATTGTATTGCCAGATTGGACACATATGAGTGTTGAATAGTTACCTGAAGGCATCTTACATCCTGGCATCAAAGTAGTTCCAAGATGAGAAGTAAGAATTGCATGCTGCAAGGCCTGAGGCAAGATATCACCAGGTTGCACCAGTGGAAAGCTGGTCACAATAATGGTTACCGTAGCTGTGGAGATGATTTAAAGTCATAGACAAAGTTCTATAAAGATATTCTTCCTTCCACTTTTTATGATATACTGTGTAATACCCTCTGTTAATGAATCAACAAATTCCATAGGATTTTACCAATATGAGGGGGGTGACATTCCTGCTGTGAAATTTTAGGAATATATCTGTGTATTATAAATCGGATTCAGCCACCGAGTAGTAAATCATGCCATTCAAGCTCAGGGCACAGCTGCTGTCTAGAGAAGAGTGTCAATGAAATAAAAATTAACAATGCACCATGTTAATAAAATAGGGAAGTCCCAGCATTCCTCTTAAAAATAATAGCCTGACCTATATTTATTCTTCCTTTCTGCAAAAACTGATGTTTTCCCTAAGTTTTTAAGAATAAAACCAACAGATATGAAGCAGAAAAAATGATAGATGTTAAGAAATTAAGGTGCCTCGTAATGGGTTATAAAATTGTACCTCTTTGTTGCCCATGCACTATTGATGAGCTTGCAACATTTAAACCTCTTTAATTTATGATAAAACCATTTTATTTCTTTCAGCAACAGCAGATATAATTTCGTTATCTATCATTAGAATGGTTTAATACCTTCATTAATTCACGCATCATAAAGCAGGGAGAGATTTTTATGCCTATTCCAATCACTCATTTGCTCCTGTTATGGAGAAGAAAGCACTGTTTTCTGCTGGTTCCAAAGATAGACCAAAGGAATAGCTTCAGGATCTATCACAATTAGAATGGGAAGATAAAGAGATGGGGCTTCTATCACCACTTTTTCTTTAGAGCCATGAATAACTAGGGATATTATTAGGCTTTGGAACAAATCAGAAACCCACATTGCAATGCTGAATGTTTAACAGTTGGAGTCAGAAATGGTGACTCTCGGGAGCAGAGAGCTAGTGGCCCTACCAAACCCATGGGAGACTTGATATGGTCCTTTCCTACCTCACCCTTTTTCTTAGTGGCAAAACTTCTCAGGAGCAACAGTAGAGCAGATCAACAGGACTAGAAGCTGGTTCTTTGAGAGAATCAATAAAATTGACAGACCCCTGGCAAGACTTATCCAAAAGAAAAGAGAAAGGACCCAGATTATTAAAATTATGAACGAAAAAGGAGAGGTCACGACGAGCACCATTGAAATTGGAAGGATTATTAGAAATTTTTATCAACAGCTATATGCCAATAAACTAAGCAATCTGGAAGAGATGGAATCCTTCCTGGAAACCTATAAACTACCAAGATTGAAACCAGAAGAAATTGATTCCTTAAACAGGCCAATTAATTATGAAGAAATTGAGTCAGTGATAAACAACCTTCCAAATAACAAAACTCCAGGCCCGGACGGTTTTCCTGGGGAATTCTACCAAACATTCAAAGAAGAAATAATACCTATTCTCCTAAAGCTATTTCAAAAAATAGAAACAGAAGGAAAGCTACCAAACTCATTCTATGAGGCCAATATTACCTTGATCCCCAAACCAGGCAAAGACCCCCTCAAAAAGGAGAATTACAGACCGATTTCCCTAATGAATATGGACGCCAAAATCCTCAACAAGATACTTGCTAATAGAATCCAACAGTACATTAAAAGGATTATCCATCACGATCAAGTGGGATTCATACCTGGGATGCAAGCGTGGTTCAATATTCGCAAATCAATCAGCGTGATACATCATATCAACAAGAAAAGACTCAGGAACCATATGATCCTCTCAATCGATGCCGAAAAAGCATTTGACAAAATACAGCATCCTTTCCTGATTAAAACCCTTCAGAGTGTAGGAATAGAAGGTACATTTCTCAATCTCATAAAAGCCATCTATGAAAAGCCTACTGCAAATATTATTCTCAATGGGGAAAAGCTGGAAGCCTTTCCCTTAAGATCAGGAACTCGACAAGGATGCCCACTCTCGCCACTATTATTCAACATAGTACTAGAAGTCCTTGCAACAGCAATCAGACGACAAAAAGGGATCAAAGGTATTCAAATTGGCAAAGAAGAAGTCAAAATGTCTCTCTTTGCAGATGACATGATACTCTATATGGAAAACCCAAAAGAAGCCACTCCCAAACTATTAGAAGTTATAGAGCAATTCAGTAACGTGGCGGGATACAAAATCAATGCTCAGAAATCAGTTGCATTTCTATACACGAATAACGAGACCGAAGAAAGAGAAATTAGGGAATCCATCCCATTTACAATAGCACCAAAAACCATACGTTACCTTGGAATTAACTTAACCAGAGACGTAAAGGACCTATATTCTAGAAACTATAAATCACTCTTGAAAGACATTGAGGAAGACATAAAAAGATGGAAAGATATTCCATGCTCATGGATCGGAAGAATTAACATAGTTAAAATGTCCATGCTACCCAGAGCAATCTACACTTTCAATGCTATCCCGATCAAAATACCAAGGACATTTTTCAAAGAACTGGAACAAACAGTCCTTAAATTTGTATGGAAACAGAAAAGGCCCCGAATCTCCAAGGAACTGTTGAAAAGGAAAAACAAAGCTGGGGGCATCACAATGCCGGATTTCGAGCTGTACTACAAAGCTGTGATCACAAAGACAGCATGGTACTGGCACAAAAACAGACACATAGACCAATGGAACAGAATAGAGAGCCCAGAAATGGACCCTCGGCTCTTTGGGCAACTAATATTTGATAAAGCAGGAAAAAACATCCGGTGGGAAAAAGACAGTCTCTTCAATAAATGGTGCTGGGAAAATTGGACAGCTACATGCAAAAGAATGAAACTTGACCACTCTCTCACACCATACACAAAAATAAACTCCAAATGGATGAAAGACCTCGATGTGAGACAGGAATCCATCAAAATTCTAGAGGAGAACATAGGCAGCAACCTCTACGACATCGGCCAAAGCAACCTTTTTCATGACACATCTCCAAAGGCAAGAGAAACAAAAGATAAAATGAATTTATGGGACTTCATCAAGATTAAAAGTTTCTGCACATCCAAGGAAACAGTCAGAAAAACTAAGAGGCAGCCCACGGAATGGGAGAAGATATTTGCAAATGACACTACAGATAAAGGACTGGTATCCAAGATCTACAAAGAACTTCTCAAACTCAATACACGAGAAACAAATAAACAAATCAAAAAATGGGCAGAAGATATGAACAGACACTTTTCCAATGAAGACATACAAATGGCTAACAGACACATGAAAAAATGTTCAAAATCATTAGCCATCAAGGAAATTCAAATCAAAACCACACTGAGATACCACCTTACGCCAGTTAGAATGGCAAAAATAGACAAGGCAAGAAACAACAATTGTTGGAGAGGATGTGGAGAAAGGGGATCCCTCCTACATTGTTGGTGGGAATGCAAGTTGGTACAGCTACTCTGGAAAACAGTGTGGAGGTCCCTTAAAAAGTTAAAAATTGAGCTACCCTATGATCCAGCCATTGCACTACTGGGTATTTACCCCAAAGATACAGACGTAGTGAAGAGAAGGGCCATATGCACCCCAATGTTCATAGCAGCAATGTCCACAATAGCTAAATTGTGGAAGGAGCCGAGATGCCCTTCAACAGACGACTGGATTAAGAAGTTGTGGTCCATATATACAATGGAATATTACTCAGCTATCAGAAAGAACGAGTTCTCAACATTTGCTACAACATGGACGGCACTGGAGGAGATAATGCTAAGTGAAATAAGTCAAGCAGAGAAAGACAACTATCATATGATTTCTCTCATCTATGGAACATAAGAACTAGGATGATCGGTAGGGGAAGAAAGGGATAAAGAAAGGGGGGGTAATCAGAGGGGGAATGAAACACGAGAGACTATGGACTATGAGAAACAAACTGAGGACTTCAGAGGGGAGGGGGGTGGGGGAATGGGATAGACTGGTGATGGGTAGTAAGGAGGGCACGTATTGCATGGTGCACTGGGTGTTATACACAACTAATGAATCATCGAGCCTTACATCGGAAACCGGGGATGTACTGTATGGTGACTAACATAATATAATAAAAAATCATTTAAAAAAAAAAAAACTTCTCAGGAGCAAAACACATGGCTGGGTTTGTAAGTAGCGGCTCAAGATAACCAGGGATGTCTGAATCACTGCTCCCAGAACAGCCTTGAATTATTACCTTATTTTCTTCATCTACTGAATATCTCTTCAAAAGGCTCTTTCCCCTACATTAAGTGCTGCTTGAATTCGTGTTCAAAACGTATTAGAGAGAGGGAAGAGGCATTTATAACACTGTAATAATAAATTATTCAGTCCCTACGTGATATGGGCCCCAATGAAACTTACAATTTTTGGTGATTTTCTAAAATTGCTGTAGTTTGAAGAACAGCATGTACTATGAAGGAAAGGTCACTGATGAGTTGGTAGACTGGCCACTGGCAATAATTTAAAAACAGAGAGGCTCAGAGGATACTGCGCTTAGAGAAATCCTGATAACTTAGTCCCATCAACAATTTGGGAATGGTGGATTCTAGCTGTCTCATGAAATAATACAGGATACAACACCAAGAACGAAGGATTAGGAATTTAATTATGAGGAAAGGGGATAAATAATCAAAGAAGTAAATATAACCTATGATATGAAAGCGAGATGTATAGCACTCCCATCTTCTCATATAATCATTAATCTACAAAAAAAAAAAAAACAAACTCGTTAATGCAGAGAATTGAGAAAATCTTAAAACCTTTTGCAACATAAATCTCCAAGCAAGCATTCTCAACCTTTCAAAGAGAATTCTATGTGTAATCTCTGAGCTATGATCATGGACCGTTTTATCTCCACTATGACCCCCAATATAATGTGTCAGTATGAAGGGAGCATTACAAGTGGGTTAAAAACACAGCTAGCATTTTCACAAACTACATGGTATGCTTCATCTCACTATTTTAGAATATTTGGCATCTGTCACTTTACCATGTGTTACCATATACTTATGATATATTATAATTTACACAATTATTTCACACACATTATCTTTTTTTATCCTTATAGTAGCTATATGAGGTAAAGCAAAACAAGTATTATTACTAATCTAAGATTAAAAAATAAAAAAAGTAAAAGCAACATACTAATGAACAACAAAAAATAAAACAGCTGATTTTTTGGGCATATATATATTTACACATATATAAAGATTATGTATATAAAGATTAATTATTTTAAAAGAGCAACTTGTGGAAATGAAGTTTAAGAATAATTTATTGAGGTCTATTCCAAGAAAAACGTCTAAGAATTATTTGCCTACAGTTATAAAGGGTCTTCCTAGTTTTCCTGAGTTCTTGGATCTGTTTATAACTAATAGCTACCCTGTCTAATCTAGCAATTCTGTCTCTACATAAACAATATCTCAAGATGCCAAGATTAGAGAAAGTCAGAAAAACTACACAATAATATTTCATCAGAAAAATGTCTTTCTCATCCTCTGGGGCAATAGAGGTAGATTAGATTGATAGATAGTTATTTAATAATTCTTTAAGCTGTCGATATGACTGACTTTAAATATAAGGCACACGGACCTACTAATGTTCTCCTTTATTTCTCACCTGTGTAGTGTGTTATTAGAATGTAAAAGGCCATTGATGGACCCACTACCGTTCTGGTCTCAGGAGGGATCTGTGGTCAAAAATAATGAGTTGCACTCCATCTTAAGAGACACAGTTTCCTCCAGACTTGGGTGTCTTGGCTTTTTTTGTTGGTGTTGTTGTTGAATAAGATAGTAGTATTTTCCCTTTAGAAGGAAAAATGTCTCAGATAAAAAGGTAAAATGTAAAATGTGGATTTTGTAAAAAAAAACAAAGTGGAAGCGCTGGAAGTATTTGATTTTAAGGTTATTATACTTTAGTAATCAAGAAAGTATTGGCATTAACATGGATATATATTTTTAAAGAACAGAATAAATGGTTTGGTTTCAGAAATAGACCCACATATTTGTAGGAAATTATTTGACAGAGATGCCAAAGCAATTCAATGTAGAAAGAATAATTTTTATTTCAACAAATGGTACTGGGACAGTGGATAGCTATATTAAAAGCAAACAAACAAACAAAATAAACAACCTCTGTTGCCTCACACTATATACAAAAATTAACTTAAAATGTATCAAAAATCTATGAGCTAGGGCTATAAAATTTCTAGAAAAAATGTAAGAGAAACATCATAATGACCCTGAATTAAGCAACAATTTTTTAAATAGGAGATAAAAAACACAGAAAAAAAATAAGTCCGGCTTAATTAAGAACTCTTGTTCTCCAACATATACTATTAAACAAAAGCAAAGTCACAAATTATGGGAAAACATTTGCAGAAAAAATATCTGACAGAGAGCACGTATCTAAAATATATATAAATCTAAGATAAAACAAATGCCTAACAAAAAGGAGCAGAATATTTCAAGGGATATTTTACTGAAAAAAATGTGAATGGAAAATGAGCACATAAAATGATATTCATCATTAGTCATTAAAGGAATGCAAATTTAAACCAAAATGAGGTACTATACTTCCACTATAAGGGTTAACATTAAAAAGACTGATTGTATTAAAAAGAAAAAAAAAAAAGACTGATCATATCAAGCATCCCTAAGGATAGAAGGAAAGGGAAATCTCATGCACTAGTGGTGGAGATTAAAATGTTACAGACATTTGGAAAGCAGTTATATAGTTTCTTAAAAAGAGAAACAGATGCCCAGTGCTAAGCACTGTGGTAAGCAGATCACATGTATTCTCAGTGCCCCAATTTCTTCTTCTTCTTCTTTTTTTTTTTTTTTTTTTTTTTTTTTTTTTCAAGAAGATGATAAGAGCACCTACCTCATTGCTCCATTGTGCTGACTAAATTAGTGTGTGTCAAATATATAGAATGGCCACTGACACATAAGTGCTGTTTAGGCATCTGATATTATTATTAATCTGATTTTTACTCATTTTATTCTTTCTAATCCTAACCTAGGATCCACTCTAACTCCAATAATTTATCATCCCCTTCCTTATAGATAATGCCCCTGTTGTCTTTTCTAATGGAACATTTTGGTTTGGAGTATCTTTCTGATTATGCCGAAAAGAGTTATATCCTTACTGATGGATGTCCAGATGAGAGATTTGCTTCCCCAGGCAGAATTGATCCCATCCTTACTCAGCACAGCCTTTGAGGAAATTAATCAGTTTGCTTTTCCTTAGGATAAGATACATCAATAAATCAGATGCTTCATTTATATATCTTGCACCCAGAAAATAATTATCTTCTCTCTTGAACAGCAGACTGTCTAGTCAAATAAAATCATTGGAAGTGACAGTTTCCTTGAATACAAAAATTAGGATGCTTATGTAAAACGTTCACAGATTAAATTTTCTCCAATGTACTGTGTATACATTTTTCATCATTTGCTTTACTCCATACCCCAAACATACTTACATATGATTAAATTTACCTTTCAGGTGTTTGTAGATATTGGCTTTTCACTGTTTGGCCTCTTAAAGATCTTTGTCTGGAAAACAATCTGTCAGTTTATGAAATCTTTTGATAATAAGCCTAGACATGAGGCTAGGAAATTGGTAATCACAAATCACATTCCATTCTCCACTACTCTAAAACTTCACAAAATTACAAGTAATTAAGTAAGCTTAAAAATAATAGAAGTAGAGTATTTAAAGATTCTAAGAGCATATTAAAAGAGATTTTAAAAATATGCTATTACCTTAGAAATTAGACCACTTTAGTCAGCTAGTAAGAGATTAAAGCTATGTTTAAAAATACATTAAATTAAAATGTAGTTATAAGGTATAATATAGTCACTTATAAAGTCTCATCTTGTTCAAAAAAACCTAATGGAAGTAAATGTCTTTTGCACATTTAGGCATGGCTTATGGCATCTATATTATACTGGAGGAAAAAATAACAATTTTGCAGCTCAATGAGAATACCAAAATTGATTTAAGCTTCCTTTCATTGGAGCAAAAATTTATTACACTCGTCATGACCAAGTGAGAGTTTAATTTTCTAATAAGATTTTTATCAGTATTAAAAAAGAAACCCGTTTGCCTTCTCTACAAATGATATTTCTAAGTCATTTAAAATGGTTACTTTTTTTATGAAAAAGTTTGAGGCAAATGTTTTGTTGTTGTTGTTGTTGCTTATTTGTTTGTTTGTCTTCTATTGGACATGAATTTGCTGAAGATCATTCCAAATGGAAAAACCTTGAGAAAATCTTCAATTATTTACAAATGAAAGTACCGAGGTATTATGGACTCCTGGTTTCTGGTGCAGAATGTAAGGAACTTAGAAGTTGCCACTCCATCCTGAAAACAAGGAAAACACTGAACAAACTGAAAAATTAACAACTTTTTTTTTTTTTTTTGGATCTGGCAGAGAAGTGATGTTTCAGGGTAAACCACTGCCCCCCAGATTGGAGGGACACACAGGCAGACACAGAGAATCATGATTTACTGGAGCAGAAACCTCTGTAGAAATCAATGGCAGGGTAGGAAACCTGAATTATAACTGATACATTGCTGGAGGCTTATTGTAGACAAGCATGAGAATTAAAAACTCTGGAAGAATCTAGTAATAGAGTGAGCTTCCACACTTTTGTGAGTTTTACCTGTAAAATCTCTACCAAATCCTCACAGTAGATATCAGAGAAAAATCCACTTTTGGTTTCAGCAGGAGGTCCTGCAAAGGGTCCATTTGGAAATACCTCAGAGTACTCCATTCTTAAAAATGTCTATTCTCAGGAGAAATCATTTTACTAGAACCCAGCCTGCTGGAGTTTTATTACAGAATAACCTACCCAAGGGTGGGGGGAGTGATATCTAACTCTAGTCAGCTCTAAATTTCTATATGAGCAAGAGAACCACCTGACTCTAACCCCTCTAGCCTTCCCCATAAGGGAAGGGAAATACATAGCTGTGGCCTCTCCGGTCATCATTCTGACTTACCTAAGGGGCAGGAGGAGACTGAGAAGAGCAGTGATAAAGTTCATCATCTAGGAACTAAGACAAGACCTAATCATAGGACTATAGAATTCTCCCCTACTCATTACATTATTAAATACCTATTTTTGCCTTTTAGTATACCCTATAATATTTAGTTGAAAGGCAGACTAATAATTTAGAAAAACTATGACTAATATGCTAAAGGCTTTAATGGAAAAAGTAGTCAATGTGCAGGAACAAATAAATAAAATAAGTGAGAAGATGAGAATTCTAAGCAAGAAAAAAAAAAAAAAACACCAGGGATTAAAAACACTGTAATAAAAATGAAGAATGTCCTTGATGGGCTCATCAGTAGACTAGACATAGCTGATGAAAGAGTCTCTAAGTTTAAAAACATGACAATTCAAATTTCTAAAACTGAAAACTAAAAATAAAAATAGTGAAAAAAGAAGAGAGTATCCAAGAGCTATAGGAAAACTACAAAAGGTATAAAATAACATAATTGAAATACCAGAAGGAGGAGAAAGACAGAAAGGAAAAGAAGTGATATTTGAAGCAACTTTCCCCCAAATTAATGACAGATACCAAATCACAGATCCAGAAAGCTCAAAGAATGCCAAGAAGAATGAATGAATAAATAAATACATAAGACACCTAGGCATTTTATACTCAAAACTCGGAAAGTCAAGTTAAAAATCTTGAAAGAAGGTAGAAGAAAAAAACATCATACCTGTGGATGGAAAGGATAAGAATTTCATCCAACTTCTCAGAAACCATACATGCAAGAAGAGGGTAGACTCAATATTTACAGTGTGAGAGATTAAAGAAAAAGGTGTTGAGAGATTAAAAATTCATACCTAGAAATTTTTGCTCTGCAAAATATCCTTCAAAAGTGAAGGAGAATTAAAGACTTTCTCAGAAAAGCAAAAATCAAGTGAATTTATTTCCACTAGATCTGTCTTGTAAGAAATGTTAAGTTTTTTGCAGAAATGGAAAATGATATATTTCAGACACTTGGATCTATATAAAGAAAGGAGGAGCATTGAGAAAAGAGTAAGTGAAGGTAAAGTGAAAACTTTTATTTTTTCTTATACTTAGTTGATTTGCAGGTCACTGTTCAAAATAATATTAATGTATGCAATTATGGGTGTGCATGTATATATGCCTATGTATAAGTTAAATGAATGACAGCAATGATACAAGAGATGGGAGGAAATAATTAGTGTTATTTTGTTTTTGTTAGATACTTTCAGTACCCATGAAGTGATATACTGTTATTAGAAAGTGGACTTGGGGGATGCCTGGGTGGTGCAGTCGGTGAAGAATCAGACTCTTCGTTTCAGCTCAGGTCATGATCTCAGGGTCCTGAGATCAAACCCCTTGTCAAGCTCTGGGCTCAGCATGGAGTCTGTTTAAGACTCTTTCTCCCTCTCCCTCTGCTCCCCCCTCCACTCTCTCTCTCTCTCAAATAAATAAATCTTAAAAAAGAAAAAGAAGTGGACTTAGATTAGTTGTGAATGTATAATTCAAACCCTAGGGCAACCACTATTTTTTTTTTCCAAATAAACCCAGTTGATACAACAAAAAAGGAGAGAAAATTAAAACCCAAAAGGCAAAACAATTTGAAGGCAAAAATTTTGAAGACAAAAATAGGAACAAAGAGCAAAGGCAACAACTAGAAAATAGTAAAAATAAATGTGGTGGATATTATTTGAACTATATCAGTAACTCCCTAAAATATCAATGGTCTAAAGACACTAATTAAAAGATAGAGATTGTCAGTGAACAAAAACACAAGACCCAGTTGTTGCTGTTTAGAAAAATTAGCTGTAAATATAAAGACACATGTAGATTAAAAGGAACAGGATACAGAAAGATATTCCATGTTATCATTAATCCAAAAAAAAAAATAGGTGTGGTTCTATTAATTTCCAGCAGAACAGATTCCAGAACAATCAAAGTTATCATGGATTAAGAGAGCCATTATATGGTAAAGAGGTCAGTACTCCAAGAAGACATAACAATCCTCACTGTATATAAAGCTAACAACAAAGTGTCAAAATATATGAAGTAAAAACAGATACAACTACAAGCAGAAAAAGACAAATCCACTATTATATTTGGAAACTTGAATACTTCTCTATGAAAAATGGATCAATGAGGCAAAAAATCAGTAAGGACATAGTAGAACTCAATAGCACTATGAATCAACTGGATATAATTGACATCTATTTCATACAAAAAGGGCATTCTTTTCAAATTAACATGGAATATTCAGCAAAATAAACCACATTCTGTGCCATAAAACACATCTAAGGTATTATGATCAAATTGTTTTCACAGGTAATTTATATGCTATATAAAATCTTCGATTCTTTCTGGAACAAGATGAAAGTAATAAAAAAAATGAAAGGAAATTTCTGAAATTCCTTCTATGTTTCCAAAACCATGTTCTAGGACAATACAGAATAATAAGTAAATAACACAGCTTGAAAGATAAGACTAACACATATAAAATAGTGTTATATATTCAAGTGCTTATGGTTCCTCTGTCATTATTAATAAGTAAGGCAGAGCTGGAGAAACAAAAAACTTTACAAATCAAAATACAACCTAACCCTGGAACTAATAAGCAATTATAGCAAGGTTGCAGGATATGAGGTTAATATACACAAGTTGATTGCTTTTTCTATAAACCAACAATAAAAAAATAAAATTTGAAATTAAAAACATAATCCCATTTACATTAGAACCCCCCAAAATGAAATGCTTAGGTACAAATCTAATAAAATATATACAAAATCTATATGAGGAAAGCTATAAAATTCTGATGAATAAAGAAAGAATGAAATAGAGAAATATTTCATGCTCATAGACAGGAAGATTCAGTAGTGTCAAGATGTCAGTTTTTCCCAAAGTAAAATATAGTTTCAAAGCAACCCCAATTAAAATCCCAGCATGTAATTTTGTGGATCTCAACAAATGTAGTCTCAAGTTTTTATCTAGAGTCAAAAGACTCAGAATATCCAGCACAGTACTGAAAGAAAAGAACAGTTGGAAGACCGATGCTTCCTGACTTTAAGACTTACTATAAAGCTATAGTAATCAAGAGAATGTGATACTGATGAAAGAATAGACAAATAGATCAGTAGACCAGAATAGATACCAAAAATAGGCCTGCAAAAATATATTCAACTAATCTTTGTCAACGAGCAAAGGGTTTGCTTTTGATAAAGACAATACAAAGGAGGAAAGACAGCTTTTTCAGTAGATGGTGCTGGAACAACTGAGCATACACATGCAATGACAATTATCATCATCTAGACACAGATCTTATGCCATTCACAAAATATAACTCAAAATGGGTCATATACTTAAATGTAAGTGAAGAACTAAAACTCCTAGAAGACGACATAGGAGAAAACTTAGATGATATTGGGTATGGTGATGCCTTTTTAGTTATGACACTAAATACATGGACCATAAAAGAAATAATTGATAAACTGGACTTTAATAAAATTTAAAAAAAACCTTCTGCTCTGCAAAAGGCAATCATCAAGAGAATGAGAAGACAAACCATAGACTGGGAGAAAATATTTGAAAAAAACACATCTGATAAAGAACTGTTAACTAAAATATGCAAAGAACTATTAAAACTAAGCAAACAAACAAAAAACAACCCAATTAGAAAAATTGGCCAAAGACTTTAACCAAATACCTCACCACATAAGATAAACAGATGGCAAATAAGCATACGAAAAAGATGTACCACATCAGATATCATCAGGGAAATGCAAATTAAAACAATAAAGATATACCACTATAGATCTGTTGGGATGGCCCAAATTAAGAACTCACCGTACCAAATGCTGGCAAAGTAGGGGAGCAACAGGAACTCTCATACATTCCTGGTGGGAATACCAAAGTAGTACAGCCATGTTGGAAGACATTTTGTTTGTGTCTTACAAAACTCAACATACTCTTACCATATGACCCAGCAACTGTGCTCCTTGGTATTTACCCAAAGGACTTGAAAAATTATGGCCACATAAAAACCTGCACAAGGATATTTATAGCAGCTTTATACATAATTGTCAAGACATGGAAGCTCCCAAGGTGTCCTTCGGTAGGTAAATGGGTAAATAAATGGATATATCCAGACAATAGAATATTATTTATTGCTAAAAAGAAATGGGCTATCAGGCCATGAAAAGATATGGCGGAACCTTAAATATATATTACTTGAAAAATGCCAATCTGAGAAGACTACTGCGGTGTGATTCCAACTGTATGGCATTTGGAAAAGGCAAAACTATGGAGACAATAAAAAGATCAGTGCTTCCCAAGGGTAGGTAGAGGTGGAGAGACGGATAGGCAGATCATAGAGGACTTTAATGCCAATAAAAATACTCTATATGATATTATAATGATAAGATATTTGTCATACATACGTCCAAACCTATAAAATGTACAACACCAAGACTGAGCCATAAGAAAAACTGAATTTTAATATGTCATTATAGATTTATCCTCAGTAAAACAAATGTACCTTCCTGGTGAATAATGTTGGTAACAGAGGAGGATATGCATGTATCGGGGCAGTGGGTACATGGGAAATGTCTGTACCTCTCTCTCAATGTTACTATAAAATTCAACTCTTCTGAAAAAAGTCTTTAATAGAATAGAAATAAAAATTAAAATAATCTATCACAGAACTTTCTGAAATATTTACATAAATGTACTTAGAATGACTAAACTATCTTTAATTTGGAAACATTACCTAAAATATTATGATGCCTTCTTCCTACTACTATGCATATAAAATCACCAACATATGGGGTTCAAGAGTTCAGAGAAAGAGAATTAATAAATAGATACTAAGAAGACTCCCTGGAGGACATGGCACATGCACTGGACTTTTTTAGTCTACTGCTGTCTGGATGAATAGAATGAAAAGTAAGCCAGAACTTGTGCGAGGATGACACAAATTGTAACAAACATGGCATGGGGTTGGAGGACTTAGCAATAGGTTTGGTAACCATCATACGGTGCATAGTCTCCAGAGAAACACAAAAAAAATATGTTTGAATGAGTATCAGGTTTGTTTTATATAGACAAATAATGGTAATGAGAAACAAAATTTAATCTGGGTTTCCTATTTAAAATAGTAACTTGAGGGAAAAATTAGGAAAGAATTGATTCATTTCCAGATTGAATAGCAATAGGCTAAATAGTCCATACAGTGAATAAGAGGGATCTGAATCAAGGCATGCCTTGCTGAATTTCAGAATTCGAAAGTAAAAAGATCATAAGAATTTCTAGAGAGCTAAAATAGAATGGAAAATAAGAACAGTAACAGGAATCTCAATAAGCTTATCGGTGATAGAAAACACAAGATATATGCATTCAATAACATTCTAAGAAAAAAATTACTTTCAACCAGAATTGTATATTCAGCAAAACTCATGATCCAGGGACAACAGAATAAAGAGAATTTTCAGACATGCATAATCTCTCTTCTCCTCCTTTTTCTCCTCTCCTCCCATCTCCTCCTCCTCCTTTTTTCCCCCTGCCCTTCTACACATTTCTTTAGGAAGCTACGGACCTGGAAGGTACACAACCACATAGATTAAACAAAACAAACTGACAAAGATCATGGCATCAGAATCCAAGAAACAACAAGCTACACACAGCAGATATAAAACATACAGAATGCAATCTATTTTTCAGTAGGAGGTCAGAAGTCTGTGGAATGTGGATCTCCAGGAGAATAAAATTGCAATCAATAACTTCTGAGTTATAGTTCAGAATTTGGAAAGATAAATATTGCCTGGCATATGAGAGGTTAGATGTAGTCCACAGAAAGCTTTACTTTGCACCGAACAGTGCCTACAGTACCAAACCAAGCTGAGCAGTGACTACTTATTTAAGTGAACATTACTGTATAGGTGCTAGTTGTTTCCAGGTCAGCTTGATTAAGGTGGGAACTTAGCTAAGCTAGAGCTGTGAATCCCAGAATGCGCACCTCTGTATGATACCAGGTTAGGTTGTCAAGGAGAAAGTTGCATGAGACTTGGAAGGAGGAAATATAACAACTGCCATTAATATCAGAAGGTTGTCTTGAGAAGACATGCTCATATACAGATAGAAATCAGCTCAGCATGTCCAATTTGTCTCTGATGTCCTCTGCTTTGCATCTGGCTTCTTAACCACACTGCAGACCTTGCTGTCGTCAGTCGTCTACCAGATGAACAACTGCAGAACAACTGAGTGGTAATTTTATAACAGCACACCTTTCTCCTCTCAAAGCTCACCCTTTATAGACCTACTTTAGCAGGTGGATTTTGCTTAGCTTTTCAGATTTCACCAAAAGCTCTGATTTGTCCACCTGTGTCAGTGCTTCCGAGGAACAATTAATGATACTTTCTCTAATATCCTGACTCCTACTTTCTGACCTTTATCTCTCCATCTCTTGCCACATACCTAATATCTAAAATAAGTCCTTTAATCTCTTAATACTCTGCCTCTATGACTAAAGGTTTGAAGATTCAGGTACTGGTATGAGAAGTAGTTTCATGGAAAGAGAAGCTTAAGGATAGAAATGTGGAATTGGTTTTCTGATCTGACAAGATTTAGCTGGACTAATGCCACTGCTGCCAGGGATAAACAGGACATTTATAGTACCTGTTAGGCCTTAGCCAAAGTGTTACTAAATTTAAGACCTTTGGTCACCCAGAGTAAAGTGCTTTCAGAAGACAAGTCTTTGGGGGGTGTCAAATAGCTGTTGCCATAGAGTCAAAGGACAATATAGTGGAAATAAAGACTATAATGATTGTGGGCATTTATGGTTGCTTCTAAGAGTACTGATGTACTTGAGGAAAGAAAAAAAAAAAACCAATAGATTTGAGCACAAGACTTCAAATTCCCAGAGAAATGTTTGAATAAGAAACCAGAATATTTCCATTCTACCTTAAGAGTAACCCTTATCTTCTATAGTCACAGTGTTGAAATTGCTGAAAATCTAAACTCAAGACTAAACTTTATAGGTCCTCTCATATTGTTAGGATATTTTGGGGAAGGAGTGGGACAATCAGAATAAAAGAAAATGGAAAGTTCTGATGAGGCTGATGGCTTTGAAGCTTCAAATTCTTCCAAATCTCAACTGCCAGGAGAAGCAGCTCATCCTGCCCTCTCTGAATGGAATTTTTATAACTTTCTTGAAGAACACGTTATGGGTTTTCCTGAGGTAGTTGATTGAGGGGAATGGGGATACTGGAATGGATAAGTTCAAGACTTATGCACATAGTAGCTCACTGCATCTAAATTTATAACCAGGTGTAGTGACAGCAGGTTCCAGGAGACGGATCCAAGGTATGAGTCCTGAAGAGGGATTGCGGACACTAACATAATTTTAAGACTGCAAAATTACTTCATTAGAACTGAAATATATATGGAAATAATTGCAAGAATTTTGAATCAGAGAAGAAGGAATATATTGTTCAATTAAGCCAACTATTTCAAATGGGTACATTGGACAAAATTCCTGGATTCAGTAAGCTGGAGCACTGAGGATGTTTCTAACAGTTTTCTTAGACGTCTGAAAACTGAACTCAGAGTTGGTCTGCATTGAATCAAGCTGAGATGTCAGGACGTCCATAGTTTAAAACAGAGAAAGTTCCCAAACTTAGATATCAGAATGTTTGAGTTGATTTGTTATGAAAGATATGCTCAACCCAGAGGACAGTGAATTTTGTCTCTAAGAATAAATGGCCAAAGACATAGAATTACTCTAATTTGTGGACAGTGACAAACGGTTTGCCTAAATGTTCAAATATTTAGAAGGAAGACAATGGGAAAATTGCAGACCAATGGGTCTAGGGAAGAGGTGTGTTCCAATGCTCACAAAAGAATAACCTCAGCTGGGAGAGAATCTCAAAGTAATCATGTGGATAAGATAAAATATTCAGTGAATGTCAGTTAGTCTCTGTCCCTAGGCCTCACTATCCTTGCCCAATGAACTCATGAACAAATTGGTGATGGTGACAAGGTTAGAGTTTATGCATGGTTTCAGAAACTCAAATTTCACTTCCTCAAGGCTAATCTGGCTACAGCTACTGTTGAGAACTCAACCTGTCAACAGCACAGATTAACACTGAGCTCAAAATTAGCTGGGGAACCAACCAGCCATTAAGGGGCTAGTTGATTACATTGGACTATTTTCATCAAGAAAGAGGTAGTACTTTATTCTCATTGAAGTGGGAACTTATTTTGGATATAGATTTTCTTTCCTGAATACAATGATTCTGCCAAAGCTCCCAACTAAAGACTTACAGGATGCCTTATTTTTTGTCATGCATGTTACTTAGCATTGCTTCTGACTAGGGAACTCATTTTGCAGAAAATGAAGTATACCAGTAGATTCAAACTCAGGGAATTCAAACTCAAGAATTTTCCTTTAGTATCTTTAAAGGGAGCATGACCCTCGCAACACTATGATTTTGAACTTCTGGCCTCCAGAAATGTGGGAGAACAAATTCCTATTGTTTTAAGCTGCCAAGTTTGTAATTTCTATAGCAGTTCTAGAAAACTAATACAACCCACTAGGTTATGCTACAGTTCTGGGTTACATTTAGTGAACATAGAGACTTGGAATTGACTTGGAAGGAAGGGGTAACAATAGACATTACTGTCTAAATTTAGATCTAATGAGTGGATGATGAAGTACCCAAAACCAACTCATTTTCCTGACAGCTGAAGATGCTGCCTAACACACCACCAGCAGTTGTGTGGCTGCAGACACAAAAGTGGTAGTTACACAATAAAAATATATTTGCATAGAACTCTCCACAAGCTCTACCTTCTTGGGCCAACTTTGGCACCTGAATGTATTTTCCATGAAAACTGTGACTTGTCTACTTATTTTGGTAGAACACTTTGGGTCGTTCAGAGGTGAAATTTTCTTATCCATGTTTCATATTCCCTTTTCAGACATTTTCCTCCCTAGCAATCTCATGGTATAAGTTGCATGGTAAACAACTCTAGGGGACAACACTGCTATTTATAATCAACAGATTTACATACTTACTATGGCAATGTTCCAGGAAATAAGAAAATTTTGTTTGTTTTTATAATCCATACAAAAACTAGAAGAGGTGCTTTTTAGTCTGTGAGTAAGGATAAATTGCATTTTAATTTTATTGATTCTAGAAGGATGGAATCATAAAGGGCTTTTGACATCATCAAATCTACCTGATTTCATAGATAAATAAACAAAGAACCAAGGATGGTGAAGGAACATTCTAAGGGTCATAAATCGAGTTAGAAACAGAACTAGAACTCAAGTTTCCTTGACACAGTTTCTTGATCTTTCTGCCACATGGAGTTTCTCTGACAATAGCCTGGCTCAAAGAGTGGAAAGATAGCTAGAGTCAGATAATAAAGTTCTATAGCAGATGGCAGATATACATACTTACATTTTATGACAAGAGACTGGTTCTGGAGGAGGTAAAGAAATAGCACTGTGATTCAGTATTTTCCATTTCATTTTTAGTCTCTTTTGACTGGAAAAACTAATAAATAATGAGTCCAAGCTATTGGTGGATGTTATGGGTTGAGTTATGTCCCCCCCAAAATTCACGTGTTGAAGTCCTAACCCCCAGTACCTCAAAATAGAAGCTTATCTGAAATTAGGGTCTTTGTCAAGTTAAAATGAGATCACTGAGGGGAGCCTCAATCCAAAAGGGAGAGGAATTTGGAGATAGACTGAAACACTGGGAGAAAACCACATGAACATGAAGACAGCCATCTATGAGGAAAGGAGAATGGCTTGAAACAAATCTTTCCCTTGAAGCCCTTAGAAGAACCAACCCTGCTGACACCTTGATCATAGACATTTAACTTCTAGAACTGAGACAAATTTCTGTTGTTTAAGCTACCCATTTTGTGATACCATGTCTCATCTGCCCTAGCAAACTAAAACAGAGGGAAAGGAGGGAGAAATAATTCGTCTTTGAGAGACAGAAGGCTATGTTCTAAGAAGCAGACTCCACAATATGTGGTGGATTTATGTTATTAATAGGATTAATAGGATAATACTAAGGTATTAAAATGTCATTTCAAGGTTATTAAAAAGAAGAGAAAAGCACACAGAGGAGATGGCTGCAATAAACAAGCTCTGGGCTAAACATGGTCATGGTTTGATGAGTTTTATGCTAAGTAATATCAATGACATGGTATGACATTAATAAATGTCTTAACACAATTACAAAGTGATTATAATTAGATTAACAAAACAAATTTATAAGCAAAAGGAATATGAAAAAACTAAGTTGTATAATTTATCAATAAAAATGTAGCTTAAGGGATACTTAACCAAAATACACACCAAAAAATCAGGCTTCTTAGAAACCTCCACACTGCCCACTTTTACAGTAAGAAGGATGAAACCCCAGCCACTAAGCCGTGACCTCACCCTGCCTCCAAACTCAGTGACTGTCCTTCAGATTCTAGTAATTATGCAATACTACTGAATTCTGAGTCTTCTGTTGGCATAGGTATTTTCTTTGTTATGCCATTTATTAAATATGTACTATACTAAACACTTCATATAAACTATCTCACTTAATACTTTTTAAAACTAGCAAGAGGTATTATATTCTTGTTTTAGAGATGGAAAATTGAGGTTCACTGAAGCTAGGTTATTTGCCCATAGTTGCACAGCCGGAAGTGGTGAGTCAGGACTTAAACCTTGGTCACCCATGGTGCCTAACCTTTGTTCTTTTCTACCATTTCCTGCTGCCTCCTTTACAGACATCTTCTTCCTTTTTATAAAAGCTTCCTTAATTCAGCTTCTGGATTCTTTGAGGCAAGGTTATGAAGCTCTCCATGGCTTTAAGTTAAATGGCTGACTCTAGACCAGAACTAGCCAATAGAAATAAAATATAAACTTTCTGTATTATTTAAAAAATTTTAGGTGTGCCTGGCTGGCTTAGTTGGTGAAGCATGTGACTCTTTTTTTTTTTTTTTTTTAAGATTTTATTTATTTATTTGACAGAGACAGCCAGCGAGAAAGGGAACACAAGCAGGGGGAATACGAGAGGAAGAAGCAGGCTCCTAGCGGAGGAGCCTGATGTGGGGCTCAATCCCAGAACGCTGGGATCACGCCCTGAGCCAAAGGCAGACACTTAATGACTGCACCACCCAGGCACCCCGAAGCATGTGACTCTTGATCTCAGGGTCATGAGTTCAAGCCCTATGTTGGTTGTGGAGTCTACTTTTAAAAAAATTTAGTGGCTGCATTGAGAAGCATAAAAATAAACAGGTGACATTAATTTCCATAATATGTTTTATTTAATACAATAATAAAAACATTACCATTTTGATATGTAATCATTACAAAAATATTAATATAGGGAGTACATTTATAGGATCCTCAAGACTAGCCACATTTCAAATGTTCGATGGCCACACATAGCTATTGGATACTATATTGCTTGGTGCCCCTCTAGACTAGGCCTCTGATAGGGATTCTATTACTTTTTGCAGGTACAGCCTTGAAGGATGGGGTCAGAATGGGTGTAGAATTGAGAAGGATGTTTGAGAACTCACCACTGAGTACAAAGATCCAGCTGACTTTGCCTTGAATTATAAATGACATACACTATTATATTAGTTTCAGGTATATAACATAGTGATTCAATATCTTTATACATTATGAAATGATCACCTCAATACGTCTACTTAGGCTCTATCACTACACAAAGTTATTGTAGTATTGTTTATATTCTGTACGCTGTACATTATATCCCTGTGGCTTAATTTTATAACTAGAAGTTTGTACCTCTTAATCCCCTTCACCTGTTTCACCCATTCACCCATCTCCCTCCCCTCTGGCAATTATCAGTGTATTCTCTGTATCATTGAGTTTGTTTCTATTTTGTTTTTTTGCTTTGGTTCTTTTAGGTACTATATATAAGTGAGATCATATAGTATTTGTCTCTGACTTATTTCACTTTGCATAATGCTCTCTAGATCCATCCATGTTGTTGCAAATGGAAAGATTTAACATTTTATGGTTGACTAAGTACCCATCACTGGGCTAACCCATCCCCTCACTCCCTCCCCTCTGAAACCCTCAGTTTGTTTCCCAGAGTCCATAGCCTCTTTTGGTTTGTCCTCCCCTCTGATTCCCCCCCTTCATTTTCCCCTTCCTTCTCCTAATGTCCTCCATGCAATTCCTTATGTTCCACATGTAAGTGAAACCATGTAATAATTGTCATTCTCTGCTTGACTAATTTCACTTAGCATAATCCCCTCCAGTTCCATCCATGTCAATACAAATTATCCATTCATTTATTGATGAATGAATGTCTGATATATTTGATATCTGAGATATATATCATATATCATATACATCACATCATTTTTATCCATTCATCTATTGAGGGGCACTGAGGTTCCTTCCATGTCTTGGCTATTATAAGTAATGCTGCAATAAACATAGGAGGACATACATCCTTTCAAACTTTCAAACTAATGTTTTTGTTTTATTCAGATAAATACCTGAAGTGAAATTACTGAATTGTTTGGTAGTTATAGTTCTAATTTTTTGAGGAACCTCCATATTGTTTTCCATAATGGCTGCACGAACTTATATTCCCACCAACAGTGCATGGAATGTTCTCAATGTATCTGTTAAATCTATCTTGTCTGATGTGTCATTTAAGGCCAATGTTTCCCTATTGATTTTCTGTCTAAATGATCTATGCACTGATGTAAATGAGGTATTAAAGTTTCCTACTATTATTGTACTTCTATCTCTTTATTTCTGTTAATTTTCACTTTATATATTCAGGTGTTCCTATGTTGTATGCATAAATGTTTACAAATGTTATATCATTTGTTGGATTAACCTCTTTATCATATGTAATGCTCTTCTTTGTCTTTTGTTACTGTTTTTGTTTTATTTATTTATTTTTTAAAGATTTTATTTATTTATTCAACAGAGATAGAGACAGCCAGCGAGAGAGAGAACACAAGCAGGGGTAGTGGGAGAGGAAGAAGTAGGCTCACAGCAGAGGAGCCTGATGTGGGGCTCGATCCCATAACGCCAGGATCACACCCTGAGCCGAAGGCAGACGCTTAACCACTGTGCCACCCAGGCGCCCCCTGTTTTTGTTTTAAAGTCTACTTTGTCTGAACATATTTTCTTGTGTCTGTTGGCCATCTGTATGTCTTCATTGGAAAAATGTCTGTTCATATCTTCTGCCCATTTTTTGATTTGATAATTTGTTTCACGTGTATTGAGTTTGAGAAGTTCGTTGTAGACCTTGGATACTAGTCTTTTAACTGTAGTGTCATTTGCAAATATCTTCTCCCATTCCGTGGGCTGCCTCTTAGTTTTTTTGACTGTTTCCTTGGCTGTGCAGAAGCTTTTTATCTTGATGAAGTCCCACAGGTTCATTTTTTCTTTTGTTTCTCTTGCCTTTGGAGATGTGTCTGATGTAAGTTACACTACCCCAGCTTTCTTTTGTTTTCATTTGCATGGTATATATTTTTTCATCCCTTCATAGTCACTACGATTGTCCTTATGTTTGAAGTAAATCTCTTATACTTAGCATATAGAAGGTTTTTTTATTTTTTATCCATTCAGTCACCCCATGTCTTTTAATTGAAGAGTTTAGTCCATTTACATGTAAAGTAATTCTTGGTAAGTTATGTACTTATGGCCATTTTATAAATTGTTCTCTGACTGTTTTGTAGTTCCTCTCTGTTCCTTTATTTTCTCTCTTCCTGTGGTTTGATTTTTTTCTTTAGTGTTATGTTTAGATTTCTCTTACTTATAAGATTTTCCTTGTGGTTACTGTAAGTTTCACATACAATATCTTATTATATGAGTCTCTTTTAAGTTGATAGTAAGTTAATTCTGAACACATTCTTTTTTTTTTAATTTATATTGATTTTTTATTTTATTATGTTAGTCACCATACAGTACATCCCCGGTTTCCGATGTAAGGCTCGATGATTCATTAGTTGTGTATAACACCCAGTGCACCATGCAATACGTGCCCTCCTTACTACCCATCACCGGCCTATCCCATTCCCCTACCCACCTCCCCTCTGAGGCCCTCAGTTTGTTTCTCATAGTCCATAGTCTCTCATGTTTCATTCCCCCTTCTGATTACCCCCCCTTTCTTTATCCCTTTCTTCCCCTACTGATCATACTAGTTCTTATGTTCCATAGATGAGAGAAATCATATGATAATTGTCTTTCTCTGCTTGAGTTATTTCACTTAGCATTATCTCCTCCAGTGCCGTCCATGTTGTAGCAAATGTTGAGAACTCGTTCTTTCTGATAGCCGAGTAATATTCCATTGTATATATGGACCACAACTTCTTAATCCAGTCATCTGCTGAAGGGCATCTCGGCTCCTTCCACAATTTAGCTATTGTGGACATTGCTGCTATGAACATTGGGGTGTATATGGCCCTTCTCTTCACTACGTCTGTATCTTTGGGGTAAACACCCAGTAGTGCAATGGCTGGGTCATAGGGAAGCTCAATTTTTAACTTTTTAAGGGACCTCCACACTGTTTTCCAGAGTGGCTGTACCAACTTGCATTCCCACCAACAATGTAGGAGGGATCCCCTTTCTCCACATCCTCTCCAACAATTGTTGTCTCTTGTCTATTTTTGCCATTCTAACTGGCGTAAGGTGGTATCTCAGTGTGGTTTTGATTTGAATTTCCTTGATGGCTAATGATTTTGAACATTTTTTCATGTGTCTGTTAGCCATTTGTATGTCTTCATTGGAAAAGTGTCTGTTCATATCTTCTGCCCATTTTTTGATTTGTTTATTTGCTTCTCGTGTATTGAGTTTGGGAAGTTCTTTGTAGATCTTGGATACCAGTCCTTTATCTGTAGTGTCATTTGCAAATAATTTTGAACACATTCTAAAGCTTTATATTTTTACTTCTCCTTACATGTTTTATATCTTTGATGACACATTTTATTTATTTATTTATTTATTTATTTATTTATTTATTTATTT
>NW_024426885.1:21114169-21311205 GCF_017311325.1 Ursus maritimus | reverse complement strand
TTTATTTATTTATTTATTTATTTATTTATTTATTTATTTATTTTAAAGATTTTATTTATTTATTCAACAGAGATAGAGACAGCCAGCGAGAGAGGGAACACAAGCAGGGGGAGTGGGAGAGGAAGAAGCAGGCTCATAGCAGAGGAGCCTGATGCGGGGCTCGATCCCATAACCCCGGGATCACGCCCTGAGCCGAAGGCAGACGCTTAACTGCTGTGCCACCCAGGCGCCCCTGATGACACATTTTAAATCTCTTTTAGTTTATGTATTCTTTACTGATTATTGTAGTTTAATTTTTACCACTTTTGTCTTTTATGCTTCATACTTGTCTTATAATTGGTTGATCCATTACCTTTATTATGTATTTATCTTTTCCAGTATGATTTTTACTTTTATATGTTTTCTTATTGTTAATTTGTGTCTTTTCTTTTTAGCACAGAAAAGCCCTTTTAACATTTCCTGTAAGGCTGGTTTAGTGGTAATGATCTCCCCTAGCTTTTGCTTATCTAGAAAACTTTTAATTTCTCTTTCAATTCTGAATGGTAACGTTGCTGGGCAGAGAATCCTTGGTTAGCAGGTTTGGTTGATTTTTTTTTTTTCCTTTTAGCACTTTACATATGTCCTGTCACTCCCTTCTGGCCTATAAAATTTCTTCTGAAAAACATGCTATTAGCCTTATGGGGTTTCCCTTGTGTGTAATATGTTGATTTTCTCCACTGCTTTTAATATTCTCTCTTTCTTTTTTAACTTTTTACTATTTTTAGTAATGTGTCCTGGTGTGTTTCGCTTTGGTTCATCTTATTTAGTACTCTCTGAGCTTTCTGGACCTGGATGTCTATTTCCTTCCCCAGATTAAGGAAGTTTTCAGCTATTATTTCTTCAAATAATTTTGCTGGCCCTTGTTTTCTCTCTTCTTCTGAGTCTTCTGTATTACAAATGTGATTCCTCTTGATATTGTCCCAAAGGTCCCTTAAAGTATTCTCACTTATGTTAATTCTCTTTTTCATTTCATTGCTCTCTGGGTGTTTTCCATTGTTTTGTGTTCCACTTCACTGATTTGTGCTTTTATTTCATCCACTTTGCTGGTTAACTCCTCTGGTGTATTTTTAGTTCAGTTATAACTTTTTTGATACTTTGTTATATTTTCTATCTCTTTATTGATACTATATCCCTGTCTTGGTAATTTACAATACATCTTATATTATTGGAGCTGATCTGAGATATCCTATAGAAATTACACCTGTTTGTGTAATTACACCTTGATGTAATTCATTGCTTCTAAAGTTATTATCAAAACTTTTTGCTCCTTCCTTCTTAATATCTGGAAAATATGTCATTTTAGAAAAATTGTATATCAGGAGTTTTACAAGAAATGTCTAAAGTAATCATTGGAACAGTCCTCTTAAATAGGTACAATTATCCACATTTACAAAGGAGGAAACAGACAAAGTAAAATAATTTGAAGAGATGTTTGGGTTTTACCAATGTGCTTGTATCATTATGTTGAACTTCATAAAGATGTTTTCTTACGTTCCTTATTTCTCTAAAATTTAGTGTAACATTTTATTTTTAGAATAATGAAAAACATATTTTTGTATAAATGAAGTTGCAGTTTTCGTCTAAACTTTTTTTCTTTTTTCTCTTTTCTTAAACTTCTTGTGTTAACCAACTTATGATGAATCTTTTACTTACCTCTCAATGCCCACCCTTCCATGAATTCCTATCATATTTTTATAGCATTGATTAGTTCAATAGGCTTTCAGAGACTCCTACATAGTCTGAATTTCAACCTCAGATTACTGTAGTTTGCTGAAGATGCCTCTTTGCCACTGAGATAAATAGAATGGTAAGGTGGTGGTATTGAATAGCACTTTACATAGAGTTGGCTGCCCAGAGTGTGAAGAGGGAAGCAGGTTTCAGAGTGAATAACTGTCTCCAAAAGACCCTTTTCTATGGAGTTTCATGATCTTGCTAGGAGTTCAGTACTGAGCAAAAAATATGTACCATGGACTGTGCCAGATTCTAAGCATACAATGGTGGAAGTGATATACATGATTCATATTTTCTCATGACTTATAATCTGGTAGTCTCATATTCTATATATATGCCCAAGTAAAGCTAATGAATAAATTGTGAATCAAGAAAGTCACTTCCAATTCTCTACTATTCAAAACTTCTCTTCACTGTCCCCTGTGATTGGCAGAACCCATCAAATTGAGGGGCTGATAGATGCTTCAGGTATATCCACAGAGTTAGTGTATTTATATTTAGAAACTCATTTCCTCAGCAATTCTTTCAGTCCGGGAGCTGTGGGTTCAAATACAATTTCCATTAGTCCATATTCAAAGAGATCGAATACATATTTTGGCTTCAGTGGCAGTGACATATCAAATCCCCTCAGGACCTGAAATGACTGCCGAACTGTAGGGCTTTGTGCTTGGGAGAAACTAATGCAATTCAAACTGAATACACTTAATACAGATCCTCTTTTTCTGGGCCTATCAGAGAATTTTGCTGACTTCCTCTTAGCAAGTGAGTAAATAATTGGCCCCAACACATATATACTACCAGGCTATATTTAGATGTTTGGATCATCTCACATTTTATCACATTCTGAATTGCTATTTTAGAATGAGGTCACTGTTTTGATTTTGTGCTCTGCCTATTTATTTTTATTATGCTCAGTTAGGCAGCATATAGTACATCATAAGTTTTTGAGGTAGTGGTCAATGATTCATTAGTTGTGTATAACACCCAGTACTCATCACAACATGTGCCCTCCTTAATATCCATTGCCCAGTTACCCGATCCCCCCACTCCCCTCCCTTCTGTAACTCTCAGTTTGTTTCCTGGAGTCCAGAGTCTTTCATGATTTGTCTCCCTCTCTGATTTCTTCCCATTCAGTTTTCCCTCCCTTCCCTCGTGGTCCTCCATGCTATTCCCTATGTTCCACATATGAGTGAAACCATATGATAATTGTCTTTCTCTGCTTGACTTACTTCACTTAGCATAATCCCCTCCAGTTCCATCCATGTCAATACAAATGGTGGGTATTCATCCTTTCTGACAGCTGAGTAATATTCCATTGTGTATATATATATATCACATCTTCTTTATCCATTCATCTATTGAAGGGCATCTCGGTTCCTTCCACAGTTTGGCTATTGTGGACATTGCTGCTATGAACATCAGGGTGCATGTGCCCCTTCTTTTTACTACATCTACTACATCTTTGGGGTAAATATCTAATAGTGCAATTGTTGGGTCATAGGGTAGCTCAATTTTTAACTTTTTAAGGGACATTCACACTGTTTTCCAAAGTGGCTGCACCAACTTGCATTCCCACCAACAATGTAAGAGGGATCCCCTTTCTCCACATCCTCTCCAACATTTGTTGTTTCCTGCCTTGTCCATTTTTGCCATTCTAACTGGTGTAAGATGGTATCTCAATGTGGTTTTGATTTGAATTTCCCTGATGGCTAATGATTTTGAACATTTTTTCATGTGTCTGTTAGCCATTTGTATGTCTTCACTGGAAAAGTGTCTGTTCTTATCTTCTGCCAATTTTTTGATATGATTATTTGTTTCATGTGTATTGAGTTTGAGAAGTTCTTCATAGATCTTGGATACTAATCTTTGATCTGTAGTATCATTTGCAAATATCTTCTCCCCTTCCATTGGCTGCCTCTTAGGGTTTTTTTTTTTTTTTTACTGTTTCCTTGGCTGTGCAGAATCTTTTTATCTTGATGAAGTCCCACAAGTTCATTTTTTCTTCTGTTTCTCTTGCCTTTGGAGATGTGTCATGAAAAAAGTTGCTGTGGCCGATGTCAAAAAGGTTGCAGCCTATGTTCTCCTCTAGGATGTTGATGGGTTCCTGTCTCACATCAAGGTCTTTCATCCATTTGGAGTTTATCTTTGTGTATGGTGTGAGAGAGTGGTCAAGATTCATTCTTTTGCATGTAGCTGTCCAATTTTCCCAGCACCATTTATTGAAGAGACTGTCTTTTTTCCACTGGATATTTTTTCCTGCTTTGTCAAAGATTAGTTGCCCAAAGAGCTGAGGGTCCATTTCTGGGTTCTCTATTCTGTTCCATTGGTCTATGTGTCTGTTTTTGTGCCAGTACCATGTTGTCTTGGTGATCACAGCTTTGTAGTGTAGTTGAAATCTGGCAACGTGATGCTCCCAGCTTTGTTTTTCCTTTTCAACAATTCCTTGGCGATTTGGGGCCTTTTCTGGTTCCACACAAATTTAAGGGCTATTTGTTCCAGTTCTTTGAAAAATGTCATTGGTATTTTGATCCGGATAGCATTGAAAGTGTAGATTGCTCTGAGCAGCATAGACATTTTAACTATGTTAATTCTTCCAATCCATGGGCATGGAATATTTTCCCATCTTTTTGTGTCTTCCACAATGTCTTTCAAGAGTGATTTGTAGTTTCTAGAATATAGATCCTTTATGTCTCTGGTTAATTCCGAGATAGTGTATGATTTTTGGTGCTATTGTAAATGGAATGGATTCCCTAATTTCTCTTTCTTCCGTCTCATTGTTTGTGTATAAAAATGCAACTGATTTCTGAGCATTGATTTTGTATCCTGCCACATTACTGATTTGCTTTATAAGTTCTAGTAATTTGGGGGTGGAGTCTTTTGGGTTTTCCATATAGAGTATCATGTCATCTGAGAAGAGGGACATTTGACTTCTTCTTTGCCGATTTGAATACCTTTTATTCCTTTTTGTTGTCTGATTGCTGTTGCAAGGACTTGTAGTACTATGTTGAATAATAATGGCAAGAGTGGGCATCCTTGTCGAGTTCCTGATCTTAAGGGAAAGGCTTTCAGCTTTCCCCCATTGAGAATGATATTTGCTGTAGGCTTTTCATAGATGGTTTTTATGAAATTGAGGAATGTACCCTCTATCCCTACACTCTGAAGGGTTTTAATCAGGAAAGGATGCTGTATTTTGTCAAATGCTTTTTCTGCATCAATTGAGAGGATCATATGGTTCTTGACTCTTTTCTTGCTGATACGATCTATCGCACTGATTGATTTGCGAATGTTGAACCACGCTTGCATCCCAGGGATGAATCCCACTTGGTCATGATGGATAATCCTTTTAATGTACTGTTGGATCCTATTAGCTAGGATCTTGTTGAGAATTTTGGGATCCATATTCATCAGGGATATCGGTCTGTAATTCTCCTTTTTGATGTGGTCTTTGCCTGGTTTGGGGATCAAGGTAATACTGGCCTCATAGAATGAGTTTGGTAGCTTTCCTTCTGTTTCCATTTTTTGAAAGAGCTTCAGGAGAATAGGTATTATTTCTTCTTTGAATGTTTGGTAGAATTCCCCGGGGAATCCATCAGGCCCTGGACTCTTGTTTTGGGGGAGGTTTTTGATCACTGCTTCAATCTCTTCATAATTAATCGGTCTGTTTAAGTAATTGCACTACTGGGTATTTACCCCAAAGATACAGACGTAGTGAAGAGAAGGGCCATATGCACCCCAATATTCATAGCAACGTTGTCCACAATAGCTAAATTGTGGAAGGAGCTGAGATGCCCTTCAACAGATGACTGGATTAAGAAGATGTGGTCCATATATACAATGGAATATTACTCAGCCATCAAAAAGAACGATTTCTCAACATTTGCTGCAACATGGATGGGACTGGAGGAGATAATGCTAAGTGAAATAAGTCAAGCAGAGAAAGACAATTATGGTTTCACTCATTTATGGAACATAAGAAGTAGAAAGATAGGTAGAAGAAGAAAGGGAAGAAGAAAGGGGGGGTAAACAGAGGGGGAATGAACCATGAGAGACTATGGACCCTGGGAAACAAACTGAGGGCTTTAGAGGGGAGGAGGGTGGGGGGTTGGGATAGGCCGGTGATGGGTATTAAGGAGGGCACATATTGCATGGTGCACTGGGTGTTATACACTAGTAATGAATCATGAAACTTTACATCAAAAACCAGGGATGTACTGTACAGTAACTAACATAGTAAAAAATTAATATAAAAAAGAAGATTAAAAGGAGACCCTAAAATCTTTCAAAGGTAGGGGGAAAATCGTCTACAAATCATATTGGCATCAGACTTCTTATTCATAACACTGGATGGTCAATGTCAATGAATAAATGCCTTTAAATCCTTAAAAAAAAATTAGAGTTACATTTCAGCTTAGAGAAAGGACTGGAATTAGGGTACTCTCTGTGTACTAGTCACTGTCCTATGTAGATTTCACAAATGGTATCCTTCATTAACTAAAATAATCTTTTGGAGTAGGTGGTAATATTGTTATCCTTATTTTTCAGACGATGAAATTAAGGGTGAGAAAAGTTAAGTGAATTGGCTAAGGTCACATGGCTGATAAGGGAGCATCTAAACCCAAGATTATGTAGCTCCAAATCTCTTGGTACCTCCTAAATATTTGTGTGCTGACTTCAACCTAAATTTCTTGCTGAGTCCTTAGGGCACAGTACAAAAACTGAAAGTTTGCCAGACTCAACAATAATCAAAACATTGATATAAAATAATTAACTCAAACTATTATGACTATGAAATACCCTTCATGTTGGATATTAGTTTGCTTAGAAACTGTTAAAATATGAATCTAAGGATGAGAACAGGTTACAAAGATTACCTAATTATTTACTATCTTAGATTTCTAGAGCATACTAAAATATGTTGCTATGGCTGATGTATTAGTATACCTTTTTGAACAATGAGAATCAAAAGAAAGCTCCCTTGATATTATTTCAATGTTTGAATTCAGGTGTGGCTAAAGATCTACCTTCAGATTTCCCTTTGTTGAGACATTATATAAATTTCCTTTTGTTATTTGTTTTGTGTATTTGTTAGGCTGTTTGGGGTTAGATTTTTCATTCCAGTAAATATAGAATATACTCTACCAGTTCTGAATTTTGATTTTCTAAAAACCATCCAGTGATATTATGGCTTGGACTAGGAATGTATACTCCTTTACGGCCCAGTCTAGAATTGACATGAGTCTTTTGACTTTGAATTCTCTAGATTAGAAATGGACTCTAGGCTACTTAAGTTCCCCTTTCCAGCTTTATTGAGGTATAATTTACAAATAAAATTGTAAGATATTTAGAGCACGGTTGGGGTGCTGGCAGCACGTGGAGGGTGGATGTGTGGGTGCAGTGGTTGTGGGGAAGACAGCAGGTGCATCCCTGAGGCACCCACCTGTAGGACTCCCACTGCACAGGGTGACCCAACCCAGACCCCAGGAGCTGCCGTCCTCCCTCAGCTTAAGACGGGGTAGAAGTCCACATGTCTGGAGCAATCCCACTGGCCACTCCACCCTGACACTGCCCTGGCCATTCACAACCCCTCTTAGATGGAGGTCCTGGATGACTTCAGCAGTGAGTTCCCCCAGAGTGCGACCTCTGCCAGCTCATCTCCAAGGCAGACTTCAAGAGGCAGATGGCCATCTACATGGGGCAAGTGTTAACGCTGCCTCTTCTGCAGCATAGACCACCACAACACTGCACTGGTCCAGAGGGTAGTACACAAGGGCAGGCAGGCCAGGCAAAGTTCTTCTGTGCAGTCCAGAGGGACCTGAATTGTTGCAACAGCATAGGTGCCCTGGAGATGCACCAGCACCTGGAACAGCTGAAGAGGAGCATCTACTGCATGCACCTCTACTCCCAGGATGTCAAGAGGAAGAGAAGAAAAAAACTGTAGAAACCAGAACCCATCCTCTTGCAAGACAGGTCAACCTCCCCATGCCTGCCACCCACCCTGCTGCCACCTCCACAGCACTGCCATCAGCTGCTGTCACCATGGCCTCCATGATGGCCCCGTCACCCCCTATCCACAGTGTGCCTAGGGTCTTTGGCCCCTTCCCCCTGCAGCCTAGCAGGTCTATGGTGAAGTTTGGAAGTTGTAAGGTCTGAAGTGAAATTAAACTGGGCTGGCCTGCCATTGAACCCAAAAAGCCAGATGGTAGATTTGACCCCCCTTGGTCCTCAACTCAGGAGGCTTCATTTCTCATACCTGGATGGAAACAGTGAGCACAGGCTCCATTACCCTGGCTCACCAGCTCCTGGGCCTGTAGTGGTTCCCCCAATACTAAGAAGATGCCACCTCCTCATGTGAAGACCTCCATCTTCACCCCAACAGTCTTGCTCAAGTTCTAGCCTGTGCTGAGACCCAAGGATGACTCTGAGAAAGACCCTAGCAGCACAGAGTCTGTGCCCCACAAAACAGGCCCTTAACTTCTCTCCTATAGACCATGGCTAGGGAAATGAATAAAATCCCCATGGAGGTGTCTTACTTTTGCTGGGCTCCTTAGAGTCTGGCCAGTCACTTGGGCCTCCCTCACCTTGGAGAGGTTGTCAGGGTAGTGCAGTCTTGGGGCCCCCTTGGCCTGAGCCTGAGTACAGTAATTGGTCAGGTCAGCACTACTGTGAAGTCCCCTTGCTTGTGTTCACTCTCACATGGGAATTGGCTATGGTACTTTGAAAAGAGAAATGAGTGGTGAGACAGTGCTGCCCTTCCCTACAGTGACTCTGTGGCCCCTTTGGGCCTCACTTGACCACAATGAGTTGCAAGTCTATCATTTTGTGCTACACCTGGCCCCTAAACTCAAGCCTTATCTAGATGCTGATTTAGAAACGGTGATCTATTCCCTCCCTGGAGGGAAAGAAGCTGTTATGTGAGTCTCCAACTTGGCATCTCCCTAAGGAAGTTCACAGATGTGACTCTCGTTATTACCTCATACACCAATCTTAGGATCAAAACTGCGTGTGAGACATGAGTCCTCACAAAACGCTTGATGGCTGTTGGACATTAGCAGATATTTGTTGAACCCTTGTGTATGCCACACATTGTGCTTGGGACTGGAGATAATAAACCAAGTGGTTGGGATCCCTGCTCTCAAGGAGCTTAAAAATGAAATGAAATGAAATGAAATGAAATGAAATGAAATGAAATGAAATGAAATGAAATTGTAAGATGTATACATCGTGAAAGAATTTCTCCCACTTAGTGTTTCTATCACCTCATATATTTGTATATTATATATATTTGTATGTGTTTTAGATATAATATTTATATAACTATATTATATTACATATAATTTATATACATTTTAAAATTTTATATATATATATGCATTTAAGTTTTACTTTCTTGGCAAATTTCAGTTACACAATATAGTGTTATCAACTATAGTTGTTAGGTTATGCATTGTATCCTCAGACTTTACAGCTGAAAGTTTTTTACCTTTTACAAACCTCTCCCGCTGTCCCCCATTTACTTAAGTTCAGATCAAAGATCTTGAGAAATTTTCTCTTTACAAAGACCACACTGAGCCCCTTATTCAAGGGAGGACTAAGGCATCTGTGAATTTTCATAATTGCAATTATGATCTCATGAATTAGTTGGACAACTTCTCCTTCACTGATAAAGTTTGAGGATTTAGCATCCACAGGATTTTTAATTGAACATGTTAATAAAAATACATTTAGGAGTTTAAGAATTTTATGACATTTGGATATTTTCTCATTTATTTGTCTTCCAGATACTTCCTGTAGTTTTGGGTTTAATTCTATCTACCCTGGTGAATTGCATTATATATTCTTATTGTGGGATGTGACAAAACTGGATTTAAATAAGAATATGAAGTCATCTGAAAACACTTAAGGTTAAAGCAACATTTTAAACACCCCTTTATTAGGTTTTAGAATATTGCTGAGTTTTTTTTAATCTGTCTCCAGCAGATTTGGTATGGTTTTATGATTAATTATATTTGCTATGTTTCATGATTCAGTGAAATTGTAATAACGTTTTAGATGCACTATCATTTATCACCCAAGCAGAGAGGCACCTCTTTCTTTCTGTAGTTTGCACTTTATCAATTTAATATAAAACCTAACCTGATAATCTTTCAACTTCAAATATCTTGGGATATGAAGTGGAACTCAAATCATCTAAGCTTTCAATATGGGGATATATTACCCACACTAAAAATAGAATACTTCATGTGATAAATTATTATTGTTTGCTGATTGGTAAATGTATTTAATTAAAAAAAAAGTTTTGCTAACTTTACGGAAATGATTAAATTTAATGTAAAATGGTGTCTCTACCATAAATCTATTTATTTATTTATTTATTTATTTGACCTAGATGATTACATATTTCCTTCTGGTATTTTTTCCCCCTTACATATTTAATGTGAACCTATTCAGCAAGTGTCATAGTTAAATATGCTAATTTAATACACATGGAACAGCTAGAGAAAATTCAAGATGATTATGTAATATGTAAACATGTTTTCTAAATGAAGTACCAAATGTGTGGCCCAAACACTAGTTGCACCAAGTCTTTCTTTTTTTTTTTTAATATTTTATTTATTTGACAGAGAGAGAGACAGCCAGCGAGAGAGGGAACACAAGCAGGGGGAGTGGGAGAGGAAGAAGCAGGCTCCCAGTAGAGGAGCCTGACGTGGGGCTTGATCCCAGAATGCTAGGATCACGCCCTGAGCCGAAGGCAGACACTTAACAGCAGAGCCACCCAGGTGCCCCTAGTTGCACCAGGTCTTGATCTGAGCACCAATTTCAGGGTTCTTAACCTAAGGTTATTGTAGGCTTCAGTGAAGTTGTATGCATATATCTATATTATATATACATACTCTTTCTTCTGTTAAATGTTCATAGCGCTCATATAATCTCATGGGGGTCCATAACCCATTCATCTGAGCTCTACTGACATAAAACTTTCTCCACTGATAAAATTGAAAACAACGGATTTTATTTTTCCTCAATTTCATTTCAGCTCTCAGATTCTGATCATTCATCTTGCATGTACAAACTAACCTATCTCCCTCCCTCCCTTCCTTTCCTTCTTCCTTCCTTAGATAATGTAGTCAACTCCCCATTTATAGATGACAATAAGCTCCACTGAGAAGTAGCAACTTTCCAGAATTTGTGTGGTTTTTTACACCCTTGCCTGCATGCTGGATGTTAGGGTGTTTTGCAATCATGTTTTACCAAAGGGAGATTTTATATACAGTTGTTGGAATGGAATAGTGAGAGTATTGGAATGGAATAGTGAGAGTGAAAACCCACAGACAACAGGTGAGGGTCATGGCTGCAGATTTGACACGGGCAATGCATTCACTAAGCCAGAGGAAGAATTTTGCCTTTTTAACAAAGTTAAGGACTAGAAAAACTGTAAGGATCCAGGGAATGGGGTTAAAAATTGTAGATTAGTAGAAATGATCAAATTGTTGAGGGTCAAGGCAGAAAACAGGACAGAGCAATTGCTTGGAAGAGGTAGTATGGCATGGTGTCCCAGGATTCATACAAATAGACAGTGTTAAGATGCATGGGACAGTCAGCTGTTTAAAGGGCAAAGCAGCAAGCCCAAATCTCTTCCATCCTGCTTCCCACACATAACTTTCTCTTTCTGCAACCACAGATTCAAAAACTTCTTAGGAACAGGAAGCTTCTGGAATGAACTAGCATTTGGAGGGCAATTGTGACCTTGGTGATAAAGAAGCTATGGCCTATCATAATAAACAGAAGAAATGAAATTGAACATTCAAGTCAAGAGCTCACATGGCGATCACTGAGCATCAGTTCAAAGCTTAGCCCCTCCTACCTACACAGTAGCCAAGAGTGGGGCATGTGTCTGAGTGATCTAGTCTTTGCCTCCCTGTGAGGTATCTCCCTCCTGGAAGGGCTCTTGTAGCATTCAAGAGCTTCTCACCACCTGGATACCTGAGATACGGAAAGATAAGTTCCCAGAAGCTTTTTGGGGGCAAATATCCACCACCCTAAGTTTAAATAGATAGCCTGAGGTAATTAGGTAAATGGAAAGAGTGGTGTGGAGAAGAGGACATGGAATTTTGGAGGCCAAATGACATTAAGTCAATTCAGTAATTTCATCACTAAGCAGTTTCCCTATATGACAAAAATGCAGATAAGCATATATTGGATTCAGTTCAGAATTTAATTAGATTATTTATGTGGCAGAACTTTGTAAAGCTCTTACAAATGTTAGATCACTTACTTATTTGAAAGATAAATATCTGTCCCAGGGACTTGAAAAGCCCAGAGACCATTTGGAGGTTCAGCTTGCATACAGTAAATAGATCGTTGCTCAAGTGGGGCACGGTGGGAATCTTTCCCTTTGCTACTGGTCCTTACAGAGCAGCTGGAATAGCCAAGCATACTGAGCCAGCTCCCAGCATGAGACACGTTGTAGCTCCTCCAGGGCTGACCCTTTCTCTAAGGGGAGATTTTCTAGTGAAGTGTTTCTACTGTAGTTTCTCTGGGTAGGAGGGATTGAGGTCAGGATGGAGACAAGGCTAAATCCAGCATGGTTCAGCAGCTACTAAGCCTGATGGTGGAAGAAACATTTCACCTTCCACCCTCCTATCTTGAGTGGAGGAAACAACTTAGCTTCTTTGAGGAAAAAAAGTACCTACTGTCAGAAATGTCAGAATCAACAGGGGTCCCTCTGAGCAGCATGATGTGCCGGAGAGAGATCTGGACTTGGAGGTAGGAGATATGGTTTGCAGGCTGGAGCCTCCATTAACTTACCTTAGGAACTTCGGGAGCTCCTTTGGCCTCTGTTATTCCATCTGTAAAAATGGCATATAAAAATCTGTTCTGTTTTTCTAATGACCTGTTATGTAGTTTATGCAAAAAGCTTTTAAAAGCCAAAATGTTACAGAGAGGTAGGCATGTCTCCCACCCTTATATTGTTTCTATTGTGATGGAGATCCCCCTCTATTTATTAGACACTAGAATACACCTACTTCTAATGCAAAAAACAGCATTGCAGAAATATGATCCCTCAAGTTGTGCCTTGGGGGTGATGTGTGCGCGTTGAGAGAGTGCTTTTTAGAAGTAGGTAGACTTGGGTTTAAATCTGGGTTATCATTTACTTGCTAGGTAATCTTGAATGATTTTCTTAAACTGCCTGGAATTCAGTTGCTTCACCTATAAAAGGGTCATAAAGATGCCAAAATTGACATCTCAGAATTTATGCAGGGTGGAGAACGTACGCTCAACCTCTACACAATACCTGGTCAATAGTAGATTCTCATTAACTGTTAATTTCATCGCACTGCTCTATTCAGTGTTAAACTAGATCCTATCAGTGGTGTGAATATCAGGCTCTTTATCAGTCACTTGGCTTCTTCTGCTGTTCCTTGAGTTTTTGACCTGAATAAGGTACGTAAGTTTCACACGGACACTTTAAGGAACAATCAAGAAAATAAATAAATAGCACATTAAATAACACACTAATGTGTTCAAGTGAGAGAGCAGTAATTTCCTTGTGAGGATTCCCTTCCCCTTAGATTTAGGAAAAAATTAAAATGTATATAGTAACAAGCACATGTGCAATAGGAAATATAAAAGGAAGATTGGTAATGGAAATATATGTGTATATATATATATTTTTTTTCTTCTGCGTAATGTTACCTTCAATACATTGTGTTTTTGTTAAGCCTGTCTCCTTCTTCACAAAACGATGCAGTTCAGTACAAGTCCCTTTCCAGCACTGACATTTCCTTGTTTGATGTTGTTCTGAACATATTACTGCATCTTTGCCTTGCATTAATTGATCGCTAAAAGAGGAAGTTTGGATTGATTGCTGGGAGCCGGCAGGAGGCAAAGTTCATATGGCAACATGAATGAATGGCCACATTTCCGGCCTCACTCTGTCCCTCTGAAACGCCGTCCTGCTAAGGGCCATCTCTTCAGGACTTAATGAATGTCTGCAGCAGCACATTACACTGCAGGTCAACCAATGACCCTCCCACAGGCCTGTGTCCCTTTCAGGGAGGGGATTGTTTTATGGTTTTTTTCTTGGCTGGAGTTAATACAGTTGAAGCTCATCATAATCCCAGCACTGATCAAGAGTGAAAAAAGACACTCTGCATCACCAAGAGCAGCAGGGTGAATTTAACTTGATGCATAATTAATTTTAGAAGGCACAGGCTCTAATATGGGTATAGCTAATAGAGACATTCTATTCATAAATGTGTTTTTAATGTGCTGTGGCAACCCATGTGGAGGCAGGTTATTTTTCACCTAGGGGTCACTTTTTACCTGGATATAATAACGGGAGTATGGGAGGCCCTTCCACTGCTCAGGGAAAATGCCAGTGTTTTGACAGTTTTCTTAAAAGCAGAATGGTTTTACTTCCCTGACATAAGTCTGGGGACTTTCTTTTTGTTCCTTCCTTTATCAAATTCAGTGGTTCTTTCACTTTGGGGTACATATGTATTACTGTGCACGGCTGTATATTTCCCACTGCATATATTATACATTTTAGGTGACTCAAGGGACTTTACAATATAATTTTGACAACATGCAATTTTTATATGACTTGTTCAGTATAGAAGCTAACCTTAGTAAAAGAAGCAATTCCATTTCATTGTTTTTCACCCTAAATATTGACAATTCTTAAAATCATTGATAATAATGAGTTAGCTAAGCTTGGATGTGAGCTCCCATACACTTCAGTTAAGAGTCTCAGCATAACATTTTCATAAAGCAATTTGTCAATCTCTATCAACCTTAAATGTGCAAATTGCTTGACTTTTTAATCCTACCTTTAGCAATTTTTCTTGAAGACATATTTACATGTGCACAAAGATGTGTAGAAAGATGTTTATTGCAGGGTTGATTGTATTAGCAAAACAAAGCTATTAAGGGACATTCTTCCTTAGATATTGCCATACTGTACTTTCCATAAAAGTATAGCTCCTTACCTCGGTCTACAATTCCATGAATGATTAGGCTTTTAGTTACATCTCCAGCCTTTCCTTTTTCCTTTATCTTCTCGTTATCTACACAATAACCACTGAACTTTTTCTAGTAACTCTACCAAAGCGGAGTGGATAATAGATTATAATACATCTAGACAAATAACAAGTTTGTTGCCAACGAACAAATTTGAAACAGATATATCCGTGAAGATAAAAAGATCTCCAGGACAACATCATATATATAGAG
This sequence comes from Ursus maritimus, assembly GCF_017311325.1. NCBI lineage: Eukaryota > Metazoa > Chordata > Mammalia > Carnivora > Ursidae > Ursus > Ursus maritimus. The sequence goes on along the minus strand of NW_024426885.1, from coordinate 21,296,202 downwards.
GGATCAAGGGATGTGTGTGTGTGTGTGTGTGTGTGTGTGTGTGTGTGTGTGTACATGTGAGCACACACACAGCCTTTACTCATCCAGAATTCCCTAGTATAGTTTTAAGTCCTTCAACTGGGCCGAGTGAAATGCCTGAATAAACTATTGAAACTACCACTTACTCAGCTTACACTCTTCCGCCTCTTCTTCACAGAAGTTTAAAAAACATTTTGAGATTACTTCTCATTTGATCCTGGAGAATGCCTTTGTAAGTTTGTCCTAAACTTTATTTTTTTTAATTATAGCAAGTATTTATCAAAAGTGAATTTGTCCAAAGTCTTGTACACACTTTACATGTATTTAGTTCATGAATTTCTCTCAATAGATCCATGATATAAGTAGTCAATATCCTCATTTATGGTAAGGACCAGCAAGTTTAATTTATCCATGGTCATATAGCTAGTAAGTGGCAAAGTCAGTATTTAAATCTGTCTGACTCCAGAGTCCATGCTTACAGCCACAAAACTCATTGACAATATGGATAGATGACAGTACAGTTACAAATTTAGACCCAACTGACAACAACTTTTTCCCTGACCCAAAACCCAAACTAGACATGTAAGAGTGAAAAGGACAGTTGGCTCATGTTGTTCTTAAAGGTGCAAAGAACTACTGCCCTGCCTTTCCATGCCTGAGATGATCAGAGAGTATCCTTGATTATCACAAGATGTAGCTCAGAGTCTCCTTAGAGTAGCAGTGACTTGACCTCCTGATGGTTCCAGTCCAGTCCTTTCAGAATCACAAGGACGGAGAAGCAACACAACGCAATTCACCTCCTCTGTCTACATCAGTTGCCAGGCACCTTTGCTCACGGGGAGGACACGTAGGTCAGTTTGCTTGCTATTTCTCTTTGTTGCAGAACTGCAGTGTCAGGATTACTGGCCGCAGAGACAGACCTGTCCATGATTCATGGCCTGAAGTCAGAAAAAACATCCTTAAACTTGCATAAGTTGTTTATTTTCTTACTTTAAGGACCCAAATTACATTCCTCACATTTTGATTCTAGCTTTTGGTCATCATTTATACGGCAACATGGATCAGATTTATCTTTTTGGCTGTGATGTTATAAATGATAATGCTAAATAGAGATAAACCTGAAAAAAGGGGGAGTCAAGAAGCTGCAGAAGCTGAGAGGAAATATCTGGTCTAGACCTCCTGACCTCTTATTTTGGTCAGATCACCAAGGTATCTTGGGCCCTCAGGACATCTGGGCCTTCCACAGCTGTAATGGATCTTGTTATCACACTCTCTGGTTTATCAGGGACATTCTTAGTTGATGTCCACATTCACTTGTTGATGGCTTGAAAGGTTTATTTTATGGGTACCTTAACAATGAGGAGAATACTGTAATCTTCTCCAGAGTTTGGTGACAATTAAATAAATTGCCCCAGGAAGGATATGACCTTGGGTGAGATGCCCTGTGCACCTGAGAATATGCACTTGTCTTTGGCACGTAAAAAAAAAAAAAAAGAAACTTGCTTAACCTAATTTGCCTAAACTGGGTAGGGCCTCGGGTGGGAACTATTTTAAGGATACAGTACCCTTAGAAATTTCATGGATATGGATCTAGAAGCCGAGAAACTATAAGAAGTAAAAATGGCTTCCTGTTTACCCTGTCTCTGATCTCTCCTCAAGTGTTTGTTCTATCTATCATCTATCTATCAATCAATCTATCTACCTATCAATCTCTGAGTCACTGATATCCTTTAATCGCTGGTTTCTGCTTCTGCTCTTATGTTCCTTTCTCTATGCAATCCACGGCTTCAACTTTACTCTCTTGCTTATTCCCCTCTCAAAATTTGATTTCTGTGGAACATCAGGTATGTGACCTCTTAGTCAGATGCCTATGGTAACTGACAACCAATTTGGGTCTTTTTTTAAAAACTCTGTTCCATTAAGACTGACAGCCCAGGGGCTGTGAGAAGGTTAAGGAATGATACACAAGACTATAATAATGCTTTTGCTAGAATGGTCCCTTTTCGAAAAACCTCTTGAACTTGTACCTCAGCTGGCTCTGAAGCCAGATATTTAAGGATCCTGTGTTCCATAAAAACATAATCTATCATAACTAACATACATAAATGCAGTTCTGTCAGACAATATTATAATGACCAAATCTATTCCATGGAAAATTCTTACCTTAAGAAGGAGTCTTCAAGCATTAGACAAAAAGCCCAACAATATTTCCTATGTAAAAAGGCACTATCAAATAATGGTCTTTGCTTTTGTAGTTGTCAGTGGTGGTGGTGTAGTTGTTTTCCTAATAGTTGGGATGGTGTTCTTTGTGTCACATACACTTTCTGTGACTTGAGGAGGTTTGGGTGGGATGGAATCAGAGATTAATTGTGGAGAAAGTAAATTTGTGTTGCACACTGGGATCACTTTTATAATTCTGACCTTATAAGTATTATCTTTCCAGGAGATGAACTAATGGAAGCCCTGAACACACACACACACACACACACACACACACACGCACACATACGCGCCATTTCAAGCTCTGTCATAGAATCTCTCAATGCTTCATCAACTTGACCTCTTTGATTCTGCTCATGCCAGTAGCTGATCTAATTATAAATATTTTCCATATAGCAGCTTGGGATGAATGGGCTTTTTGTATTTGAAGGTTAATATCTCTTGGTTGGTTTCATCTGTATGAAGGAAAGCCGACATCTCCTTCGCTGGTCTGGGAAGTGAATCCATAGACAATGGTGATGTGTGGGTCATATTCACTCCTTGTTTTTGTTCCTACCACCAGCTTTCCAACCAAAGGGCAACCAGCTGGCAGTTCTGAAGCCTGGCATTCAGAACTGCTCAATAATCTCATATATGTGTCTGCATTTTCACATTGCTGAGAAATGAAGAAACCCCTCTGTCATTCGCTTTGCCCCCGTCTGATTCATTATAGCCATCTAGGAGCTATCTGGTCTTCCCTCCTTAAAACAGCATTAAGATCTACTGGATGTTTTGCCTGAGGTGGGAGTTTGGGAGAGGAATTAGCGGTTGGGTTAAAGCTTAACGTTTAAGTAAAAATAAATAATGGCATTGAAGGCATTACAGGAATAATGCCTGGCTTTTTGGATTAGTGCAGGGGAGCGAAAAGAAAATGTATTTGTGTCTTCCCAGGAAAAGTCTAAACCATATACATCTCTTTGAATTACCAACCGGGTGGCCTTAGGCAGGTTAATTAAACTCCCTGAGCTTTAGTTTATTTATCTGTAAATGAGGATGAAATATTTTTGAGATTGACCACATTTTATCCTTTGGAAGCAGAGCCGAACCTCGGCCCCAGCGGGAAAGCACCAGTTGATTCACCTCACTTCATCGCTGCAGGTTAAAGTGGAAGCTCAGTTTCACACGGGGTTTGCCTGACACTAGGCAAGGAAAAGGAGAAAGCTGAGTTCCAACCAACCCCACTTCCCAGCATAATTATTTTTATTGAAATGTAATTAACATACAATGTTATATTAGTTTCAGGTGTTCAACATATTGATTCAACAACTCTACATTACTTAGTGTTCACCAAGATAAGTGTAGTCACCATACAATATTATTACAATGTTATTGACTACAATCCCTACGCTATACTTTTCATTCCCTTGACTTTTTTATTTTATAACTAGAGGCTTGTAATTCTTAATCCCCTTTATCTATTTCACCCATTCCTCACCTACCTGCCCTCTGGCAAACTCCAGTTTGTTCTCTCTATTAAGAGTCTGTGTTTTGGTTGGTTGGTTGGTTTAGTTTTGTTTTAGATGCCACATATAAATGAAATTATATAGTATTTGTCTTCCTCTGTCTGACTTATTTCACTTAGCATAATACCCTCTAGGTCCATCCATGTTGTTGTATATGAGAAAGATCTTGTTCTTTTTTTATGACTGAGTAGTATTCCATCGTGTGTGTCTCTGTGTGTGTACACATCTTTTTTACCCATTCATCTAAAGATGGACATTTAGGTTGCCTCTATATCTTGACTATTGTAAATAATGCTGCTATAAACATAGGATACATATATCTTCAAATCAGTGTTCTCATTTCTTTGGGTAAAAACCCAGTAGTGGGATTACTGGATCAAAGCTGGAGGTATCACAATCTCAGATTTCAATATGTGGTACAAAGCTGTTGTAATCAAAACAGTATAGTACTGACACAAAAGTAGACACATAATCCAGAAATAAACTCACACTTATATAGTCAATTAATTTGGTCATATAATGGACAAAGACAGCAAGAATATACAATGGGGAAAAGACGATCTCTTAGTAAATGGTGCTGGGAAAACTGGACAGTTACAAAAGAATGAAACTGGACCACTTTCTTATACTATACACAAAAATAATCTCAAAATGGATTAAAGACCTTAATGTGAGACCTGAAATCATAAGCCTCCTTAAAAAAACATAGGCAGTAATCTCTTTGACATCAGCCTTAGTAACATTTTTCTAGATGTGTCTCCTCAGACAAGGGAAACAAAACCAAAAATAAACTATTAGGAGTACACCAAAATGAAAAGCATTTGTACAGTGAAGGAAACCATCAAAAAACAAAAAGGCAAGCTACTGAATGGGAGAAGATATTTGCAAATGATATACTCAATAAAGGGTTAATACCCAAAGTACGTAAAGAACTTAAATGAGTCAAAACCAAAAAAAACCCCCAAAGAACAAAATCAAAACAACAACAACAACAACAACAACAACAACAACAAAACACCACAAATAATATCATGAAAAAATGGGCAGAGGACCTGAATAGACATTTTTCCAAAAAGGACATACAGAGGGACAGCAGATACATGCAGATGTGCTTAGTATCACTGCTCATCAAGAGATGCAAATCAAAACCACACAGATACATTACCTTACACTTGTCAGAAAGGCTAGAATCAAAAAGACAGGAAATAGCTATTGTTGGTGAGGATGTGTAGAAAAAGGAATCCTCATGTGTTGTTGGTGGGAATGTAAATTGGTGCAGTCACTGTGGAAAACAGTATTAAGTTTTCTTGAAAAATTAAAAATAGTGATACCATATGAGCCAGCACCACTTAAAGGTTAGCTGAGTATAGAGGTTCAGTTTATAGCCTCTGCTGAATACCACCCTGGCAGGCGAATTAGAGTACCCCCTACTTCCACTGTAGGAATAATGAAGATCAGCCTTCCACTCTGTCTTACTTGGGCATGGGATTTGGGGCACCATCTGGTTTCAATGAGCAGAGGATTGAAAATCAGCTCTCCATTCAGCCCCACAGACACTAGTGGGCAGAGGAATTAGAGCTCTGTTGCCTGCTTCCCTAGGACGTTTCTCTGAAGGAGGGGTGGAAGGTCAGTTCCCACTCAGCTCCGCTGACACTTCAGACGTAATATGTATGTATGCTTTTTCTGTTGATGTTTTGCTGGAGTAGTTTGGGTATTGCTATTTTTTTAGGCCACCCCTTTTCTGGTCCTTTGGCTAGGGGAGACAGGCTTTCCTTGGAGGAATTTTATGTTACTATTTTATGTTTCTATGTCTATTAGCAGTTCTGGGCTGGAGGCTTCCCCTGTGCCTTGCCCAGGAAATATGGGAGGCAATGATAAAACCCAGGAAACTCATTACTATGTTGTTCTTTAAGTCTTAGGTGTCTGGGAAGTCTACCTTCTTTCCATCTTAAAGGGTCTTCCTATGCTTTCTCATTATATTATCTCCAGAGCTTTTTAGTCGGGCTAAAGAGAAACAGCCACTCCATCTTAGCCAGAACCAAGAGTCCTCTAATAATGTGCTTTTCAGTTATAAAGTACAACACAAGTGTGAGTAAGTATTGTCAAGATTAAATCCAAGAAACAATGATTTAGACAATTATGTAGGGAAGAAATTATATCACTTCAAAGAATAAGCTCTCTTCAGTCTCTCTGGGAATATTATTTTTATACTAACAATAAATATGGTAATGACAAATTTTCAGAATTAGTTTACTAAAACAGGTTCTGTCCATGGAATGACTTCTGGTAGCATTTTTTAAATACAGATTGTGGTGGTTGTGCTTTTAAATGTATTTCATAAATTTTCCTTTTCAGAAATTCAAAATGCTCATCATTTCACTTACCAAACTAGTAGGCCAGTCATTTGCAATGCCTAAATTGACAAAGGGGAAAAGGTGACAAAGTTTTGTTTAAAACAAAAACACAGATCTCCCCAAAGCATCTGAATTTTTTGTCTTATAAGATATTTTCTAATTAGAGAAGAGGAGGGATAGGATAATTTTATTCTTCATCTACGTTTCACCACATATGGTGTTCTGTGGTAACAAAGCATTGTCCTTCTTATTACGAATACTTCACTTTTAATCTGGAAGATTAAAATGCCACTTTTTAGCATAATATACAGTGGGCAGGAGTCCATTTACATCTCAGTGAAAATCAGCAGCCTGCCATTCATTGGTTGTGCTTTCTGTGCTTGCTCAGTGTGTTTGTGTAAGTGATGGTAAGCCTCATCTTACCAAGAATTGTTTCTTAATATGTATTTACCAAGAATGTACCAGCATAGTGCTACCAGATTTAATGGGTAGATCAAGGTAAATGTTAATGAAAATGCTATTGATAATGATTATTATAAAATTTATAATTATTATAAAAGATGGAAAAAGTTTGCAATTAGGTAAAGAAGATGAACTGAATGCACAAGACTCTTAAAGCACAGCCAGAACCCACGAGAAGCTCTAGAGCCTAAATTGTGCCTATTGGTCAAAGTTTGAGGCAAGGAGGTTGGACTTTTGTACCTTCAAGTCAGCCACTATTTATTTGTCTCTGACCTGGTCTTTTGGTGATAGAGGGTAATGTTGTAGGCAAGGCAGCTTCTGTTTAATTGAGAACAATTTCCAGGGGTAGGTGGCTGGAGGTGTGAGCTAACAACACGCATGGGAGTTGTGGGATGGGTGCTCTTGTATGTATGTTATGAGTTGCATTGTGTCCCACCAGCATTCATATGTTGAAGTCCTAACTCCCAGTACCTTAGAATGTGACTTTATCTAGATATAGGGTCTTAACAGCGCTAATTAAGTTATGTGAGTTTATTAGGTTGAGCCATAATCCAATGCCACTGATGAAGTTATAAAAAGGGGAAATTAGGACACAGAGAGTGGTGTGAGAAGAAGGAGAAGACAGCCACCTACAAGACAAGGAGAGGGAAGCCTCAAACAGATCCCACCCCAAATCCATTTGAAGGAATCAACCCCAATGACACCTTGATCTTGAACTCATAGCTTCCAGAACTGTGAGACAATTATCTTTTTATTTTTTAAGCCACTTAATTTGTGGTGCTTTGTTATGACAGAAAAAATAGAAAATATTCAAAGATAGCTAATGAGTCTCTTCTCTAAGCATTTGAGACACAGAATCAGGAAAGAACTTGAAATCTGAGGGTCTCTGGAAGGAAGCTACAAACCATAATCCTTTAGAGGACTTGTCAATCTAGCATTTAAGACATCTGGAGAAAGCTATTCTTTGATAGGAGAGAACACCGAAGCTACTATCCAGAGGAATGTGGACAGGGGAGAGTCAGCATACTCTTTGGCTCTGTTTTATCTGAGGTTCTGAGTTAGGGTTCCTTGTACCCTTTCTGTTTAATGCATCTTTCTTCACCCACAAGTGTGAGTGTAATTGACTGGAATTGAATCCATACATCCAGATCCTGAACTAGCACCTACATTATCTCTGTTCCAATTTTTTAAAAGACACCCTCTTTGTCCAGATTTTGTCCTGTGGGCACAGCAGTCAGTGACTACAGTATGGACTGGATTCTAACTTCAAATATTACCCTCCCCCTTCCAGCTAGTTTTCCTTGTACAATAATCAATACAAGCCACCATTACAGACAGGCTGGGTGAGTCTCAGCCTTGGTGCTAAATTATACTTTTGTTTAATGCTTCCCTTCTATTTCTCAAACCCCAAATCCTTGTTTTAATCACCCAAAGCATCTTGTGATAGTAGCCAAGATAATAGATGACCATCCATCAAGCTTATCAATACTCAGTTAATGGGTATGTTATTACGTTCTTCCCCATGACTCCCCTAATGACCAATGGTGATAGTGTGTGCTAAGAGGTGCAAATGATTTGTTTCCTTTGTCTTGTGGTTTTTATCTTCTGAGGAGAAAAATGTTAGTTCCTATTTTATCATTATTTTTACTATAATTTTAAATTTGGATACCACCAAGTATTCCCTGGGAAATTAAAAATTGGTTTGTATAATTTTTTTCTGAAAGTAAATAAACTCTTAATAAAAACATAACGCTATCAGCAGGAAAAGAAAATATGCCTAGACAAGTCTGGTCTAGCTCTAAGACCTACAAATGGATGGTTCAACAACAAAGCACGTCCACTGAAGGGCCAGGCAGAGGGCTAAGTACAACAGACAGGTGATTGTAACTCTTGGCCAAAAAGGCTAGAACATTGCTCCAAATACATTATTTTCTCTGAGGTTTGGGAAGATGCCAGGTACATGAAAAGAATCTTCAATCAATTGCCCAATTTGTAAGCATTTTCATAAGGAGAAAAATCTAATTTAGAAAGTTAACTTAGAGAAGGAGGAATGCAACTTATTTAAGAGATATATTTATTAGGTAAGACACGTATCTAGTTAAGAGAGAGGAAATGAGATTAATGAAACACAGTATTTCTACAGACTCATATTTTTCCAGCCATTCCTTAAATCTAAAGACCCATAAGGTGGGGAGTTTGGACAATGAATTACCTGTTTGGGGTCTTGTATATACCATTCAGGGGTTCTCAGAGCAGGTAATGCAGCCCATTCTTTATGGGCTATACAGGAATGGCACAGGATCATGAAGATGGACTGAAAATAATGTGTATCTGAAGTTAATATTTAACTATTCTAATAATCAGTCTGCTTTGGAAATCTTTCCTGTGCCTTTTGTGAAAATGAACTGATTTTAAAGAACTGCTATAAACATTCAACTGCTTTGTCCTTTCTATCGTCATTTTCCTGGGATTTCATTTCAGATGGGGTCTCAGGGACCCACAGGAAATATCTGAAATTACCATGACTCAGTTTATGCTGATGCCGTCACTACCTGCTGCACTAAAACCAGATCAAGTAGTACAATTAGTGTTTCCTTCAGTGAAGTATTCTGATGACTTTCATAATATTTAACTCATGTTAGCAGGTGACGGATCCAGTTATCCTGTGATAGAGAAGTAAATTCACACAGCACATTTTATTTCAATGGTCTGATTAAATGTCCATAGCAAAAGCAGAAGTAAGCTCTTTCATTTAAAGTTTTAAGAACCTTTAAGACTTCTTGAAGTCTTGGTATTTTTTTTTACACTCCTTGACATTATCATCACCAACCTCCTCATCACCTTCATCAATATATCTTCATCAACATCGTTCAAATAACCAAAAAGATGCATTTCATTCAAATGAGACACTGAACTATTCACTTAAATGTGTTATCTCTAATTCCAATGCACACACACACACACACACACATCTATGAAGTAGGCACTTTTATTATCTGTGTTTTTCAGATGAAACTTAGAGCTACTAAGCAACTTGCTTAAGGTGACTCAGCTACTAAGTGCTGGGGTTAGCATGGTCTGTTTTTGTTTTTGTTTGAATATGCACAAGGCCTTAACCACAACTCATCAGAAAGCGTATCTGAAATCTTTAAAGCAGAAGTCTCAGAAATTATCCCAGATATGAACTAACTTCTTTGCCCTTGACTGATAGTTGTATTATCCTATGAAGGGTAGAACTGAGCTTTCAATACCTAAAGGCTTTTTGTTTCTTTCCTGCAAAAGATGGACAGTACGGGGTAGATGAAAGCATTATTACAACACTTATTATATGCTAGGTTTTACATCTCTTATTTTATCTTTAAAGCTGTTCTGACAGGTTATTATATTTATTTTGGAAATGGCGTCACTGAAGTTTAGAGAGGTCAGGTAACCTCCCCAGGGTCATCCTGAAACTGCCACGACTGGAGAGGAAAACCCAACTCTACTGGACTAACCACGAAGCATCCTATTCCTAAGACAGTTGGTACCTGTCATTTACCCATTGGTGTGAAAACCCAACGTAATGTCAAGACAGACAAATGAGGGGATGGGGGCTGAGAGTACCAAAGTTTTGCTGGAAAAGAGAAGTAGGGCTATAGGAAAAGAAAATGTGAGGGGTCCAAAGGAAGGCAGCAGGCATATGAGGCAGCGAGCAGGGAGATGGAAGCGTTGGGGGCAGGGGCAGTGCAAGGTCTCCTGCATTATCTTTTTTAATATTTTATTTATTTATTTATTTAAGAGAGAGAGCATGAGAGCTCGTGAGTGTATGAGCAGAGGGAGGGGCAGAGGGATAAGCAGACTCCCCACTGAGCACAGAGCTCCATCCCAGGACCCTGGGATCATGACCTGAGCGGAAGTCAGACATTTAACCAACTGAACCATCTAGGCACCCTGATCTGCTGTATCGTTTGTCTCAGGCTGGCTCCAGGAATGAAACCAAGAGGAAAATAAGGAATGGCATGATGTAGTGCTGCTTGTTCCCGATATAGAATATTATTCTCCCTGCTCCCCTCACCATTTAGTGGTTTAAGTAAGACTCATCCTTAACTGGATGTGGGCCTCTTCCTGTACTCCTCCATTCTGAAGGATTGGAGAGAAGGATGATATGAAGATTCTATTTCCATGGGGGGGAAAGTGGAGTCACACTGCTGTCTTTTTCATGTTTCTGCTGTTGCCATTTCCATTGTTGATGCTGATAAACCCTTCAGTACAATTTGCTATTTCTAACAGCATGCTGAAAGTACTATAATAAAAAAATAATAATAAAACTCTCAATAAATAAAAAAGTAAACAAGGATGTTAGCCAGAGGGAAGACAAAAGGCAGGTGTTCAATGAAAAGACTTTTATTTCTGAGATGAGTCTGTGAGCAAGACCTTCAGATGAGAACACCTGGATTATCACTAGGGTCCCAGAGATAAGACCACTCTAAGCTTTTTCTCCTCACAACTAGGAGGTTCTAAGCACATGGCTACTAAATTGACCTTGACTCTTTGAGACTAGTTTTCCTTAGACACTCAAAATGTTTCTCACCAAACTTCACTTTACTTCAGTAACACAAGTGTCATCTGGGAATAGGATGAATTTTATATAGTCAGGAAAAAATTTGAACTTGGAAAATAAATTTGTTTTAAATGAAAAGGTTTAAACGAAACATAGATGGTGTTATGATTTATCTGGTATCTAGTCTCTGACCATGTCTCATCAAATACACTTAATCCAATATAGAACCAATGGCTCATTAATACCATCTACTTCTTGAAAGGAATTGAATACTGGTTTTCTTAAAAAGGTATTAGTTAATTGCATAAAACTACCGAATTCACTTGAGAAGGTTTTGTCAGCCCTTTCCCCCCATCTAAGCTAGCATATATGGATATTCTGAGGAAAAAGCACACTCAGTCATTTCTGCTATCATTTCATGTTTTAAAAACATGAATTTCTTCTAACACGATTGACATATTAGGTATCAATATACACACACTTTGTGTTAGCTTATGGACACTTTTGCTCATGTGAAATACAAAGTGGACTTGGAGAACTGCACCCAGCTGAACAGAGCTGTGTAGGGATACGCAAAACAAGCACACATCACACATTTCAGACCTCTACCAGCCAGCTCAGTTCACTGTCTGTGTTACGAGCTACATCCATGCACACCAGTGTTGTAACGTCTCATCTGATTTCAGACAAAATCCTACTTCTACCACTTCACAATAACTCATAAGCTGCACCCTTTAGGTGTCTGCTTCCACAAACACACTTCTGATATTTAGGTTAAAGTGCCATATTTATTGGAACATTATGTGTTTTTGAACCACTTAATATATATAAAGCTGTGTTACTGAAATACATATATTTCTTTCATGAACTTTTTGAGTCGTTTGCCCCTAATTTTACTTTTCCCCCCAAAATTTTGTGATGCACAGCATGGAAATTTTAAAGAACACTTGCAAGGACAAAACAAAATACTTTTTAAAAAAATCTATGTAAAAAGTAACTTTAAGTTCAAAAAATGGATGTTATTGTGAGTGGGTATAATATTATCATTTTTGAGAGGTGGGGAGAATGGCAGCGTTAGCAAAACATGGAAGATTATTGAGTGATGTTCAGATAATGAAAGTGACAGACCACTCCAGACAGTCCATCTATATGTCGTTCATTATTCTGATTTAAGCAAAACAACTGTCCATTTAGAAGGGACGCTTTTTTCCACACAAATCCTGACAAAGCTTGATACTGTCATCCAGACAACAAAGCAACTATTACTGAGAAGCAGACAGAAGATGGGTTACACATTGTTTAGAAGCAAACAAGGCCTGAAAATGGAGATGAATTGTTTTGCAAGTAATCTTTTGCCCAGAGTTTAAGAAACAAAGACCAGAACCTTCACCATGGCCACCATCATCATCACCAAAGGCACTTGGGAAGAGCTACATTTGAAAATGTGTCTATACATACTTGTTGAAAGAGAATAAGGTCGGGAAGTTTTTTGCATATACCAGGCTATGTCTTCTACACTTTACATTTATTTTCACAATAACCTTACAAGAAATATTTTTTAAATGGTTTATTTATTTTAGAGAAGGAGAGAGAGTGCAGGGGGAAGGACAGAGGAGAGGGAGAAGGAAAATCTCAAGCAGACTCTCCGCCGAGTACAGAGCCATGAGCGAAGACATGGGGCTCAATTTCATGACCCTGAGATCATGACCTAAGCCAAAATCAGGAGTCAGAAGCTTAACTGAATGAGCCACCCAGGTACCCCATAAGAAATCTTTTTTATACGTCCTTTCTATAAATGGAAAATATGAGTGTCAGAGAATGTAAATTACTTGCCTAAAGACACACAGTTAATAAGTGACAGACTGACATTCAAACTCCATTATTTCTCAGTAATTCTTAACACTTTCTATGAAATCAAGCTAAAAATCAAAGCAGAAAGTGGGGATAAGCTACCTATTTATATATTTATATGTTTATGCTTTGTCGAGCTTCTGCTTTCTGTCTAGCACCCCTCAGTCTCTTATCCTTGTTTCAGTTTTATTTCTGTCATTTCACTGCATATGGATATCTTGCCATTTACTTATCTTTTTGCAAAATAGGCAGATGGAGACAGATTTGAGGAAATAATGGTGGACTCTTCATAATACTTAGTACCCATGAGAAAATCCAGGGAAAAAGTTTTTGGGAAGGTGAGTTAATTCACCTTCTTGAGAAACTGGAAGCTGGTTCTCATGGCTTTTCTGACACTACCCAAAAATATGGGGCCTGATATTATGTATGATTAGGAAAAAAAAAGAAACACTAAAGATTAGCTTGTGGCTTCTCAGCAGGAGAAAAGCTGAGGTGACTCCTGACAGTATATCAGATTCATATCTTAAGGACATGATAATTGTATTAACCACGTGAAACAATCTCTCTTATTTGCTACAAGTCAAAATAGCATTGAAAATTGAGCTCCTTTGCTTACCAAGATTGCAGTGACCCTCTGCCCTCTGCTTTCTACTAACATTAAGCTAAAGGGATTTGATCTTCTCCTTATTCTTAAAAGAAATGCAGTTTTAGAGAGAGAGCTGAGGTACAGGGACATTAAGGGAGATACTGAATTCACTGATAAAGTCAAAGGAAAACCATCCAGTAATTGTCTCGAAATCTTTATTTATAATTTTATATGATGATAAAAAGCAACAAGTTATTCTTGGGTATATACGTGGTTGGGAAAACTAAAAATGTTACCTGAATATTATTTAATAAAGATATAGAGGAGCTACAGGCTGCTCTCCACAGACAAACATTGTATTTTTATTTTAGGGTTGGGCAATTTGAGTAGCATTCAACAAATCTTAGTTTAAGAAAAAAATATCCAGTTTTCATTAGGCAGGGCTTTAAAAAAAGGTCAAAAAAAAAAACCAAATGTGAAATCTTAGTTAATGTCTATAGATGAAAATAACATACAGTAAATTAATAAAATGAATGAGGGAAGAACATTCAGTAATCAATGTATTAGGAATCTGGTCAGACTATTTTTTTGAAAATTAATACAATTATCTATTTTTTTTATTAACTATAGAAGTAGAAACTAATTGGGTTCCTGCTGTGAAATGTATGAAATTAATATACAAGTAAAGAAACACAAAGTCCTTTTAAATTTAATGATAGGCATTTACGACTTTAATTAAGAGGACTCTCTCACTGATAATAAATGATTGACCTTGCATTTGCTCATTATTTTCCTCTGTTCCGGACCTTAGTCATTGGTGTCTGGCTGGGAAAAACTTCTGTGACTCATTTGTCAGGGGCTCTTGTGTCTCAGGATGCCGACACTGGTAGTGGCTTTTCTCTGGGTGAGCAATTGCAGCTACAGAGAATAGTAGATGTGCAATTGCACCTTTAGTACTGTTTTCATCCGACTGCATTCAATTTATGGTCAGAGCTGCTGTTTTAGAGCCTGTTGGTGTAGCTCACTTGACATTTGAATTCCTAGTTGGCCCAAAGCTCTTGTGTAATTTTAGTAGCTTCGCCTCTGCATATTCCTATAATGCAGACCTGGCTATTTCTGAATGTACACATGACCGTCCAAGCAGGCACGCTTCTCAGTTGACAGGTAAATATCAGGGCACCTTCACCTTCAAGGTACTCTGCTTTCTTTTTTCTTTCTTTTTCTTTTTTTTTTTTTTTTCATCCTTCCTTCCTTTCTTTCTCTCTCTCTCCCTCTCTCTCTCTTTTTTTTTTTTTTTTGAGAGAGAGAGGGAGAGAGAGAGAGTGAGCACGAGCACAAGCGGGAGAGGGCAGAGGGAGCAGAGAGAGAGAATCTTAAGCAGGCTCCATACCCAGCACCCAGTGCAGAGCCCAGTGTGGGGCTCCAATCTCACGACCTGACCTGAAATCAAGAGTAGGACACTTAATCTGCTGAGCCACCCAGGCACTCTGTTTTCATTATGAAGAATTTCACAGCCCCTTCTGGAGGTGAACAGAAAGCTGGGCTCTGCCTGAGACAGGGTGGTTTAGGATAGCTTAGAGCCGGAACATGATCTGGAGTGTGGCCGCAAATCACCAAAGACTGTCCCATGTGGCATTCATAAAGTCATCCCAAACTCATTAGACTCTGATAAAATTGTTACACTTAAATTCAGTAGTTCAGAGAAAATCAGCTTCGAATTAGTAGGAATCAACGATGCATTTTGTCGCAGGAGACCACTGCACTTAATCAAAACCTGTTTCCATGGGCCTTCCTGAACAGAGTTGGGGGTTGCAGAAGGGTATTTCTTTACCTGCAGGGTGTCTTTCTCTCCTCCCTTCAATTTCCCCTCATCCTCTCCTATTTGGCTATTCTGCGTAAGGTCCTCATTCATGTATTAGGTCATGCATTCCTCCCACATTCTTGCTCCGAATGCTATATGTTTGCTATTTCAAAGAAATCACTGGTGTTAAAGGCTATCTCCACTCAGGATTCTAGCTGCTGCTGCCCATTCTCAGCTCAAAGTCCTGCAGGCTCTTCTGACTCCGTGTGCCTCCACAGGGTTCCCTGAAGAATCCCCTCCTTATAATTCGTCATCCTGAAAACGGCATCAGCATCTCTCTGGCCATTTCAGCCAGAAAGCTTCTTCCCCCTTCTCTCTCTAAATTAATCACTGACACTTGTTGATGATACATTTATTTATTTTCCCATTTTGCAATGCCCCTCTCCTACTCACACATCGAGGGGCTTCTCACATGCTGTATTTCTTGCCTGGATTACTATAACAGCCTTCCCTTCTGTCCCTGCCTTTAACCTTGGGGACATTTTGGCTACTTGAGAGCAGAGTAAGTCCATCATCAAGGAACATCTCCTGGAGGCATATGTCCACTGGGGCTTGGGAAGGGAACCCCTCCGACCTCCAGCCATGCTTGTCTATGATTCAAGGACTCACTGGGGGTGGAGGTGAGGGGCAGTGAGGGTTGGGTCTGAGCTGTAGTTTTGCTGAGGACTCCAGCCTGGAAATCCAGACATATTTTCTGCTTCAAAGAAACAAGATCCTGGCTACGCTGCTTCTGAAAGGGAGATGCACGTCCTGGATCATCAGGATCATGGCTCCGGCCAGTGTTACTTTAAGGCTGGGCAAGAGTGAAATCAGAAACAGAACATGTGCTTAGAACTAGAAGAAGCAGGGAAGACATACCTGAAAAAGGCTGGTTATTAAATCTGGGGTCATCTGAGGGCTATTAGGAAACTTTTTTTTTTAGTTTTTTGCATCACCTTCTTAACCTTGGTGCCAGAAATTCCACACAGCATCTATTCCTCTAGCCCCGTGTACTACTGTCTGCAAATATATATATAAAATTCATTTATTTTTCTGAGCAAGGCAATTTATATCAATTATAGTTGACCCTGGAACAACACAAGTTTGAACTGTGCAGGTCCACTTATACACAGATTGTTTTGATAAATACAGTACAATACTATAAATGTGTTTTCCCTTTCTAATACTTTTTTAAGGAACATTTTATTTTCTCTGCTTACTTTATTGTAAGAATACAGTATATAATGCATACAGCCTACAGAATATGTGTTAATAGACTCTTCATGTAGTCAGTAAGGCTTCTGGTCAAGTAGGCTATCAGTAGTTAAGTTTTTGGGGAGTCAGACTTATACGTGGATTTCTGACTGCAAGAGGGGATTGGTGCCCCTAACCCCCATGTTGTTTAAGGGTCAACTGTCTACGTCATTAATTATCCATCATCTGCCCTCCTTTCTTCCTTCTTTTTCTCCTTTACCCCTCCCATCCCTCCCTCCCTTCTTTCCTTCTGCATCTGTTTTTTTTTCTTTTTTTCTGCTTACCAAAAACATTGTAGTATATACCAATATTTAATTCTTTTTATATGGCAAAATAATACTCCATCATATGTATATAACACGTTTTGCTTGTCTACTCACCAGTTGAAGAACATCAGTTCAGCAGTTGATGAACCGTTTACACATTTTGGCTATTATAATTAATGCTACCATAAGGATTCATATACAAATTTCTGTTTAGACATTATGTTTTCATTTCTTTTGAGCATTTACCTGGAAGTGGAATTGATGGGTCATTTGGTAACTCTGTGTTTAACACTTTGAGGAACTACTAGCCTGTTTTCTAAAGTGGCCACACCATTTTACAATTCTAGCATTGTATGTGAATTTCAACTTCTTCACATAATCACCAATCCTTTATTTATTTTTTTGTCTTTTTGATTATAGTCATTTTAGTAGACCTTCCATATTGGTTATTCATCACAGCTATGGTCCTAGAATCTGAATATTCATTTTTCCGAAAAGTTTTCTGATACAATCAATGTTCCTCTTAAAGAAGTTATATTCCAACTCCTCTTGATGGGTTTATGGTGACTCTCATATAAAGGGAAACTTATTAATAATACCAAGCATTTGCTGAATATTCATCATGGGCCTGGCCCTGCTCTAAACATATATTATTTCTTTAGATCTTCACAGCTACTCTGTCCATCCTGACAGGAAAATTTTGACTATAGTAATCTATTCCTAAAAGTTACTGAACAAAGCACAACTATCTTAAAATCTATTTGTAAACCTGTGTCCTCAACTGTCTTGGTTTTCCCAAATATGTTGTTTCATTTCTCCCATGAATGCCCTTCGAATATTGCCTATTACAAAGAAAATTGGTTTTTTTTTCAGAACCCTTAGCACATCGCAAACACACATGGCAAGTTCATTAAGCTCACAGAAGCCCCAGGGTAAGCAAGGGGGAAAACAAGATGGCTTCATACAGAACTCGAGCTTTTAGCAAACACGTTCTCACCATGTAGCCCCTAATCAACAGGTTTCTCAACAAAGTAGGGTGAGGGGGTGTTAGTGAGGAAAGAGAGAGAGAGTCTGACTGATAAAGTAGTTTGAGGATTACGCTACCCAAGATGAAAAAAAAGTTCATGATCTGAGAGTAGGGGGCTCACTTGCCACATTAATGAGAACAGCTTATTTTCATTCCTGAAGGTTATGCACAAGGGAATAATCATCCAGAAAGGGTTTCTCATTTTATACTTTTATTCTATAAATGCTGAAAAGCCAATATGTACAAAACTATTTAGCAAAATGCCACCATGGGGTTCATAGTTTGTAATTTTCAAAAACAACAACCAAAGGCTGCTGTACCTCATAAATAATGCAGCAAGAGGTTTTGAATAAGATTGAAAAATAGGAGTAAAACCTACACTCCCAGCAGGCAAAATATTGCTTGACATTTTTAATAATAATGAAACATAAGACCGCAGTGGGGCAAACTAAAACACATTTGCATGTCAAAGAATAGGTTCTATTTAATTTGTATGGGCTTCTTTCTTAGCTATTCTCTTTCTTTTGGAAGAACTTCAAGGTTATGAAGAATGTAATAAATGTCTGAATAGTTGAGAGGAGGTATGAACACAGATGAAAACAGCTGATTTTCTAAGCAGATGCTGGAAGGTGAGAAATCTGTATGCAAGAAGTGACTTCTCCCCTCTGCTTCTTGAATGCAGTCATGTTTCATTTTTGGAAGGTAAAAAAGGTAGCCAAAGTATTGGCCAGCTTGTGCTTATGGAATATATATTCTCCTGACTTGCATACATTTAAGGGCGCTGTTTCTTGTCCTGTGGAGGCTTACCTAATTTTCACATTTTTGGCCTTTCCTCAGGGGAAATGCTATGGTAACAATATCCTAATGTTTAACACTACGCGTTTTATCCCCCTCATTGTTTTTCCTTTTTCTCTTTAGGAGAGAGAAGTTGAAGCTCTGATTTATAGTGAATTGAGTTTCACAGGTTCAGATTTAGAATCGAGGAAACACATTATGTAAACTTTGGTTATCCTGAAAAGCTTTAAGGATATGAGGAAACAAAACAATTAAAAAAACACTTTCATTATAATTTTAAAAAATCAATCCTTTCTATTTTATGATTTTTTTTTTATTTCTTACTTAGTAAGTTAAAAAGTATTTTAATGGCTGGTAAATCAACACAAAGAAACAAAAGTGTTTTCTATAGATTTTCTTCTTTTTAATTAATGCTGTAAATCTTCCTTAGTTGAGAAAAGACATTGAGAGAGACTAATTCATGTTTGAAATATAATTTTAAGTTATCAGGAAAGCATCTTGTGGGCCTACGGCTAAATGATTCACTTGGTTGTCACAATGCGTGGATGAGAGAGAACTGAGTTTTTCAAGAGCTTACACCTTTCAGACAAATATTTTCCAAGATTTGGATTTTGTTGAACTGACCTTTAATGCACAGGAGAGATGTTTGAATACTATTTGGAGACATATGGGGTCTGAGCTCTGTGTTTGTCTGCATCTGTTCACTTCACTCTCGCCCCTGCTACGGTGAGATCTATTTCTCCAGGGCAGGGCAGAGCGTGCCCAAGTGCCTGACATTTACTAGAACCTCAAATATTTGAAAGTGGTTATGTCTAAGTGCACACATGAATGAATGAAATTAAATTATAGCCACACCTTTTTGGATACTCACAGTTAGTGAACTCTAGGATATTGGGTCAAAGCTCATTTATAGAATTTAAGTTGGCCCATGAATGAATTCATTTAACATGGCAGCCCAGGTATCACTTGTGTTTTTGTTTTTTAAAGATTTTATTTATTTATTTGAGAGAGAACATGTGAACAGGGGGAGGAGCAGAGGGAGAGAGAGAGAGGGACAATCCGTAAGCTGACTCTGGGCAAAGCACAGAGCCTGACTCTAGGCTTGATCCCAGGACCCTGAGATCATGACCTGAGCTGAAATCAAGAGTCAGATGCTTAACTGACTAAGCCATCCAGGCGCCCCCAGGTATCACTTGTTTTGTTGCAGAGTTAGGTGGAATCATTCTTAATTTTCCAATTCCATGGTTTCTCTTTCCTCATGGGCCTCCACTACCATGTTTTTCCATTCCCAGTGATCCCTGTACAGCTGGGTTTCCAATTATTGTACTTTCTCCCTTTTATTGTGTTATTTTGGATAGATTAGAACTTATAACAGGGGGTACAGACACCTACTTCTCAATGTTATGAAGTCTTAATGCAGTGACATATATCTTCTACTGGGTACGTAGAAACTTGTAGCAAAAATAAGTTACCATGGGCAGCAGCAGAAACACCAGCACCACCACCACCACCAGTAAATAGTAATAGACTGAAAGGGAAATGCCTTGACTGAGGTATAATTATATATTTATTAAAAAGATCTTTTTGATGAGGGAAACTAAACTTCAGCACAATCTCATGTTCATGGTTGTTTCTTGTGTATTAAGGTTGTGGTAGAATATTATTCCATAAAAAAAAAAAAAACAATATATTTTGACATGATCACATCAAACCTTCTTGACAAAATGTAAATCTCTTGTGTGTTTATAAAATATTACTAAATATCTGTTACCCATGTTCCATTGTGAAGATCTCCTAGACTATAAAATACAGTCAATTTTTTTTTCTGTTTTGATTGAATTATTTATACTTGGGGAAAATAAGAACTTTCTAAAAATCTATTAGAATAAAGTTAGTGTCTGTATCAAAACTGGTCACTAAAGTAATTTTTTAAAATGTTTTAGTAAACTAAATGGTTATTTTTTTTAAGTTAGAATACAGAAAAAACTGTTAGAAATGTAATTTGCAATTTATTTTGAGGTCTAAAATGGTGAAAAAGAGATCACATGTAGCTCAAATATCCTCTGCCTGTCCTTATCCTAACCCCATGTGTCTAATGTATTATTAACCAACATAAGGCAATATATAGAAATACAAACTATAAATCTTAATGTGGAAAATAGCTTAAATGTAATAATTTTGCAGACAGATTTTTCTATCTTTTTATCTATCAATCTATCATCTCTTTTCAGCTTTACTGAGGTATAATTGATAAATAAAATTGTCAATTTTATAGTTTTCACTGTTGCTTTTTAATCCACCAAAAATAACTTTACAATGCAACACTTTAGACAGTTTATTTGTTACTTTCTTTGCTTTCTCCTTCTTTAGGCAACAATGCCTCAATGTTTAGCAGCAAGTCCTCACTTGTTGAACTCTACAGGGAAGCACTATCACATGGGATCCCAAACTCAGCAGTCTGTGCTAAAAACTTCGTTGATTACTGCTTGCAGATTGTCAGATCTCTGGTCTCTTGACATATTCAGTATTGCTGTTCTGGTCTTGAGAAAGTTCTCCCTTTCTTCATCTACCTTAATTTCATGTTCAATTGTAAATAATTCAAGCATTTTGAGACGGTCACAGTCAATGGAATTTACATTTAGAGTGTACAATATAGTGATTTGGTATATGAATACATTATGAAAGGATTTCTACTATTAAGTTAATTAATATATCACTCGATACATTTACCTTTTTTTGTTTCCATGTGTGTTTTTGTTTTGTTTTTATCTTTCAATTACACAAAACAGTGTTATCAGTTCAGGTCACCATGTTATCCATTAGACCTTTAAACTTTATTCATCTTAGAAAAGAGAGTCTGTCTGTTTTTCCAGCATGTCCCCCTTTCCCCAACTCCCCAGCTCCTGGCAACCATTCTACTCTCTGTTCCTAGGAGTTCTTTTTTTTTTTTTTGATTTTATACATATGAGAGGTATCATGCAGTATTTTCTTTACCTATCTGGCTTATTTCTCTTAGCATAATGTTCTCTAGGTTCATCTGTGTTGTTGCAAATGATAGATTTTCCCTTTTATAAGGCTCAGTAATATTCAATTGTGTGTATGTATCACATCTTCTTTATCCATTCATCTGCTGATGAATGCTTAGATTGTTTTTATGCCTTGGCTATTGTGAATAATGCTGCAGTAAACATGGGAGTGCAGGTATCTCTTTGAGATGGTGATTATGTTTCTTTTAGATATTCAACCAGAGGTGGGATTGTTGGAACATAGGGAGCTCTATTTTAAATTTTTTGAAGAATCTCCATACTGTTTTCCACAGTAGCTGTGCTGGTTTGCATTCCCACCAAAAATATACATGGGTTCACCTTTCTCCACATTCTCACCAACATCTGTTATCTGTTGTCTTTCTGGTGATATTCTAATAGGCATGAGGTGGTGTGCCATTGTGGTTTTGATTTGCATTTCCCTGATGATTAGTGTTTTGAGCACCTTTTCATGTATCTTTTGGCTATTTTTATGTCTTCTTTGGAAAAATGTCAGTTCAGGTCCTTTGCCATTTTTTTAATTGAGTTATGTTTTATTATTGAGTTGTATGAGTTCCTTGAATATTTTGAATATTAACACCTTATCAGATATGTGGCTTGCAAATATTTTCTCCCATTCTACAGATTGCCTTTTTATTTCATTGATGGTTTCCTTTGCTGGGCAGAAGCTTTTTAGTGATGTAGCCCTACTTATTTATTCTTGTTTGTGTTGTCTTTGTTTTTGATGTCTTAGCCAAAAAGTCCTTGCCAACATTAATTTCAAGGAGCCTAACCCCTCTGTTTTCTTACAGGTTTATGATTTCAGCTGCTACATTCAAATCTTTAATCCATTTGGGTTGAGATAGCAGGTTCAGGTTCATTCTTATGTATGTGGATATCAGTTTTCCCAGTACCATGTTTTGAAGAAACTGTCTGTTCTTCATGGTGTAGTCTTGGCTCCTTTGTCAAAAAGTAATTATCATGTATATGTATGAGTTTTTTTCCGGTATCTCAATTCTTTTCCATTGGTCAATGTGTCCATTATTAATGCCAATACCATACTGTTTTGATTATTTTAGATTTGTAACATAGTTTGAAAGCAGGAATTGTTATGCCTCCAGTTTTGTTTTCCTTTCTTCAGAGTGCTTTGGTTACTCAAGTTTTTCTGGTTTGTTTTGGTTTGTGTGTGTGTGTGTGTGTGTGTGCGCACGCATGCTTCTGTACAAATTTTAGGATTGTTTCTTTATTTCTGTGAAAATGCAATTGGAATTTTGATACTGATTGTATTGAATCTATCCAGCACTTTGGGTAGTAGGGACATTTTAACAATATTAATTCTTCCAGTTTCTTAACATGAAATATCTTTCTATGTATTTGTGTCTTTTTCAATTTGTTTTTCATTAATGTTTTACACCTTTTAGTGAGTAGACATTTCACTTCCGTGGCTAAATTTATTTCTAAGTATTTTATTATTTTTGTTGCTTTATATATGAGATTGCTTTCTTAATTTCTCTTTCCAATAATTCATTGTTAGTGGATACAAATACAATTTATTTTTGTATAGTAATTTTGTATCCTGAAACTTTGCTGATTTTTTACTAGTTCAAACAATATCTTGATGGAGTCTTTAGTGCTTTCGGTATAAAAATCATGTCATCTATAAACAGGTTATTTTGCTTCTTCTTTGGTGTATTGGATGCTTTTCGAATTTTTTTCCTTGCCTACTTGCTCTGTCAAGGGCTTCAAGTACTCTGCTGAATAAAAGTGGTGAGAATAGGTATCCTTGTCTTATCCCTGATCTTAGAAGAAATATTTTTAGCCTTTCACCATGGAGTATAATGTTAGCTGTGGGTTGTCATCAATGTTCTTTATTATGTTGAGGTTATACACTGAGCTTGAATGCAAAGTTGGGCCACTATGTGTGTGGACAAAGTCTTTCCAGGGAAATGCTGGCAACTTTAATTTATAGTGGAAGTAAGCTAGAGAAAGAAGGTGGAGATAATGCCCATCTGCTCTTTTGGGTTCCAGAGAGGATCCGTGTTAGTGCTGAGATGCATGCTAATTGGATGTTAGACCCTGAGGCTGTAGTTTGTAAAGCGTGTCAATCTCCTCTCAGGAAAAGAGTAGGAGATCTCTTTTTTTCCTGCTTCCTTGGCACAAAGCCCTGGTTGGGGGAAGCCATCGTGAATGTGCCTGTTAACAACTGTTTTTCCTTTTACTATAGTCCTGAGAGACTAATGAATGCAAGTCTTCTTGGCTATTAGAGCTAGATAAACTGGAGTCTCATCCTCTGGGTGGCAGCCTTAAAAGGTGGGATTCTGGATGTGTGGTCCATATCCTTTGCTCCTCAGCAAGATTCTGGGAGTTGGGTGTTCCCTCCTGGCTGTATGGTGCTGTGACAGTGGTGGGGCTTAAAGTGAGAATGTGTCTCAGTCTTACCTTCTTGTTTGTGTTTGGGCATTATCTCTCCCTTGATATGTAGGACTCATTCAACCTACTTCTGGATTTCCCTCAGAGGGAATAATTTCATGTGTAGGTGCATATTTGGGATGTTGGTGGGAGGTGGGAAATTCAGGAGCCTCATAAGTCACCTCTTGGTCTGGAGTCTCAATGGTTCTCAACATAGCAAACCACTGTGTTACATGGGTGGGTGTGATGGAAGCAATAGATACTGAAGGCATAGTAACCTGAGGGGCAGCCAACCCCAAAGAGAAGAGGAGCATGTTTTGAGGTGTGGCTCTGGGGTAATTCCGTTGTCTTGCGCTCCTTAGTATCTTATTAGAGTTGAAGGAAAATAGAGTGGTCTTGAGTCCTTAAAAAACCAACCAACCAACCAACCAACAAAAAAGAAATATAGCATCAATTTATATGTGTTTGGTAAATGTATTTTGCTGACTTACCCATCATAGAAGAAATTTTCAGGATCTATAATCAGTCTTTGAAATTATTGGATATGTGTTCTATTAAAAATGTTAAGTTAATTACACCTATTGTGATGTAATCCCATATCTCATATATCTGCAAGACTGATGCTATAGAGAAATTTATCAATCAGAAATATTGCTATATAACCAATTTCCTTGGGGATTCATGATATCAACAAGGATGCAGAAACTACACTTGGCTCTACAAAACTTTATGGTCTGTGAAGGCAGGGGCTATGCCCCATACATCTTTTTACACTAGATGTTATTTAAAATAGTAAGTAGAGAAACATTTCTAGAGGAATTTTTACTCAAAAATAATAAGAGATTCAGAAGAGTGGGTCATCTATTTCATGAAGACAGGGACAATGTCTACATTTTTTTTTTCTACTGTGTCTCCAGGACTTGGCACGTAATAAGTAATCAATACACACTGGTTGAGTGAATGAATGAATCAGGGAATAAATTAATTGGAATGAGGATTGTTAACCAACAGAAGAGAAGCCTGATAAAATTGTGGCAGCTGAAGAATTTGACTAGTGGTGAATCGTTAGACATATTACGTGTGCCCTTGAGAGGTTAATCTAGCAATAGTGATTAAGTTTTAGGCAAAGAATTCAGTTCAACATACGGGAGAAGGTGTTACTGTAATTGCTGGTATAGTGCAGCTCCTGCTAATAGATAGCCTCCCTGAATGTGTGTCCATGTATATCTAGTTAACTGTCCAGCAGAATTTTTGTCCCAAAATAGTATTTTAGGGGTGCCGGGGTGGCTCCATTGGTTGGGCAACCGACTCTTGGTTTCAGCTCAGGTCATGATCTCAGAGTCCTGGACTCAGTGGGGAGTCTGCTTGAGGAATCTGTCGCTCCCTCTCCCTCTGCCCCTCCCACTGCTCATGCACTCTTGCTCTCTCTCTCTCTCTCAAATAAATAAATCTTTAAAAAAACTCAGAAAACAAAAGTAGTGTTTAATAAAGGTTTGTGTAAATGCATATGTAAATAATTACTAGAACTGCTCACCCATATGGAAATAGTGATCTTCCTATCATTGTAGGTGTTCTAGAATTGTCCAAGTCATTATACAGCCTGGGTATGTAGCAAGAATGAAAGCATAAATAGAGGTTGGATTAGATAAATGCAATGTCTGTCTGTATAATTTAACCTTGATCTTCTAGGATTCCATTAAATTGGAACATGTGTTTTCTCTGCATATGAAATACTTCTTTATCAAGTTGTTAGGGAAATCTGCCTTCTCTACCTTCAAAGCATTTGTTAAGGAGGCATAATTTCTTGATCTATGATGAGGAAAGCTAGCTATGTACTCTCTGCTGTAGACAACTGGAGGAGGGAGTCATTGTTACATTGGAACTAACTCTAAAGGTCTTCTCCTTTATTCTTTCTACATCACCTTCATCCTGATTGCAACCTCATTACCTCAATTTTCAAAGAGTCAGGTTGCTCAGGCCAATAGTAAAATCCTGACTTGGGAGCATAACTTAATAAAAGGTTTTTCCTAAATGGTGCCAGGTTGTGAAGCTTCTGCAGAAAATTCACCATGGGAGCAGGACCATAATCAATAGAATTCATATTATTAAATGTCCCATAAGCGTTGATCCTAAGTATTATCTAAAAGCTAAGTGTTGCTGAGGTCCATATAGTGTGTGTATGTGTGGGTGCTGTCATTTTGGACAAATCAGCAAGGCTGAAAGAGCA
Organism: Ursus maritimus; assembly: GCF_017311325.1. Taxonomy (NCBI): domain Eukaryota; kingdom Metazoa; phylum Chordata; class Mammalia; order Carnivora; family Ursidae; genus Ursus; species Ursus maritimus. The sequence goes on along the minus strand of NW_024426885.1, from coordinate 21,269,828 downwards.
CTACAATGGTTGTGTCCTTGGTATCTGTCATCCTTGGAGGAAAGCTTTTTATTTGTGTGACAAAGTCACATTAATTGGATTTTTTCCTAGGTGGAAATATTTTAAATTTGGAAGACATCTTCACAGCAAGCTCTCCCTGTCTACTCAGAAGAGATTCTCTGATTCAGAACAGTCCTTTCTGAGGATCCGTAATCTGCCTGGGAATGATTGTGTGTCACCTGGACAATTGCAGGTAGCTAACTTTTCATTTGAACTCCCATCCCCATAGCAATAGGCAGAAATGCAATATTAAGTGTTACCATTTATTCTTAACTTAATTTTTATTGGATTTTGGAACACATTAAAGATAAAACTTTACAGAATGCAAAGTATACAGAATAATAAAAGATTGGTAAAGAATAAAAATAGTTAAAACATCAAAGTAGAGCCTCTAAGTAACACAGGTGCAATGGAACTTGCCCAAAAGGACTCTCATGAAACAGGATACTGAATATTATGAAAAGTATTATATGCTTCTCTTTAGCAAAATGAGTCAGAGAAGTAATAACTGGTCAGTTTTATATAGCTCTTTATTTCATGCAATAGTCATCACATTAAACGTGTATCCTTCAGGTATTACATTATTTCCATTTGACATAATAGTCAAGTGACTTTCCCAGGGTTACTCAGTCAGCTCTTGACTGAAACTACAGTGGCAATTTTTAAGCTCTTTGGATTCTAAACCCACAGCGGATATAACAATTTTGGTAAAAATTTGCTAGTTGCTAAGAATTTTCAGATCCTTTCATTTTATCCTTTGACTTCTTGCTAAGGACCCTTCCTTACTGAGCGCCATTTCCAACGTTTGGGGATGGTTGGGGTTTCTTGGTCCAACTAATGCAATATTAAGAGGTAAGTGTAGAAAACAAAAATTTTTAATGGAGTCAGAGGGGATTGGATTCAGATATTTTGTGTATGTGTTTGAAGGCCATTTGCAAAATGAAATGTGAACGGTGTCCTGAAAACACCTATCAAGATTATGCTCTTGTACTAGATATTTTGGAAAGTAAGTGTAAGATGAGAATTAAAAACATCCATTTATTTTGCTGATGTGTTCCTGAATGCAGGTCTGTGGGCCAGCTCCAGCCTTTGACAAAGCTTTAACCAATGACAAAAAGAAGGAGACCACACTAATTTTTCATAAAGCCAATTTTAGGGATGTTCTATATTCTGAAAGTATGTCCTTCCCACGTTTCGATGATGACTTCTCCAGTGGCAACCCTTTCTGAAATGTAAACATCTACTATAATCAAAGACAGATTTATTTTGTCACATTGCCCATTTTAAATCCCAAAGTGTATAACCTGAGTTTAGAATCTATGATTTTCAATTTTATTATCTGTAAAATGAAAACGGTAAGAGTAGCTCAGGTGACCCTTGAATAATGTGGGTTTGAACTTTGTAGGTCCATTTAAACACGAATTTTTTTTTTTTTTTTTCAAAAAGCTTTACTGTTTCCATCTGTGAATTTTTTTTTTTTTTTTCAAAAAGCTTTACTGTTTCCATCTGGTCCACAGCTTGGGCGAGGGCTTCATGCTGGTTAGAAAAGCTGCTTAGTGGCTGCAGGCACAGGTTCGAGCAGAAGCTCACACTGAGGGGGATGCCAGAGGAACCCCTCAAGGGCTGCTGGGCTCTGGGGACTCCTGACCGAGCTTGAGAGTGAGCCTTTCCGAAAGATACTCTCGCAGCCCAGTCTGGGGGCCAGGCAGCCAGCAGAGGTGTGAGGGGGTCCTAATCTTCTTGATGAGGTTTTCCTCTTCTGGCAAGTGGCTCTCCAGGAAGTCACAAGGATGGGCGTCTGTGCCAGCGGAATGCAGGGCATGCAGATCTGAAAGGGCCTGGTTTAGGTTCTTTCCCAGAACTATGGCAGCTTCCATGGAGTTCATGGCTTTACCCCACGCATGTTGGGACAGCTTCTGTATATCCTGGGAGAGAGCGTGGCAATCATGCTGGTTTTGCATCTTTAAGAGACTCTGGCACCCTTGCACTTCTCTTCCCCGACTCCAGAAAGATGTGGCTCAGCTCTCTGGAGCCACATTGCTGCAGTGGAAATAAAAGCCCAGAGAAAGGTAAGTGTAAGAGGTATGCAGATGCATGTTGACCAGGGCCTTTACAGCAATTCCACCTCACTGGAGTAATTCTGAGGAATCTGGGAGCTCATGGTTGATCAGCAATAAGCTCAAATAATGGTGTTGGCTGGTCCAGGAGGCAGAGGATGGCTGAGAAGATGGTTCCAAAGATTTCGATGGGAAAAGAGGTTGTAGGGAGGTTGGAGGATGGAAGAAGGGGCATCCTTGGGTCTGTTCCCTCCAAACACTCTTGAAGCAAGAGACAGATCCACCAGGCCACTGAGTGCATTGTCTATATGCAGAGTTTTTATGGTACAGTGTTATAAATGTATTTTCCCATCCTTTGATTTTCTTAATAATACTTTATTTTCTCTAGCTTATCTTATTATAAGAATACAGCATACAATATATATAACAGTACAAAATATGTATTAATTGATTTTTTATGTTACTGGTAAGGCTTCTGGTCAATAGTAGGTTAAGTTTCTGGGGAGTCAAAGGTCACACAGTGATTTTCAACTGCATGGGGGGGGGGGTCTGTGCCTCTAATCTCCCCCAACATTGTTCAAGGGTAACGATACCTTCTTAGGATTACTGCATGGATTTTGTGGCACCATAACATGATTGGAATTTGGAAAAAGGTCTTAGCCTGTTCCCAGTTAACAGTAAGGACTCAAAAATCATCATTATTTCTATTAGCTGGTCTAGGAACTTTCTAGCACATATGATTTCATAGCATTTGAAGGGATTTACTTTTCAAATAACTCTTATTTTATGTGTCACTCTGATAATGTCTCATTGTCTGACCACCAAGAAGGGCTGACTGGTTTGGCCAGGGTGTGGTTGGGAGACTAAAGGACACTGGTTTGGAGTCGGAAGGCCTGAGTTACCATCCCAGCCCCACAATTTACAAGGTTGATGCCTTGAGTGTCAGTTAACTTCTCTAATCCTTAGACGCCTTATATAAAGTGTATAACCAGATCTACCTCATAAGGTTGTCCAAAGGACTGAATGAGGTGTCCCCAGAATGTTCCCAGTGAGTGTCACATTACATGGTAGGTATTCATTACACGTTAGCCTGAATCAGGGGACAGAAGGAGTTACCTTTACGTCATTTCTACTATTTGATAATGGGGACACCTCTTGAGTAGTTAATCACTTTCCCTTTAAGATTTAAGTTATTTGGAATTTACTACCAATGTTAGTCATCCTAAGGACTTGATTTCCTAGGTAATTACATGTGAAACTAGAGTTAAACTCTGAGGGAGGGAGTGGTAAGGATGGCCAAGTCCTTCAAATACCATGAACACAATTTCCCCTGAAAGGGCAGAACATCTTTCCTTGATGCAGGGGAGATATCTGGCTTTCTAGAGCAGTTTCTGGAATTTATGAGGTGTTTGATTATCCTGGTGAGGTGGGCTGTGTTGTTGAGGAAACTATGGATTCTGAATAGAGTCTGAAGAGTCTGCACCAGAGTATTTCCCAATGAATCATGTATGAAATGCACATCCAAAGAAATCTTCCCCACATGGGCCCATTCCCTGCAACACTGCATGACGTCACTCTCAGGAGAGTCGGGAGGTCCAAGCTCCAGTATTAACTCACTTAGGTGCTCAGGTTTGGACTGTGTGCAAACAGTGATCTCCACTTTATTTACTTACTTACTTACTTAGTTATTATTGAAGCGTAGAGCTAGGGGGGCCTGGCTGGCTGAGTCGGTGAGCATGTGACTCTTGATCTCAGAGTTTTGAGTTCGAGCCCCATGTTGGGTGTAGAGGTTACTTAAAAATAAAATCTTAAAGGGTGAGGCTAGAATCGATGTCACCCTGTCTTCCCTGTTTTTCCCTCTATGAATATACATTCATCTACTGTTTCCCCCCCATAAAAGTACCAGATTATTCTTTATCTTTTGCTGGCATGATGTCTACATCATCGCCATATCAGCACAGGCAAATTTTAAAGACCCCTTTGATTGGTTCTTCCATGAACATCCAGTAATTATTTTCTGAGTCTTATCTTTCCTAACCCAAGCCTGTGTCTGCAGGAGGAAAAATAATAATTAAATATAAGGAGGAAAGGTGAAACTACCGTGAAATTTTAATTATGTTTGTCTGAGGGATTACAGATAATTTTTATATTCTTCCTTTCATGCCTTCTGATTTATTATTTTTCCTACAATAAAATGATATTTGTTTTATGACTTAAAGGTCAAATGAATAAAAATTAAAATTTTAATGTTCTGATATCATTTACCCTCCTTTGCCTTGCTGCTGTTTTCTCACACATAGCCTATTTTTTATCGTTAATATTTTATCTTATTTACTTCCTTGTGATACTGACCTTCTTCAGTTAGATTGTAAGCTCCTTTAAGACAGGACCATTGCTAGAAAAAAAAATAATCCCATGACATATTTATTGCTCACATATATTTTTTTCATTTCTTTGTACGATAAAGAGAACGGAGTTTAAATTGTTAGAGTAAAATCTTTCTAGGTTTTTGAATTGTTTTTTACTTAGAAATTCCTTTCTGCCTTAATTCTGTTCCATCATTTTATTCATGTTTTCTGATTTCCAATTTTTTAGTGGTTTCTCAAGTAGTGATGTCTCTGCTTATTCCAGACAAGATGTAAATAATGGTCAATAAACAGGAGTAAATGGGGAATGAAATAATTAAGTTTTGCTTTGCTTTACCAAGAGCCAGTCAGGCACCCCTTCTTATCCCACTCTTCTTTCTTGCCATGGCAAGTCTACCCTAGACATTATTATTATTGGCATTATGACCTAGATTCTTCTGTCTCTAAGAGTTAGAGAACCTAAGACCTCCAAAGGAGAGATGCTGATCTTGGTTGCAAATAGTAGATGGTCAGGAAAGAATCACATGTGCTCTTGGCCATGGTGTCCTCTAAGTCCTCTGCTCTGCTATGGACAAGAGCTATTAGCTGACCCTCCTGCTGTGCACTGGGAACGACAGGCTTATGGGTTGCATTATAAATCTGGGCCCAGGGCCAATAGTAGAGAGAAAAATGAGGCCAAGTCATGAAACGTCAGGGTTCAAGCCTCTATTTATCTTGTATTGATAATTTTGTTCTACATGAGTTATTTTGAATTTATTTTTAAAATATTTTATTAAAATATTATTTAATTGAATTGTTGAAGTTTTTTGCATCACCTTTTTTGTTTTGTGTCTTGATTGGGCCAACATGTTCTCCTTAGACAGGAGCTTGAAATGCGGCATTGCTTTTTTCCATATAACCTCTGGGTTTCACAAAGATAATTTTTCACAAGCGAGAGTGGGTTCATTGTCTTTTGGATTCTCTGGAGGATATATCTGCTACCATGGAGGTACTGGAATACGAGAGGGACCCCATATCTCTTCCCACCTTGCTCTCCATTATATCTCTAGCACACCTAACACAATGTTAGACACTTAGAAATGGCTCCTTTAAAGTGCATTTGATGATTTTTTTAAATGGTGTGTGTGTGTGTGTGTGTGTGTGTGTGTGTGTGTGTGTGTGGTATGTGGTACCATTGACACTATAATGAATTAAGAGTTCTAGTTAGAGGCCAGGACTCCAGTTAATAAGACCTTTAATGAAAAAATAAAATAAAATAAAACCAACCGGATGTGTTTTTGATTTACATATTTTTAAAGTAAGCATCTATTGTGCACTCTCCATGTAGTTACCATTTATTCTCCTAGCAACCCTGTGAGGTCAGTCTTACTATCCCTCACACTTTACTGAATGTGGTGCAAAGAGATTAACTAACTACCCAAGACTACACAGTAAGTGGAGCCAAGATTCACACCCAGTCCATTTGACTGCAGACCCGGGATCTGTCATGAGTTAGCAGAACTGCCTCTCAGGTGTGCTGTAATCACTATGTACTTTTCACTCTGTCTGAGAGTGCACCAGCGTCTATGGCAGCACAGTCAGCCTCTCTACTCCTGTGTACCAGCTGCCTTGCCCTAGGAAGCATCGAGTGTGCAGCACCGACTGTACAGTCTCTGTAGCTCTTTGCAAACGATGCCGTGGTTTCACTTCAGGCTCACTCACTGCCAGGGGCAAAGGGGAAAGGCTAGATGGATTTGTCCTTCAAGTTTATTTGAAAATAAGAGATTTTCTTCAGGTCAGGGGAGATCTTTCCTTCCATTTTTAAAAAATAAAAGGTGGGAAAAACAAACAAAAACAGCACAGAGCAAATTTAATGTAATGATGTTCCCAAAGGGACAGTCAGGGTGACCACTCTGGCTTTGAATTCTGTCTTCTTAACAATGTAACTTGATGGAAGGTTATGACGACTATGGACTGTTACATTTGTGTCCCCCTAAAATTCCTATGTTGGATGTTCTAACCCACAGTGTGGGTGTATTTGGAGATGGAGTCTCTAAAGAAATAAAGGTTAAATGAAGTCATAAATGTGGGACCCTGATCCGAGGGGATTAGTTATATCAGCACAGACACCAAAAAGTTCTCTTTCCACCCACTCTTCTCTTGAGTCCACACACAAAGGAAGCCTATATGAGGATATAGCCAGAAGGCAGCTGTCTGCAAGCCAGGAAGAGAGTCCTCACTAGAAATGGGCCACGCTGGCACTTTGATCTTGGACTTCTAGCATCTAGAACTGTGAAAAAATAAATTACTATTGTTAAGCTACCCAGGCAGTGGTGGCCTGAGCAGACTGCTATAAGGGCTGACAACTGCCCTGAGGATATATGTGCATTTTTACATTTACTAATGTATTTAGGATAGTCATGAAAACTTCCAAACACTGGAAGTTAAGACTATTGTAAAGTAATTTTAGGCTATTTCTGCTCATTTCAGATTTATCCATGTTCCTTAAGAAATATACAATGTTCTTATATGTACTTTTAAAGGAATAACTCCCTAATTTTCTTCCCTGTTGATGGAAAGAATTCAGTTGCTAGTTATTGGGTGTCCTGTCCCATCGGCCTGTATTGAAGCACTGGAGAGTTCTAATCTCTCTTCCTCCATGTACTAGTTTGGCAGTTTGGGGGAAGCTATTAACTTCTCTCTATGTAAGTTTATATTGGCTCAAATGGCCGTAATAACGACTATCTCAAAGACCTATTGTAAGCTCTCTACTTTAGCAGATGCTATGCTAAATGAGAGTAAAAAGATGCCTGTTCATGTTCTTCCCTGAAGACTTGCTCTTTAGCAAACAGTTGCCTAGGTGAGTATGATGATGAGAGCGAGTGCCCAGCCCAGTCGTTGGCCAAGCCCCTCTTGCTAACCTTACCAGCTGGCTCCTAAGCATGGCCCAGATCTTAACTTCTCTTAAGAGGCAGGCGTTTATTCACTGCCCAGTCTAGATGCCTAGGTCTTTAACTTCACTTAGTCCAATTCTTAGAAAGGTTTATCTTGTCTGGTCTTTGACTTTTTCTTTAATCAATCAGAATTATGTTTTTAATCAATAGGAATAGGACATATTTCAGAATAATGTGTTATTTGATAATTCTAATCATAGCAAAGTTTGGTCTCTGCCTTATCAATACCTAATTTTGCAAGGATCTATACCAGTGGTTCTTAACCAAATGTGATTTTGCCTCACAGGGAACAATTGGCAATGTCTGCAGACATTTTTTGTTGTCACACTTGGAGGGGAATGCTACTGTCATCTAGAATGTAAAAGAGGCCAGGGATACTGCTAAACATTTTATAATTCAGAAGACAGCCCCTTACAACAAATAATCTGGCTGTAAATGTCTATAATGCTGAGGTTAAGAAGCCCTAAACTAAACTGAGCTAAACATCCAGCTAATCCCCTTAGACTCTCTCCAAGTAAATAGGTGTTAATCTCCCTGCCAGTAAGAGAAGGGTGGGCGGCTCCGCATTGCCACAATCATCACACTTATTAGGTATATACCACGGGCTCAGCACACTATAAATGTATGGGTTACTCCAAGACAAGATGTAGTGTAATGACATCAAAATAGAATAAAGGACACAGCTTGCAGTTAGACAGACTTTGGTTTGGTTTTGTTTCTATCACTTAACAAGCTGTAGTTCTACAAGCAACAAAGTTAATTTTTTAGAGCTTCAGCAACCCTCAACAGGGTGCACGTGACAGTATAAAGAATTTATGTATGTAAGATTCTTAGCACAGTGTTTCAATATGGGAAACACTCAATAAATTATAGATGTTACCATTGTTGACACATTCTTACCATCATTATCATCATCATATCTCATCTCAGCCTAGCTTATAGTTACCTGTATGATACAACCTAAGCTGTGTGTGCAGAAAATGGCACATTTAATGAAAACCATCTGTGCCAATAAACTCACATGTGACACAGTGGGGGAACCATCTTGAAGGGGGTCCAAGGAAAGTGACATTTCCTCAACTTAGCCTCACTTTCTATTCTCATTTAGGTCGATTTTTATAGAAATATATGTGGGCTGACATTGGAGGAAAATGCCAACCCCTGAATGTACTGGTTGTTGATAGACACTAATACCTTGCATTGAAAACTATTTTTCCTTCCAAAAGAATCTTAATTTATTTTCCCTGGGTATTTTTGAAACACTCAAGGCTTCTCCAGTTCATGCATTTTTTTCCCACTTCATCAGTTTAACCATTTAAATTAGGAGAAATTTTATTGTTCCAAATTACAGAAAATTCCAGAACTCGTTAGTTTTGGGGGGAGGAAGGCAGTGATCTAAAGCTCAGATTAGACTCTCAGAAGCTATTCTCTCTCCATCTACCTCCTGACTAATTTCGTCTAAGTTTTAGTCTCAGGATTCACCAGGTATTCAGTTCCTCATCAGCAGCTCTGGACCTGTGTCTTCTTATGATGAATCCAGTGGAATGGGTTTGTTTTTGTTTTTTGTTTTTTTCTAGTCGCTTAAGATCCTCAAAGGCAACAACTGTTATTTAGTCATCTTTGAACACCTTGAAATCCAGCACAGAACTCTACACTCAGCAAATATATAAAATTAGACTTTTCAAGTGGAAGTGTGGTTGAAGATAGGTACTATAGCTCAATAGGGAAAACGAGAAAGTTGAGTCCCAGAGGACAAAAGTATGTATGTATCTTAAATTGTAAAACTGGTTAGGAGCAGAGTCTAGGGAATATTGTTTACTGCCAAGACAGAGTCATCCAATTTCTATTACCAATACATGTGTTGAGCTGTGATTGCCATGTGCCAACTGTACGCTCTGGAGAAAGAGGGTTTTTTTGTTTTCTTTTGTTTTTTTGTTCTTTTTCTTTTTATCTTTTGCAAAGACCCATGAAAAGAAACACTTCCAGGGGAGGCTGGATGGCACAGTCAGTTGAGGGTTCAACTTGGTTTCCACTCAGGTCATGATCTCATGGGTCATAGGATGAAGCCTGGCAGGCTCCACACTCAGTGGGTAGTCTGTTTGAGGATTCTCTCCCTCTGCTCCTCCCCCTATTCACACTCTCCCTCTCTCTAAATAAATAAATAGATAGATAAATAAATACAATTAAAAAAAAAAAGGAGACACTTCCATTCGTTGGTACAACATTGCTTATCAGCGAATGCCAGCTGGAATCGCAGCTTACATTATATGGCCACAGAAAGGATCAACACACTGAGGCTGGCAAATCCAAAAGTTAGGAGGACCCTGGGCCATGACGTTATCATTAAGTTATGTACTTAATGATCCAGGAATTGCCTGCCTCTGCAGTTCTTGTTATTCATGACAATAAATATGTTCATCATTTAAGCCAATTATAATAGTGTTTCTGTCCCTTACATTCAAAAGCATCCTCATGGGTACCCACAGGGTCAGGGTTTTTGCCAAGAGGTCAATTCACTTATGGAGAAGGACTTTGTCTGGAATATAGTAATTTTTGTCTGGCCTAAGCTGATGGTGAACATTGTCCTAATGGTTAGGAAGTGATATCTAATTGTAGTTTTGAATGGTATTTATCTAGTTATTAATGACTTTGAGCATCTTTTCATATGCTTGTTGGCTATTTATATATCTTCTTTGGAAAAATGTCTGTTCAACTCCTGTGCCCGTTTTTAAATTGTTGTTGTTGTTGTTATTGTTGAGTTTTAGGAGCTCTTTATATATTCTGGATATTGATCCTGTATCACATATATGATTAAGAAATATGGTCTCGCATTCTGTGGGTTGCCTTTTCACTATATCGATTGATTCCAGAAGTGTTTGAGTTTGATATAGTCACATTTGCCCAATTTTTGCTTTTTTTAGTCTGCGCTCATGGTGTCATATCCAAAAAATCATAACCAAATACAATGTTATTAAGCTTTTTCCTTATGTTTTCTTCCAGCAGTTTAATAAGTTTGGTCTTAAGTATAATCTACTTTGAGTTAATATTGCATATAGTGTGAGGTAAGAGTCCATCCTCATTCTTTTACATGTGGGCATCCAGTATTCCTAGCACCGTGTGTGGAAAAGAATGTCCTATTTCCATTGTGTGGTCTTGGTACCCTGAACAAATTTATAACTCTTGAAGCACAAAGAACTGGGGGTAGATATACCTTTGGATAAATGTAATGTTTTATTTTGTTTTCAAAGAGAGTTTAGCTCTTTAGAGCTACTGTCTTACTTAAACCTGACACACAACCAGAAATGCTAGTCTTTAGGCCTTGAATTCTCATTTATTGTGTGACTTATTTTTCATGTGCTATAAATAAAACTAATTATTATAATTAATTATGACCTCTAATAGAGATAGGCCAATTAGATTAAGCTTATTTAACTTCTACAGTTTCTCTATACCCTGTGTTTCCTAGAAATAAGACATCACTCTGAATTTGGGGTTATCTACATCTTTGATGAGACCAAAAAGACATTTTAAATGGCATGAATTTGGTATGTTTTATTGATGGGATGTGAGAAAAATTAATTTATTATATATTTATTGAAATTCTTCTTTGTGTTTGGTGGCTAGTCAGATGACAGATCAAAAGATATTTTTCTTCTTAAGGGGTAAGTAGTTTAGTAGAAATAACACATGCATTTTAATTATAACACATAATAGAAACTAAATAACAAGAGCTGCATACACGTGAAGGATAAGTTCAGAACTGAGGAAGTTCATATTTATCTGAGGGCACTAGAAAAAGATTCCTGAAGGATGTAATTTAGCTCATATTTGAAGGATATTGAGTTGAAACTATCTAATAACTGATATTTATTAATACTTCTCTGCCATCTGGTATTATTCTAAGTGTTTAATAATTATTTTAACCTTTGTAATCATCTTATGGTATAGGTATATTATGCCATTTTACAAATGGATAAACCAAGGCACAGAGTGGTTAAGTCACCCACCCAAGGGCACACACCTGGCAAGTAACAGAACTAGGATACGAAACCCTATAGTCTGACTCGAGAACCAGGGTTTCTAACTGCTCTGCTATAGGGCATTCCAGGTTGGATTAAAGTATAAATAGAAAAGCAGGGTCAGAAAAAGATGAGGAGGGGAAGGGAAATGGTGGAGGACTCAATCTGTAACACACAGTCCACTAAGGTGTTGGGCAGGAAAGGATATTAGACATGAAGTTTAGGGTAGAAAGACAGAGGACTGTAAAGGCTAAGAACTTTGTGCTTTACTCTGAGAGCAACGAAGAGTCATAAAAAATATTTTCATTAGGGAATAGTATGTTCAAAGCTATGTTTTATAAAGATTAAACTAATGTATAGAATGTTGTGAATGCATAGGGTATCCTATAGGGTATCACCTATAGGTTTAATTATGCTCATATTGCTGAGAGAGAAACTGAGGCTCAGAGATGCTAAGATAAATTACTTCTTAAGGTTCTCCAAATAGTAAGTAAACATGAGATTAAGAGAGTTAGCATTAAAAATCCAGTTTCTGTGGCTCCAAAACATCCCCCCTTTGCTTTTGCTTTTCCTTTTCCTTTTCTTTTTCCTTTCTTTTCTACAAGGAGAAGAGACTTAAGGCAGGGATGCCAGCTGGGCAACCCCAGTACTACACAGAAGATGTAGTTAAAGCCTGCAGCAGGAGAAAAAAGATAGTTTCCAAGGACTTGGAGTATGCAGAATCATCTTGTTTCCACTGTTGACTAGGATTGGAGAGCTTGGAAAAAGAGAAGCCAAAGAGAATTCTGCAGGTTTAGATAAATAGGTAGATATTGGAGCTATTAACGAAAGTTGGAATAAGGAATAAGGAATGCATGTGGCTGGGAAGATAAACCTTCCGGATCCCAGACAACATCCAGGTAGCTAAGAAGTACAGGCACGTTGGAAGAACTCAGAACAAAGATGGGGATTTGGAAACCAGTATTCTCAGAGAAGTGACATCTACCCCACTCTCTTGAACTTCAATGAAGGATTTTGCTATCAAATAAAGTAAACACAGCCCAATTTTTAAATATGAAATTTCATCATGACAGTTCTATTTCAAAGAGTTCATTGTTTGCTTAACATTTTAAAATTTTTTGAGACTTGTGTAAGCAAAATAATAAACTTATGGTGTAGAAACCTGGAAAACACCACACCTTAACCAAGCAATCAATATTTAGTCACCAATAAAAGAAACATCAACATCATTGACCCCTTGGTATAATGCATTGAGAAAGGCACATCACCCCCATGTTGTCCTTCCTAATAAAGCATATCCTCGATCTATCTAATCATGAGAAGATAGAGACAAACCCAATTGGAGGGACATTGTACAAGACACCTGACCAGTACTTTTCAAAAGTGTTGAGGATATTACATACAAAGAAAAAGCAAGGAAGTATTAAAGATTTTAAGAGACTAAGGAGACAGGACGAATAAAGGTAATGTGATATCCTGGATTGGGTTCTGGAAGAGAAAAAAGGACATGAGTGGATAACTTGTGCAATCTGAATAAAATCTAATATTTAGTTAATAGTATTGTATCAATATTTATTTCTTAATTTTGATAATTGTACCATGATTACATAAATATGAACATTGAGGGAAAGTGGGTGAATGGTACTCAGAAACTCTGGTGTACTAACTTTGCAAATGTTTTGTTAAATTTGAGTTATTACAAAATATAAAAGTTAAAAAAATAGACTAACACAACTTTTGCATGACCTTGTTGAGATATTTGCCCTTGAAACACATCTGTCATTCTGCCAAAAGGCCAAATAGCTACATAGAAAGGACACGTACAGTTTTTTTAGCCAGAGCTCCTGCTGAGGTCCAGAGACAGATAACATCAGACATATGAGCAAATAAGTCTTCAAACGATTCCAGCTCCAGCAGTCAAACCACTCCATATGATGCCAATGAGCAAAGATGAGTGAAACCTACCAGCCCCACCCAAATCACAGAATTGTCAGCAATGTAAATGTCATTATTTTAAGTTACCAGGTTTTGGAGTGGTTTGTTTATAGCAATAAAGAATTGGAATAGACATACAAGAAACTCTTAGGGGTAGTTATATCTGGGTGATTTCTATTTTATTTTTTTAAAAAATCTTATGTTATTATTACAGTGAATATGAATTATTTATGTAATTAAATTAATGAAACATTGGAAGAAAAACCATTTACAAATGCAGCTTTGCATTCACATTTTCTCTCCAAAGTGTTGCAAATAATTTGCTTGGCTGTGACATGAATGGGGCTAGAGGCTTAAGGGGGGAAAATTGATTTTAGCAATAGAGAAGGGTTAATTAAAAAAAAAACTGAAAAAATAAAAACAAATCCTTATTTTCCCTGAGCGAACACATATTATCTTATTGGAGGATACTTAAAAATATCGAGGGGAAATATGTGATATAGTAAATTCATTCCCATGACTGACTATTGGCTATTTTGACTCTCATCATTGAACCAGATTAGCAAAGAGGTTACATCTTATAACACACATGAAACACATCTATCTATTTATTTACTTATTTTCTTCTCTCCTTTGAAATCACAATCATAGTAATAGGTTAGGTTATTGTTCCACTTATTACACAGAGGCTTGTAAGTCAACCACATAGATAAAATTTAATAGTATGAATTAAAGAGAAAACAATGTTAATGAGACAGAGTTCATACGCTCCTTAGATTTGAGTGTATTGGAAAGAGTAATAGCATGTTAGATATTGGCAAAATTATATTACAGAACCAATCAATACCAATGTGGCATTTTTGTTAGTGAATAATTAGTATTAATAATACTGACTTCATTTTACATATCCTAAATACTGAAGAAAATAGTAGAATCAATGGAGGGAAGCAGATGGATCATTTAATTTATTTCTCAATTACAGCTGACACATTAGTTACAGAAATGTTCATGTCATTTATTTTTTACGGTCCATTTTACAGCTGTGTTTATTATTGTAATAAATAAATGCATTATATCCTCTTATTAGCACAGCAAAAGAAATTTCTTACAGCAAACACTGCTGTACTCACATGACACAAATGCCCCGAATGGAACACCAAAAAGGGAGAATGTTTATGCAACTGAAGAATAAGGCCTGGATGTGGTTGAAGCCAAAAACAGCAAAATGCTATCATAGGAAACGATAAGATTTTGCATTTTTAATGGAGATTATTGATACTCGAGAAGGTTTACATCTCACACAGTCCTTCCAAGAATACAGACAAACTTGAAAATGCGTGTGTCTGTTTTCCAGCAACAAATGAGTGTTGCAAACAACCATCCAGGATACAGATAGATCAGTGATTGCCTCTGTTTGAAATTCTCCCTACAACTAGCAGTGCCGCACCAGCTGAGCAGAAATATCCATACCAAGTTGATGTCGTATAGCCTCATCTGTTATATTAGGAAAATGGGTGTTTATTGCAAGTAAACAACTAGATTGTTGTATTTTCTCAGAGACTCTCTGTTAGAATAATGTGGGATAGATACTGTGTGAATCAATAAATTAGTGCATATTTACTGAACACCTGTAATATCTCTAGTACCATGTTCAGGGTCATCTGACCCACTTGCATCTGTGCTGACAGGTAATTACCAAGATAGTTGCACAGTCTGGAAAACCTATTCTTTGATTATTTGACTCTCTTGCTAAAACCGGTACCCATGTGGGTATTCCGCCCATCTATTATATTTCTTGATGTTGTAGCCTGATTGACTTTCTGCTGAGGTCTCTTTTTATTTATGATTTTTGTCCTTGAAAGTTTCTTGGTAAACTGAATTTTAGCAACTAGTAAGGACTTGAATTTGGAGGCAGACAGAGATAGGGATTAAAATCTTGGCTCTTCCACATTTTAGATATATGACATTAGGGAACTCACTTAAATTTTTTGTGTCTTAGTTTCCTCATCCAAAATATGAGCATGATAATTGTATCTATCTCATAGGAGAGGAAGATTACACGGGATAATTACCGCAAAGCGCTTTGCACTGTTCTTGGCGTATAGTGTTATAGTATTGTATGTGCATAGTGCATGTAATTGTAGTACAATGTGATAATCGTGCTGAAATTGGAATGTGCAAGTTGCTGCTGTGGGAGCACAATGTGCAGCTGCCTTTTGAAAAGGCGATTTCTGAGGGAACGTTTGATGAGCAGGAAAAGTTGTGCCATTTTTTAAAACTGCGTTACTTTGGGCAAATTACTTCACCTCTCTGAGCCTCAGTTTCCCTCATCTGTAAAATGGATGACACCAAACCAGGGGGCTGATGTGATGTCTAAATGACCTAATCCATATATAACAGCATGCATGTGGTTGGAACCCAATAAATGTTGATTGAATAAAAGCCCGCAGGCAGATTCTGTTACTATCTTCATTTGACCTTGGGGCAAAAGGAAGGTCAGAGAGGTAAATGGCTTAAAGTTGTCAGAGCCAATAAGTGAAAGAACTGGAACTCAAGCTCAGGAACTGCGAAGACCTCCAGCTTCGTAATCTGTCCTCCTGTCTTAGGTTTTTGAGAAATTTTGGTAACTCTATGCAGTTATACTGTGAAGAAGAACGTGGGTCACACCTGAGAAATCAGTAATTCAGGCACTCCATCTGTATCTCCCTTCATCTCACACCCCAATGCAATAAATCAATGGCAAATTTTTCATTTCAAGCAAAGGCTGAGCTCTTACAAGGGAGAAGGTATCATATTAGATATTGGGCACAATATAAACATAATATAAACCTAATACCATCCCTCAAGCCATTTCTGTTTTATATATTTACTTTTTTGTGAAGAGGTAATTTTTCTATGAATGTATAGTTTATTCACTAGTATTGTTCATTAAAGAGCACTCTAAATAACATTTGAAAGACTATTTAATAAATGTACAGAAGCTAAGACAAAATATCCAAGAATCCATCAAAAATAACATCACTGCCAAGAACAAGTGACCTTCAAACAAATCATAACCTGAAGCTGTTTAAACAGAAAGACAAAGGGGGAGGAGAAGGGGATAGAGGATGAATAAGAGAAGGAGGAGGAGGAGGAGGAGAAAATCAGGATAATGATGAAGGGTAAAAAAACACTCTATTTAAAAATCAAAACTTAGAGGGCACCTGATTAAGTGTCTGTCTTCGGCTCAGGTCATGATCGCAGGGTCCTGGGATCCAGTCCTGCATAGGGCTTCTTGCTCCTTGGGAAGTCTGCTTCTCCCTCTGCCCCTTCCACCACTTGTGCTTGCTCTTGCTCTCTCTCTCTCTAAAATAAATAAAATCTTGAAAAAAAAAAAAACAAAAGAAAAGAAAATCAAAACTTGGAGAAGATAAATAGGTTCTCAATGTAAAAAGGTAAACTACCACTTTTCTGAGAATCAAAACAAAAAGCTAAATAGGGGGCGCCCGGGTGGCACAGTCGGTTAAGTGTCTGACTCTTGGTTCGGCTCAGGTCGTGATCTCAGGTCCCTGATTTCAGGGTTGGAGATCAAGCCCCATGTGGAGCCTTGCATATGGCTCCATGCTCAGTGTGGAATCTGCTTAAGACTTTTCCCTCTCCCCCTGTGCCTCCCTGCCTCTCTCTCTCTCTCTCAAATAAATGAATCTTTTTTAAAAAGCTAAATACAATATATTACATAGAATTTAATGTCTACCAAAAGGAAATTGAATGAGATTTACCTATAGAAATTTGTGCTTGACTTTATTTATTTAGTTAGTTAGTTAGTTAGGAGTGTTGGTCATCTGGGGCCCCAGGGTGGCTCAGTCGGTTAAACGTCTGCCTTCATCTCAGGTTGTGATCACAGTGTCCTAGGATCAAGCCCTGCATCGGGGTCCTGGCTCACTGGGGAGCCTGCTTCTCCCTCTCCCTCAGCCTCTCCCCCTGCTTGTGCTCTCTCTGTCTCTGTCTCTCTCAAATGAATAAAATCTTTAAAAAAAATAATAAAAAAAAAAGAGTGTTGGTCATCTTAACATACAAGATTGTTAGGTCTTGAGTTTATTTATTAAAAATCCAGATATCCTACATATCATTCTTTTTTAAGAACTATTTTAAAAGAAATAACACTTGTGTAGATACACAGAACTAAAACTAGTAAAACAGACCTTTCTAAAGAATGTTTTAGGCTCAAAGAGGTGAGTTCTGATCAAGGCAGGTATAGATGTTGACCTCATAGTGTCTATATCAGGGAAGATAAATATTGAAAATAATTAAAAATGTAATAAAAGCAACCCATTTATTATAGAATTTGTGTGTACATGTATAATAGGCAAATATAAGTTTCTATAAGCCAATGATATTTCAACTAAGATGTGAAGAATGTAAAAGAATATAATAGGTGATGAAGAATGGAGAGGGGAAGGAGAGAGAGAGGACTCTAGTTTCACAAAATAATGTGTGCAAAGGCCATGTGGTAACAAAAAGCATGGTAGCTAGTAGAAAAAGAAAGCCAGTATATGTGAAGTGTAAAAATTGAGGGGTGTGGAAATAATGCTGCAGATAGGAGCGGGGACTGCTGGAGCAGGAAGTGAAATCATACCTGTAGCAGGCATAGTAGAGAAACTTCCAAATAGTGAATGCTCTCTAGTATTATTTTTATCATGAGCTTAAATATATAGCAGAGTCATTAAAGTCTGGTAAATAACAATTCATCTTCCTTCCATAAAATTGAGTTGGTTTAAAGAAGGAAAAAGCAAGTAGTTTGCAGCTAAGATGAAGGAACTACAAAGCTTTCTGTGTGAGACTTTCTGTGGTTCTGAACAATTCTTTCTTAGTGTTTTCTTAATTCTTGAAGAATACTAGGTGCCAGTAAAAACTGGGTCTTATCAGCCAGCTGTGTGAAGAAAAGAGCTGGACCAGTCAGCTGTGTCTTAATTTAAAAATTGAGCTATTTTTCTTACACCACATGCAAAAATAAATTCAAAATGGATTAAAGACCTAAATGTGAGACAAGAAAGCATTAAAATCCAAGAGGAGTACAGAGGCAGTAGCCTCTTTGATATTGGTTGTAGCAACTTCTTACTAGATATGTCTCCTGAGGCAAAGGAAACAAAAGCAAAAATAAACTACTGGGACTTCATCAAAATGAAAAACTTCTGCATAGCAAAGGCAACCTAGGGAATGGGAGAAGATATTTGTAAATGACATATCTGATAAAGGTTTAGTATCCAAATATATAAAGAATTTATAAAACTCAACACCCCCAAAATGAATAATCTAATTAAAAATGGGCATTTTTCCAAAGAAGACGTACAGCTGGCCAACAGACCCATGAAAAGATGCTCAACAACACTCATCATCAGGGAAATGCAAATCAAAGTTATGATGAGATATCACCTCACACCTGTCAGAATGGCTAAAATCAACAACACAAGAAACAACAGGTGTTGGCAAGGATGTGTATAAAGGGGAATGTTCCTGCAATGTTGGTGGGAATGCAGACTGGTGCAGCCACTCTGGAAAGCAGTATGGAGTTTCCTCAAAAAGTTAAAAATAGAATTTACCCTATGATCCAGCAACTGAACTACTAGGTATTACCCAAAGAATACAAAAATCCTAATTCAAAGGGATACATACACCCCAATGTTTATAGTAGCATCATCTACAATAGCCAAACTAGGGAAGTAGCCCAAGTGTCTATCAATTCATGAGTGGATAAAGAAAAGGCGGTGTGTGTGTGTGTGTGTGTGTGTGTGTGTGTGTGTGTGTTTGTGTATATAATGGAATATTACTCAACCATAAAAAAGAATGAAATCTTGCCATTTGCAATGACATGGATGGCATAAGAGAGATAAGTCAGTCAGAGAAAGGCAAATACCATATGATTTCACTCATATATGGAATTATGAAACAAAACAAATGAGCATAGGGAGAAAAGGAGAGAGAGGCAAGCCAAGAAACAGACTCTTAACTATAGAGAACAAACTGATGGTTACCAGAGGGGAGGTGGGCGGGGGGATGGGTTAAATAGTTCATGGGGATTAAGGAGTGCACTTGTTATGAGCCCTGGGTGATGTATGGAAGTGTTGAATCACAATATTGTACGCATGAAACTAATATTACACTGCATGTTAACTAACTGGAATTTAAATAAAAACTTATAAAAATATTCAAAAATAAACAAAAAATAAAAATGAGCTATTTCCAAATATATTTATAATCTCCAGTGTCCTTAGCTCTTTGAGAAACAAAATTTGTTAAGTTCTAATTTCATTGGACTGAGTCGAGAAGATAGATACATAAAATTGTGATTAGTGACAGGTATTATTTCCAAATAGAGTTTAATTTGACTATTTGTCTTCTGGACATTGCTCTATCTTTAAAGTACATATTTATCCATTGCATTTTAGTCTCTGGGTGGGTGATTGCCAAGTGCGGTGCCTATGCAGTAAAGAACATTACCTTGAGTAAAAGTAAAATTTGATGATTTCTGAGCTTGTTTGTTAAGTGTACAGACTGTGTTACCTACACAAAGGATTGGGTTGTCATGTCAATGAGAGAGATGAAAAGACATGTCTTAAGTCTATAATTGGAGAACAGTAAATTGGAGAGGTCCAGAAGAATGCTTTTTTATGAATCAGTGGCTGGGGAAGGACAGGTAGGGGAAGCCTTCATTTTCATCAAAACCGACTACAGAAAACTTACTCAGCTCTTGCGTATGATGCCTGCCTCTGATCTCTATTTTTATCAGGTTTGGTGGTGAAAAAAAACTCACTTTAACACTGACAGCTCTGCAAAGGTAATGCTGGCTTGCAATATGCATGCAAATGTCTGGCTTTATTATACAGTCAATCCATCATTAAACAGAATGAGTAGGGGCACTCCTGGGAGAAAATGGGAGAACAGAATCACTGAATTGCACCCTGGGAAATCAACATAATCAAGAGCCAGAAACTGCCTTGAAGTGAAAAGCTGGGTGGAGGAAAGGCTGGGAGCCTGCAGCTACTCAAGAATCCTTCCCAGGCTCCATTTCTGCAGCCGCCACCTCTTGTGATTTCCATATTCTTATCCACACCATTCTCTAGCCACATTTCAGGTTGCATAGTGACATTTGTCAACTATGATGTTATGAAGAGGAAACTGCTGTTATCTTCCACCTGTAGCTGTCTTTTGTT
The DNA here is from genome assembly GCF_017311325.1 of Ursus maritimus. Classification (NCBI taxonomy): domain Eukaryota; kingdom Metazoa; phylum Chordata; class Mammalia; order Carnivora; family Ursidae; genus Ursus; species Ursus maritimus. The sequence goes on along the minus strand of NW_024426885.1, from coordinate 21,249,289 downwards.
TCCTATCATTGAATATAAACTGACCGAGCAGATATTCTTTGAAACTGTATACTGGATTCATTGCAAATTCACAGTGTGCTGCCGTACCTGGAGCCCCACAAATACATAATTAGTTTTCACTCCCTGCGTTTGAATCTTACCTATTCTCCTGGTTATGTCTCTTCTATGTAGACTCACTGGTGCTTTAACTTACAATTGTTATTCCTGCCTTATTTGTTAGAAAACAAACTAATAGCTCCATTCTTTGGACACATCTTGTAGTGTCTTATGTTTTTGTCATGCTATGGAAATTATTGTATTTTTCTGAGTATATAGGGACTATAAATCCCAATTAAATTCATTGTAAACCTTAGGAATTTCATAAAGTCAAAGGGTCATGTTTTAAAAACAACTATAAAGATTTTAGACTTTCATTGGCACAATTTCATGTTGTGTTTTAAAACATAGTGTGTGCTAGAATGTCTTGATGATTCTATATGAAAGATAAAGAAACTGGTGTCCAATATTACACAACCTGCAATTAACTCAGAAATTCTGAGTCTAAACCTTTGGTATCTTCTGTAACATGTTTTATACTTTTATATTCATTTCTGTGTCAAGAACAAGGATTGGCTCATAGAGATGCCCAAAAATGTGTGGGACTGAATTGCAAAGTATGTGTGTACATTAATCTCCATAGTTAATTAATAAACTCATCTTGCTGGGGATACAAATATGAAACAAACCAACCCTGTTTCTCTCACCATTATGCTCACAGTCTAATGGAATCATGCAAATAGACACATTTTAATATTAAACATTAAGAGTAATTAAGGGGCATAAAGAATGATGTGTGGATTATAGATAAGGGGAGCAATTATCCCACCCATCCCAAGAGAATTAGGCAAGGCTTTACCAAGGACTTTGCAATTTTCTGGGATTTGAAGGATTAGTAGGAGCTTAACAGGTGAATAAAAATAGCTGAACATTTTTGCAAAGAGAAACGGTATGTAGAAAATACAGAGTATTAAAAAAATTCACTAAGTATTATGACAATGGTGAGAACCTTATTGTGCCTTAAGCTTAGTGGCCTCGTGGGAAAGCAACTTTATTAGAAGACACCAGAAAGTTAGATAGGAACCAAAGGAAATAAATCATGCCTCAAGTCTAGGCCCTATGGAAAGTACTTTACACATCTTTTTTATTAAATTAATGCCCCAGAGCCACAATATGTGGTATATTTCACACCACGAAGTGAGACATAAGACCTGTTTCTGTGGCTTAGGCTTCACAGGAAGTCTCAAAATTGTCCTAAGATATTCTACCCACATTTAACTATAGATTCTTTGACATCTCAATAAAAAATTCAGCAAACTTAAAAAAAATGGAAATTGACAAGCTGATTATAAAATTTATATGGAAATAGGAAGAGCCTAAACTAGACAAATGTGAAAAAGAAGAAAAATTCAGTTAGGAGAATCAGGAAAAGGAGCAGAGGTGACATGAGACAAGCAGGAAAGAGTTGTAAGAGGTTGAAATAAAAATATGAAATGGGGAATGAACTTGGCCCTTTCTAAAAGCAGGAAAATAAAACAAAAATACCAGTTTGACTAGTATAATAAACATAGAAACAGTATTTGAATGCTCAGGCTAGGTTGTGAGTTAGGGAAAGAGCTGGAGGAAGTGATGGGACTTGAACCTTAATACCTATGTTGGAAATTACCCTTATATCTGAGGGGTAGGGTCACTTGATCAGCTCTCCAGTCATGGGGCACAAATATCACATTTCCTTTTCTTTGAGGCAGCTCAGAGTTGAAAGCTCAAAAGTGGCCTCTGGTCCCAGCAAATATACCAGCAAAGATCTAACTTTCACCAATCTCAATGAAAAGTTCAGAGAAGTCTCTTGCAAATGCAGAGTATACAATAGATTAAATCATAATAAGTCTGTAAAGAAAGCGAGGCAGGTTTTCATAAATCTCTCTGTACTTCCTATAGGAGAGGAAAGTTGTACACTATTTTCCTTCAAATGCTCTTGGTCACTTCATTGTTAGGCTTGGCTAAAAAAATTCATCTGGGGTTTGTGGAAGTTGGTTTTCACAATATCCAATATTTCAGGATCCTCATAAAAATACCAGTGAATTAATTCAAACTTGCTATTTTCCGAATACCTGGAATGACAAATTCACAAAGGGCTTTACATGTGTTAACCACAGCAGCTCGCCCTTATACGAAGACTAAATATGACTCTTGCTATCTCTATCTGGAGAACTTTCCTTCTGTAAAATCTTTGTAAAAAACTTATTATGGGGGAGGGGATGTGAGAGTAGCACAATTGTTGAGGCAAGTATGGAAATGACAGATTTTGCCTCCGAACTGTCTCTCTAAATGCCTTTTAAAGTCTTTTCAGTTTGCAGTTCCCATGTTCTTCACTGGATGGGAAGATGAGTGCATTGTCTGCCTGTTTCCCTGAATCCACTGAGAATTTGTTCTGATCATTACAATACTCCTTTCTGAAAATGAGTAAGAACTCAGACATAACTCTCCTAAACCTTTGAAAGTGTTCCTAATTCAGATTTTAGCATTTCTTTTCCTGGGGGGAGGGAGCTGAATGGGGGTAGGTTGCGAGGCGATGCTGAGGTGGTGGTGAAGGACACCCCCAGCTAACTTAGTACTTAACCAGCGAAGGTATTTTCTAATTCCCCACCCTCACTCTTCAGTGTAATTTTCTGAGGAAGCCAAAGCTTTCTCCAGCGTTTTGGAAGTCATTTCAAGGCTGAATGGATTTGTGCATAAATGAAGGAGAAGGGTTTCGTGTAGTAATGGTAGAGTCAGGAGTTGAGCCACACCTTCAGGATTTTTGGTTGTCTAATCCTAAAAGGAAAGGCTATGGGTCAGCCCACTGCATGCCGGTGGCTTGGCTCTGCCTGGGACCCATACCCCACCCACTTCATTTGCCTCCAGGAAGCACTCAATGACACAGAAAATTCCGAGAGTTCACACAATGCATTTTGCTCTGGGGCTTTCAAATCACCTTCACAAGAGAAACAGCAATAACAACTATCATAATTTAGTATTTACAATGTGTCTGAGAATGATGCTAAGCATTTTTAATAAATGATTTCATTAAAAATATATCAATATTATCTCTATTTTGAAAATTAGAAAATAAAGCCCTAAAGAGTTCAGGTAATTTGCCTGAAGCCACATGCATAGCATATGTTAAAGTTAGCATTTGAAACCCATTTAGGATAACCACAGAGACTGAAATTTATCACATCTCTGCAAAATATCAGGACTGGACTAGAGACACAGCAGTGGGTTTGTAAACGAGGGACTGAATGTAAACCCATCCCTTCCACACACTCAGGTGACCCTGGACAGCCTCTAACATGAAGTAGAGTTTTCTTATCTGAAAATTGGGGAAAAGTAATTTCCTTATGAGAATTAAGTAAGGTAATGAGAGGGTGTTTAGCACATTCTCTAGCCAAATGTAGGTAAAAATTCCTGGGTTCTGAACTTAAGAGTTATAACAGAGTTCATAAAACAAACTGTATTTTTACCTTTACATGAGGCTATATTACAGCAGCAGAATATATTGGTTTCTTCATATCATACAAGTAAGTCAATAATCTGCTTATAACTTTATTACAGGTGTTAATTTCCAGCACATAAAATAGGTGGCCAGTCCTATATATCCGTAAGGTTGTAAGGATTGCGTGAAGCAGCAAAAGGGTCACAGAGAATTTTTTTCCTTTTTCTTTCTTTCTCTCTTGCTTTCTTTCTTTTTCTTTCTTTTTGAGAATTGGTAATACAAAACTGAGAGGCAGACGTATATTGTTCATTGTATTCATTATATATTTTTGTGTATCTGGAGAAGCTCATAATAAATTAAAAAATATTCCAAATAGTTTTAGGCAGAATATAATTATATTTATTCTGTATATAATAATAAATTATAAATGTATAAATCATAAGCTATTTGTTTATAAATAATGAAGCACATATTTAATATCTTCGGATTTTCCTCTTCCAGGGATTTCTCCCAGAGGCTTTCTTTAGACTCTTTTGCTCTTGGACTCTGATCTCGTCTGAATGTTTTACTTAAAATCAATACTTTGTACTTAAAATCACAATCCATTCTCCAACTGTTTCATGTGTGATTATTTTGTCTTCCTCTGAAACCTGAACCACACAAGCAGGTCTTGTGTCTTACCTCCTGGTGCGAAATCTACCACATCATGAAGGATATTGAAATGTCCACCAGGGTAAGGGATCTGTTTGTATTTTACTCCTGCAGCTCCCATGCCAGGGGCAGTGTTTTGTAAATAGCAGGAACTCAGCGTAAGTGTGGGCCATCTGGCTTAATTGATTTGAGGTAGTAGGATTTTTCAAGTTCACATCATGAAGGATAAGTTGCTCCTTGCCAAGGATTGTCATTCCTCAAGTGTTAGGTTCAACATCATTTTATCTGAGTTCAGACTGGGGAGGAAATGTAGGTTATGCTAAAGGCTACAATATTTAAAATGGTATTATCAGTAACTTAACTGAATTTTTGTTATATGCATGATCTATTGTTTTAAATTAGATACCTTTAACATTACATTTGGTCCTAAGAAACCGGTAAGTATTATCATTTCCATTTTATCAGTGAGGTAAATAAGGCACAGAGGGTAAATTGCTGAAGTAATAAAGCTGGTAAGTGGCACAGAATTTGAGCTTAAGTCCTACTCAGAATCCCCATACTGGTTCCCAGTTCAAAGATCACAACTCAGCAGTGTCTGCAAGTACTCTTTCACAGTATGAGACCCTCCACCCTGAAAGGATAAATGAAGGTTTGCTTTCAATCCCCCGGCTTTTTTCCTGGTTACTATGATATATTTATAACATTCACAGCTTTTCCTTTTAAAGGTATGGGGATTAGGGAGTGTGGACTCAAATCAGGGAGAGAGTCTCTGCTGAGCCTTTAAAGATGTTACTTTGTATAAATTATTTAACTTTTCCATACAAGCTTCCTGCTGTACAAAATGATAAAAATGTATCCATTCCCTAACATGTGCGTGCTCTGCCTGCTTTGGTGAATACCTAGGAAGTGCTTCCCACAGAGCCCTGCAAAAGGTAGCCATGCAAATTGTTCTTGTTATTTTCATTCTTATCCTCAGCATCATTGTTACTATTTGCAGGGGACTCTTCCCTTCCTGTCATGAGTTCTGTATGGAACCCTGAGGAGAGTTAGCTGTACATGTTGGATGATTTAGAAAGTTTAATAGAATCTGCCCATATTTGTTTAATATTCCCAATAAGTGGGTCACCAAACCAAAATTATGTGACGACAGTTCCTATATTTTCTCAAGTAAGAAGTAGGGTATTTGGTATGACAAAGGACTTCTTTCTGATTATAAAATAATATCTGTAAGTGAAAATTTACCAACCCTGGAAATAATTATAGATTTAGTTGTGATTTTCATTGAGCCACCCTGATGAAAATTTTAAAGTTACAATAGGAACTCTCAAGGGAAACCCGGTCTGTACAGTGCTTGTATCTACAATACATGTTGACATCAAGGGAGACACTCATCTCATTACCCCCGAGAGGGGCATATTCCACTTTCTCTAAACCCCAGAAACTCTAGTCTTCCTCCACACTCACAGTACTTTGGGTGTTTAGCACATGCTTCATTAAGAAACATCATTCTTTTTACTATCTTTTTAGATCAGCGGTTCCAAAGTGTTTTCATATTCATGGACTTTGGGTAATTTTCATGCACAGGACCATGTTGCCCGGGTATTTCCCCCTACTCTGAATCACAGCATGGTGGCTTTAAAATGTAGTTTAAAAAAAATAACTTTGATCAGCAGCTTGGATTTGGTGAAGTTAGTGCAGTTGTTTCTATACCAATGGGGAGTATTTTGAAGATCCAGGGATTCTTGTGGTGTAATGTAGCAAACAACAGCTCTCTGACGTTTTGAAGACCTGGGTTCAAATTTTGGTTCAACCAAACTTAAGCTCTGTGTCCTTGAGAAAGTCATTTAATCTATTATATCTCAATATTTTTATGTTAAAATTAATATAATAAGGATACATACTTTTTAAAGTCTACCACTGAAACTTTTAGATCGAAGAGGAAGTATGTTTCCCCAGTCTCTTGCCAACCATTACTAAAGTCTATACAGAAAAGACACTCAGACTTACTTAAGTTAAAAAACACTTAAAATGTGCAAGAAAATATCAGCTCAAATTGACCTTCTAGATGATAGGGATGGCAGATGGACACGGCTGACAGCATATTGGCTCAAGTCTGGCAGCAGTGATGTTCCTTGTGCTGCAGAGCTGACACTGGCCATGTAAAGTTCATTATCCAGCATCATTCCCAAACACTCCATCCCTTAGCAGGAGTAGAACATTGAGAAAATTACACTGAGTGATTCCCCCATTCCCTAACACGGGGGGCAATCAGGCTATTATGGATGCAACACATATATTTAAATTGGAGAAAGAAGGGAAAGGGACAGCAGTAACTACTTGAATTTATTAGAAAAAACTAGAAGATTATTCTAGGAGTCCCATGAATGAAGTAGGTGTTTAATGTTCTTAGATTCTGTTGCAAGCTCTTCGACATTTTCTTATCTATTAAAATTAACCATCTATGACAAATTTTATTTTCTTATTCTCTTTGTCTTAGACTCTTGCATTTATTTGGGTTGATTTGAAAGTTCTCTGGGATTCTGGATATTTGTCTGATCTAGTACTGGATAGAGAAGAGGAACCTGAAACACCAGTAGGTCTATTACAGTCTGGATCAGAGAGTACTCGTGGGCTGAGGGTCTCATGGTGTTGAAAAACTCAAGCAGAAACAAGAAACCTTCTGAGAGGCCTCTCTGACTTCATATACCCCAATTCTACAAGGCAGGCCCTAATGGGGAATGGGAATCCTAGAATTAGAAAGGGCTATAAAATAATAAAATGAGTTTCTCTCTTTTTTTTAAAAGATGTTATTTATTTATTTGACAGAGAGAGACACAGCAAGAGAGGGAACACCAGCAGAGGGAGTGGGAGAGAAAGAAGCAGGCTTCCCACCGAGCAGGGAGCCAGATGTGGGGCTTGATCCCAGGATCCTGAGATCATGACCTGAGCCAAGGGCAGATGCTTAATGACTGAGCCACCCAGGTGACCCAGTTTTTTTCTTTCCTATAACAATCATATTTAGGTTATCCACATTAGAGCTAGACTGAAGATATCCAAGGACCTTTCTAGTCCCCTTCTTCACTTCAGGCTTGTGCTGGCTATCCTCCAATGGATTCATAGAATCACAAGGGTTAATACACACAGAACATGGTATTTAATCTGAGGCATTTTCTCAGCATGATCTCTCTCTCTCTTTCTTTTCTCTCTCTCTAATTATGACAGATACTGTTAGTTTGTAACCTCTCCTTTTTCAGCAGAGATCACCTCCCATATAAAAGCTAAAATTGCCAGATTGTTGCTTTCCCAGCCTATTTTGAAGTTAGCACTATAAGCATGTGACCTAATACAAGCTAGTGGAAGCTGATAGGAAGGATACAGAGGGACTTCTGAGAAAGTGAGTGCAAAGAAATACTCTCCTTCCTGTATTTCAACTTATTTGTTTGATAACACGATGGATGGAGTAGTGAAGACATTGTAAGAGCAGAAGGGATCAAGTCTGGGTGTAAAGGCCAATTTATTGAAGATGCTAAATGGAGATACAAAAGCCTCTGGATCTTGGATGAGGTAACTGAGCTGCCCATTTAACTATGGTCTGTAATATGGTAGATTTTCCCTCTTTGATGATGCTGACATTATGCTTTGATTCTTTAATAAAACACCTACGATTACGCACTAACTTCATCCAAATAATTTTATGTGCAGCCCCTGCTGCTATTGGGGAAACATAGATATGTATGCAGAAATGGTATACCAATTATATTTTGTTAATATTGGCAAACTATAGCTTCATGGAAGAAGATATTTTCCCAGAATTTACCTCTTGCCTCCATGATTCTGATATATCCTTTCTATGATCCTTTTGGTACCTATGACCCCTACTTGAGATACCATTTTTAGACTAATAAACAACCTCCTTTGGTAAATAAAATGTATTTTTTTTCCTAGAAATGACTAATGAGAGCACTGAAATTTAATCACTGAGTTGTTTTCCATGCCACTAAGTTCTATTAACTGGATTGTTATTTTCAGTACAACCCTTATTTCCTAAACAACTCCTTCAGCACATCAGATATAAGCTAAAATAAACCTCTTGTTCACATAATTACTTCGCCCTTAAGTTATTAAACAGATTGATGTGCTTTAGACCCTAAGAATATCAATGTTTTAAAGGCATATGGGCACCTGGGTGGCTCAGTCAGTTAAGCATCTGTCTTTGGCTCAGGTCATGATCTCAGGGTCCTGGGATCCAGGATTGAGCCCCGAGCAATGGGCTCCCTGTTCAGCGGGGAGTTTGCTTCTCCCTTTCTCTCTCTGTCTGTCCCTCCCCAGAGCTCCTGTACATGCTCTCTCTCTCTCTCTCTCAAATAAATCAATAAAATCTTAAAAAGAAATAAAATGTAAAGGTATAGGGGTGAATTGTGCTTTTTAAAATTAGGTATGAAAATCATTTTTCATATTCATTTCTAATCATTTTGTTATAGAACTGAACTCTTTTTTTTTTAAGATTTTATTTATTTATTTGACAGAAATAGAGACAGCCAGAGAGAGAGGGAACACAAGCAGGGGGAGTGGGAGAGGAAGAAGCAGACTCCTAGCGGAGGAGCCTGATGTGGGGCTCAATCCCAGAACGCCGTTATCACGCCCTGAGCCGAAGGCAGACACTTAACCGCTGTGCCACCCAGGCGCCCCAGAACTGAACTCTTTTTGAAATTGAGATAGTCTTACTCTTTCATTAATAAACATGGAAAACAAAATCTAGGTGGTAAAAATATTCAATATTTTTATATTCCCTCCCAGGAAGAATATGAAAAATTCATGGATTTGAACATATTATAGGAAAGTTGTATTTTTAATGAAAGATATGTTGTACAGTCATCAATGATTAAAAAAATCAATGCTTTGGGTTGCTAAAGTGTCTTTTTTTCCATAAACATGATTCAGGGCATTTGATTTAAGAAATTATTATTAGACATTTACTGTGGTATAAGGAGATCCCCCACTCTTTCCAAATATCAACAATAAAGCTGAGTTAAAACAAACAAAAACATTTGTCACATTAAGAAAAAAATATCACCCTTTTATTAATGTTCTGTGTGTGAGCTTTATCAGAAGGAATGACAAAACTGTAAGTAGTCTATAATATCCCATTTTATCCTTGTGAAATAAAAGGTCAGGAAAGTTGAGTTACTTGCTGACCATCAAACTCTAGCTATTAATGGAACCAGCGTTAAAACACAAATCTGTTCCATTTCATACTCACGCTCTCAATTACTATATGCTGATCAGTACAAACTCACATGTTCAGACAGTATATACACATACACCTATGCACACATACAGTCACACATGTGCATACCACCCACATACACTTGTGCACACACATCATCACATATGTTCAGAAACACTATAAGAGGGAGATTTTAGCAGTGTTCAAAGTAAAATAATGGAGGCTAGAATATAGGTGAAATGGAATTCTAGTAAGAATATTAGTTATAGCAGACCTCTAAGTCTTAATATTCTTATCCACTCAAAGCCTGGAATGTGTCATTTGACTCCTACAGATGACATTATTATTTTTTAAGATTTTATTTATTTATTTGAGAGAGAGAGCATGAGAGGGGAGAGGTTCAGAGGGAGAAGCAGACTCCCCGCTGAGCAGGGAGCCTGATACAGGACTCGAACCTGGGACTCCAGGATAATGACCTGACCCGAAGGCAGTCGCTTAACCAACTGAGCCATCCAGGTGTCCTACAGATGACATTATTGACTCAAGTTGTATGAGTTCTAAATTTCAAAGCAAAATATGGTGTTAGATAAATGTTCAGTAACTGGATGGAGGTGTATTCAGAAACAGACTATGTAAATCTAATATGGAAAACCCCAGAACGTTAATCCTTTTAATATTTGGTTAAATTGTAATCATTTAGTTAATAACTGTAAGCAATATCCTATATCTACACTGTATAGTTGCATGAGTCCTATTTTCAGATTTTACTAAAGATGAATAATGTATCAAATACATGTGCTAAAGGAATCATCTAAAACAGTGCACACGTTTTAATCTCAAAAGGTTCATTAAGGTACCATCCACATGATTTGGGAATAGGAAAATTTTTCTTTGGTTTAGAAAGGACAATTGTAAAAGTAAGTTGTAGAACTGGATATAATTATAGAATTAAACAGAACCTATAATTTCTCCTAGCAGATAGTAGGTGTTTAGTAAATTTTTGGTGAAAGCTTGAATGAATGAAAATACGACAATAAATTATGCTACTGTTCTTTGGCTGATGGAACATTTCCTAAGATTAAAAGTTCAATGTGCACAGGCAAAATATTTATTTCCTGAAATTTTGTTTTAAAATGCATTTTCTAAGAATGTTTTGATTTTTAAGCAAAATGAATAAAATCAGCAAATCTTACATTCTAGTTGTTAGTGCTAAATTTTAGCAAACTACTGAGATTATCTTAAGAGCATGTTCCACTTTTGATTATTTTAAGCAAAAATAACCACAAACCCTCAAGAGTTACCTAGTTCCTCATAGAGGATTTATTTGAGAATAGAGTAAGTTTTCCCTCTCCTTAACTTCCCCTTAGAATATTCTTTAAAAATAATACTGCAAGAAAAAAAAAAAGATCTTTCTAACTTATGTCTCAGATGACTGAGATTTTTAAGTATCTAAAACAGTCCATGTGGAAAAAAATCTTGAGTTTTATGAAGACACTGTGGTTTCATTAACACTGATGAAAAATAAAGTAAAAGGGGGAGTTTGCCTTAGATTCAGAATCAATCTTATTTTAATGGCAACTGCTCAGTGGCTTGTAGAAAATAAATTTATCTTATTTTGAAACAACAGTTAAGTACAAAATAGAAAATAAGGTTAAGCTCAATTCTAAAATAAGACAGCAGTGCTGCCTAGCTGGCAAAATAACAGGAGAAAGCATTCATCTCAGATTTGCTGTATTATTAATCTACTTCCTTTTTACAAAATTGTCAGTATCTATGGTAGAGGGTGGGGGTCTCACAGGCTGACTTCAGGAGTCAGCAGCCTGGTTGAAGAATGAAGTTACCTTGCCTCAGAATATGACTTGTGTGCTTATATTGCTTAGAGCAGAAATAAGTTTTACTTTGTCATTTACGCTTTAATATTTTTATATGGGATATGTAAAAATCTTTTAGAAATAGAACATNNNATTTGTTTATAATTCTCAAATAATCACATTTTTTCCCCTAGGTGAGTCAACATAAGTTGCAGAAGCTACAATCCATTTCATTTGCATAAATGTTAACTGCAAAGCTTTATTGAGTTTCAGTGACATCCAAGGCAACTCATGCCGGCTAGAAATTGGAAATACATAGAAAACTTGTCCCTGAGGGCTGTCTAACTTATCTAACTTAGAGAAAAGGAATATATTTAGCAAAAGACAAATAGCAGTTCCAAGAACTGGGCCCTAAGAGCCAGGTTAAGGAAGAGCCCTTGACCTTTTCTCTGGGGAAGTGAGGCTGAGCTCTTCCTCTCTCTAGTCAGGGATGCTCCCTGCAATTCTTATTTTATTAGAGTAACTTTCATGCTGCTTGCTATTGCATGCATGCTTTTTAGAATTCCTCTTAGAACTTTACTTTGGCTCCTTGTACTCCCTCCAAGTAATCAATGGTCACTCCTGAGACTGTTGGTTTTCGTCTCTGCAGTATACTGTATATGCTAGTTTATATTACAGTCCAAATGAGATTAACATAGTTCTGTGGCTTCTGAATGTGACTAAGAAGGAAAATATAAGAGAAGAATAATTACCGTTAAAGGACCAACTGAACTTTATAAAATGAAAGTTATGCATGGATGTATATCCATATATAAGATCCCAGCCACTCTCAAGAACAAGTAATAAAACATTAAAAATATTGGGGACACATAAAATGAATCGCTAGGATGAAAAATGCCAGCAATTGTTTAATATTAATATTCAACTTAATATTAAAGTGTTTAATATTAAGATGACTCAACACAATAATCAATCCAAATCTTTCCTACTGACCGTGGACCGAGCCTCCCTACTTTCCTAACTGGACCAAAGACAAGCAATGCATGAAGATGATTGGGTAGTTTAATCAGATTCCTGCCCCCAAAGCTCCACCTTTCCTGTGGGAAATCCCTTTCTTCCAGGTTGCCTAATTTGTTGGCATATAATTACTTACAATATTCTTGATTATATTTCATTGGTGGTGGTTGTGATCTCTCCTCTTTTATTCGTGATTTTCTTTATTTGGTCCTTTCCCTTTTCTTTTTGATAAGTCTAGCTAGGGGTTTATCAATCCTGTTAATTCTTTCAAAGAACCAGCTCCTGCTTTTGTTAATCTGTTCTACTAGTTTTTTTTTTTTTTTAATTTCTAAAAATATTGCTTTCTGCTGATTATTGCAGAAATATTGATTTCTGGTTGATTATTTTATTCATAAAAATCATCAATTTCTACTCTAATCTTTATTATTTCTCTTCTGCTGGATTTAGGCTTTATTCGCTATTCTTTTTCTAGCTTCTTTAGGTGGAAGTTTACTTTGCATATTTGAGACTTTTCTTGCTTCTTGAAGAAGTCCTGTATTGCAATATACTTCCTTCATTGGATTGCCTTTGCTGCATCCCAAAGGTTTTGAATGGTTGTGTTTTCATTTTCATTTGCTTCCATGTATTTTTAAAATTCGTCTTTAATTTCCTGCTTGACCGATTGATTCTTTAGTAGGATGTTCTTTAACCTCCAAGTATTTGTGGTCCTTCCAAATTTTTCTTGTGGTTGACTTCAGGTTTCATAATATTGTGGTCTGAAAATATATATGGTATGATCTCAATCATTCTGTGCAAGTTGAGTCCTGATTTGTGACCCAATATGAGATTTATTCTGGTGAATGTTCCATGTGCACTTGACAATAATGTGTATTCTGCTACTTTAGGATGAAATGTTCTGTAGATATCTGGTAAGTCCATCTGGTCCAGTATGTCATTCAAAGACTTTGTTTCCTTGGTGATCTGCTTAGATGATCTGTCTGTTGCTGTGCGTATTGTGTTAAAGTCCCCTACTATTATTGCATTATTATCAATGAGTTTATTTAATTTTGTTATTAATTGATTTATATACTTGGCTGCTCCTAAGTTAGGTGCATAAATATTTACAATTTTTAGATCTTCTTGTTGGATGCCTTTATTATGATATAGCATACTTCCTCATTTCTTGTTACATTCTTTGATTCAAAATCTAGTTTGTCTAATATAAGGATGCCAACTCCAGCTTTCTTTTGATATCCATCACCATGATAAATAGTTCTCTACCCTATCACTTTCAATCTAAACTTGTCTTTGGGTCTAAAATGAGTTTCTTGTAAGTAGCATATGGATGGGTTTTATTTTTTATCCATTCTGATACCCGATGTCTTTTGATTGGAGCATTTAGTCCATTTACATTCACAGTAATTATTGAAAGGCATGAATTTAGTGCCATTGTATTACCACTAATGTCACTGTTCCTTAGATTGTTTCTGTTCCTTTCTGGTCTTTGTTCCTTTTGCTCTCTGTCTCTAATTAAAGGCCCCCCCTTTAATATTTCTTGCAGAGCTGGTTTAGTGTTCACAAATTCCTTTACTTTTTGTTTGTCTTGGAAATTCTTTATCTCTCCTATTCTGAATGACATCTTTGCTGGATTAAGTATGCCATTCTTCTGTCTTAAATTTAAATATTGATAAGGATGTGATAGTATTGAGAAAGCAAGAGTGTGCTTTTTTTCCCCCCACTTGCTTGACCCTTTGGTGTTTTAGACTCCTCTTATGTATAAGACAAAAAGGGGGAATAATTCTCCTATTTTAATACAAAATTAAAATCATAAGAGAGAATACAAACTTCATGAAGATTCATGGGATAACTTTGTAAAGATTTCAATAGCTAAAAACTATCAGCAAAATTGGTGTTTCTGAAGGAAGTTGTTGCTGTTGGTGGTGGTGGTGATGGAAGTACTAGTAGAGAAAAGAGTAGAGCTAATAGTGTAGCAGCAATAGTAGTAGTACTATTAATGGACAGTCAGAGGATAAGAGCTGAGGCAGGAGACAATTATACCTGTTGATTGCATTAAAAACACTTCAGTAAATCTAGCCTTAAGCCAAGTCAGGTGGTTCCTTTTGCCCGTCCATGGCCTCTCCCATGATCATACTTCCTCTCAATACCATGTCTCCAGCCACACCTCCAAGGCATCCCCTTTATCCAAGGTTATACCAGGAGACAGTGTTTTAAGGAGCCCTCTTTGTGTCTCTACACCGGAGTTAACTTAAAGTCATAGGCAGTCTGATGTGTTTGGAATAGAAAACATAGAACCTGGACATTCTTGCAATTACCACAGGTGGAAGATGCCTATAAGGGAGGCAGACAGAGATGGTGAAAAAGCAAAAGCTTTGGTATTAAATAACCAATATTCAAATTCTCACTCTGACACTTCCTGCCTATGGGACTTGGACAATTACCTAACTTCTGTAAGCCTAAGTTTTTCACCTCTAAAATGGGGAATATAATCTGTGTAACTTTCTTTGTGAGGATTGATTGATGCCTATGAAATAGTACATGGTATAACTCTGTCTCTATTTTTCTCTAGCTCTCCATCTTTCTATCCATCTATTGATCAATTCATTTATGTATCCATCTACGTAATCACCTATCTCCAGACTATACCCACAGGAAGCTCAATATTCAGGAACATTGCAAAAAATACTTGAGCAGAAGGACAGGTGTGATTTTAATTTCTGTTTACTTGTTTTTCGCTTTGCACTGAGGGGAAGAATTACCTACTTAATGGCTGCATGCTGGAGTCTCATCCTTCTTCCTGCTGTGAAAGGTGACACTGACAGTGGAGATTTTCTAAGATTCCCATCATTTTTTGTGTTTTTGATTAATTATTCAGTAAACAACATTTTCCTTACTGAATTATGCATCTTATTTCCTTCATCTCCTTTTTTGCCCATGAAATTCTTTGTTAGATTTAATTATAATTGCTTTATAATCACTGTGTTATGGCATTAATTGACATAACATCAAGCCACTAACAATATTATTCTGCATAAAACTCATCAGGTCTCAGGGATCACACATGGCTCATTGTTGGTCTGTGGTTGCCTGTCTCTTTTCGCTGGCTGTTACTTCTTCTTTTTTTCTTTTTTTTCTCTAATGGATTTGAAAGGGCTTTTTAATAGCTTAGAAGTCCTTAAATTATTTTCTGCTCACAATAGGATCATCTATCTACACTGTCTTCTGGAGCTCTCTTATCTGAAGTCTTTGTCTCTCAAAGGACATTACCTTATTCTCTTTTACTAATAGCCTAGGCCAGTGGTCAGGAAACTGGGCAGTGGTTGAATATGGCGAGTGGATGATTTTTGTATAGCCTTTGAGCTAAAAATGATTTTTATATCTAAAGACAAACAAAAACAAAGAATATGAGGTAGAAAGCATATGTGGCCTACAAAGCATAAATATTTATTATTTAACCAATTATAAAAAAAAAAAGTTTGCCATCCACTAATTCGGGCTCCTCATTAGACTTTCTATTCATAGACATCCAGGGAAAAAGTATAAATTGCAGAGCAATAGTTCTGTTTTGTGCCCTGCTTCAGGACTGGCCTCTTATTATGAACTCTTAATCTCTATATTTGTTATTCCATTACAGAGTTTTGCTATCTGCACCTCAGTTTTTACCTATTTATTAAAAAATATATAGTTTTTGGATTGAACTCCTGTTAAAGCAGCAGTAAGTAGGAGAAAAGGTATGGGACTGTATTCAAGGTGACTTGAGTACTTGCTCCATCTTCATTTGTTGTGTGACCTTGTTTGAGTCCATTTAATAACAGTGGTCCTTAGGTTCATTACCTGTAAAATGAAGGACTTGGCAGAACGGTGTTTAAAAATCTTTACAGCTCTAACATTTTAAAGTTAACTCAAGTACAATGCAATAATCTTTAAATTACTTAAACTATGCTGTCTGGGTGAAACCTGAGAATTTGGGGTAACATAGGGACAGAATGCTCAGAACTCCGTTGTTGCACAATTTCAATCATGGGTAATCTTTTTGTTTTATAGAACTGATATTACCTCATTGTAACTCCCACCCATTGATCTACCCTCTCAGGACACATAGAATTAGAATAGACCAGCAAATATTAGAACCCATCCAACATGTTCTATCAGATCTTTCTTTTAGATGTGAAGCAGCCTTAATGTCTTTGAACTCTTCAACAAATGGGTGATCTGGAGACCTATCACTCTGCTACATGAATACTATAATATATCTCAGCCCTCTTGAAAAATGCCACTGAAGTCTATACTTCAGATCATATCATATAGATGTGGGATATATGATAAGCATTCAGTATACTACAGTGGACAGTAGACAAACTGTCAAGCTTACTTTCTCTAAGGACATTTTTTTTAAAACAAAGTTTGTCTGAAATATATTCCCTGTTGGCTTTTTGTGGCTCCATTGGAGGAGATCATATTGAGGAAGTGACCATTAGTTGACCCATGAGCCAGACTGGGGCAATGAGGGGCTCCTTCCCCCCTCCCTGGGTGTAGGTGTATTCCCCACCTACAATTCTCACGCTAACAGCTGTTTCTAAGATATAGCCTTTAGAGAGTAAAGTGGCTTTGAGACCATTACTGAATATGTAACAGAACCCAGTTAAGGCCTCTATATAAATTTTAAGATTCTGGCAGAAAGGTATAGAGATCTACTCATCTTGTAGCCACCCAAGACAAGCTTCACAGGTAAGTTGCTTATTAAACCTGCAACCTACCTATCTGGAGTGACCTGCCTCTTTCTGTGGTCTGTACTTGCTCTCTGTACATGGGGGGGCAGTTTCAAACTTCATCTGGGAACTCCCAATGTTGTGAACCAACAGACACCACCAAGCTATCCAGTCTTCCCAGTAGCACCATTGCTTAGGTTAGTCAATAAGTTTAATCACTTTTCTGACATTTTAAAACCCTGAATCAGAGTAAAGGAAATCTTGGAAGTTAATTTTATTCAGTCCTAGACAAGAAATCACTTACTCTTTGGTAAAGATTTCCAATATTGTAAACTCCATGGTGTCTCTCAATTTTTCATTAGAAAAAATTTGAAGAAACATTTTCATTAGAAAATAAAAAATGAAATACTAAAATAATTATAACAAAATAATGTGAATCTTGCTTCACCCTTTCAAAGTCTCCAGCTCAGTTACCTAGATGAAATCTGTTTTTAATTATTGATGTGCAATTTTCTTGTCATTCATGTATTTATAATGCTATGTCTATATGTTCTTGCTTTATTATTTTATGAATTATCTGTTGATATTCTGTTATTACAGAGGAAGATTAACCACTATCACTCACATATAGCAACTTATCCCCGGTTCCTATTTTTTCCTATTCTCTAATAGAGTTAACAGAATTTATTTAAATAAATAATGCCAATATTTATATTACTATGCCTCTGTATATGTTATTCTCTAAAGAGCCAAATAATACACTATGCTCGTCTTTATTTTCTTATCACTTGCATAATTTTAACATACATTATAAATTATTACAAACATTATAAACATTATAAATTATTTCTACCATTACAATTATATGACTGTTCTTTTCTAAATAGCTCAAACACTTCTGAAACTCAATTTTCAATTTTAATTTCCCTTGCGTTCTCACCCTCAAGTTTTCATTGTCCATCCAAATACTGAAATCTCTACTGATTACTTTTAGATCTGTTACATCTCTCGTATTCTGAATGTTGGGTAGTCTTTCTTTTGTAGTTGTTAACTTACCTCATTTCGGTGGGGTTCCTCTTCAGTAGCTTCTTGACAAAGATTCATGGAAAGCATAAAACAAAAGCAATACAAAACAAACAAAAACAACAAAAAGAGTGATTGCATGTTTAAATTGCATTTTCTGTCTTCACATTCAATGAAAGTGTGGCTGAATACATAATTCTAAGCTGAAATTAATTTTCCTGTCTAGTATTTGAAGTCATGGCTCTATTGTCTTAACATACAATTCTAACAGAGGAAATACTGATGCTCTTTGCTATATCAAAGCCTGTAGGGTCTTTTATTCGTCCCTGGCATTCTGAAATTCTACAAATATGTGCCTTGGTTTGGATTCATTTTATTCACTTCAGTGAACACTTGTTGGGATCTTTCAATCTAAATTTTAATGTCATTCAACTCTGGAAAATTTGCATGTAATTTTTTTTCCCCCCGAAAGGCCACCATTTTCAATCAGATGTTCATGGTAATTTTTTTTTTGATCCCCATTGTGTTTATTGGAAACTATTTATATTTTTATTCAACCCTATTCTTCCTTGTTTGATGATCTGGAGGCATTGCTTGGCGTGATGGCAGTGGCTTCTGTACTCTGTTCTCTACCGTATGTTATACACATTCTCTTCTTGTGTTAAGTCCTCTCTCTGTTTTCCTTTCAATTCATCCAAATCCTGCTAGTCCAACAAGGCCCAGCTTCAGCCCCATTTCTTCTAAGAAGGCCTGTAACTATTCTAGTCGTTTTCTCTCTTTCCTGGATCCTGTAGTAAGTTTCTCAGACTTAATCATTGTTATATACATGGCCGTGGGAAGTAGGCACTGAAAGTTCCTTGTACTGCCCCTTTGAGTTCTCCATAGTCTGCTTTAAGTACTTTTATTTGAATGCTACAGATTGTGTAATGGGCCATGTCATGTTTTAAAATTTAAATTCTTGTTTTCTTATTCTAGTCAGCTCAGGGACTACAGGCTCTCAGGTACATAATGCCATATTATTTTATTTTGTTAATTTTTATTTCCAAATTTACATTACAAACTAATTGTTTTGTAGTCCCCACAGTACATTTTACATATTTTGGGAATCAGTGATGCCCTCTTTTGCTGTCATTTCTTTCAACTTGTTTGCAAAAGGATTTTAGTTGATTTAAAAAACAGAGAAAGTACTGATGATAATAATGTTAATAAAGATCATGATACTCTGTTTTAATTTAGTACAAAATATAATGTTTTTAGAGAACTTTTACTTGAACAGATCTTCAGAGATTTCATTAAAGAATAAATAATTCCAGTTACTTCAAACAGTTCCAGAGAAAGTGTTGTATTCATTGCAAAGCACTTGAAATTTTCAGTAGAGGACAAAGTCAATGGGTTTTAAATATTTAAATTCAAATCAAATAACTAAAGTCTTACCTCCTTGTGGTGACTATAATTAATTTATGCTGCAGTAAGAAGGGGTGTTAAAACTGTCAGTGTTTACAATGAACTAAAAGCTTTGATATGATTCCTCCAGAACAGTATACATGCCATAAAATATGCCTATGTACACAGAAAATATTTGCCTCATTTATTTTGGGGAGAGGAAAAATGAGATTTTGTAAGTCATTCTGTTCTTTAATTTAAAAATATTTTAATTTAACTGTATTTTAAAATCAGCCTATCAAAGTATAATTTACATACGATAAAATTCAGCAATTTTAAATCCACACTTTAGTGCATTTTGACAAATATAACAATTATGTGACTACTGCCACAATAAAATAGAGAATATTTACCTCACTCCAGAGTCCTCTTTGGCCCCTGCTCAGCCTCTGGAAACTGCTCTGCTTTCTGTCACTGTGGTTTCATCTTTTCTAGAAGTTCATGTAAATGGAATCATTTAGTTTGTAGTCTTTTGTGTTTGTTTGTTTTTTGTGTTTGTTTTTATATATATATATAATATATATATATAAAGCTACAAAATCATTTTCCAAAGTGATTGTACTATTTTGCCTTCCCATCACCAATATATGAGAGTTCCATTTATTCTGCATTTTCACCAACACTTGATATTGTTAGTCTTTTAAACTTTAGCATTCTACTAAGTGTATAGTAATATCTCATTATAGTTTTAATATTATTCCCCTAACGACTAATGATATAGGTCATCTTTTTCTATGCCTATTTTCCATTTGCATATATTCTTTGGTGAAATATCTAATCAAATATTTTGCCCATTTAACTTGAAAAGGATGATAGATCTACCTATAAAAACTAAAGTTATTAAACTTTTAGAAAAAAAGAGAAAATATTTGTGATTTGATTTGAATTACGCCAAAATTTCTTATAGGACACAGAAGTATGAATCGATAAAAAATAATACTTTATCAAAATTAAAAACAAAAGCAAAAAACCTTTTGCTTTTCCAAAGATACTCTTCAGGAAACAAAAAAGCAAGTCACACACTTGCAGAATATATTTGTAAAACATCTATGTGATAAAGTACATCCATAATACATAAAGAACACTTATCACTTATTAATAAGATATAGAACTTGATAAAAATACATGAGTAAATTAACTCTAAACATAGCTTTAAAAATTCTTCTCATTAACTAATCAAAGAGGCTTTATTTTTAAAATAATAATATACTTTTAAAGTGTATCTAATTTATTTCTTAATTAGGATTTAAAATATTCCATTTGTATTATTTTTGAGTTCATTTAATTGCACTGAAATTTTATAAAAGTTTAGAGTTGTGGGTTATGTGATGAAATTCAATTTTTCCAAAACCCATTATAGTCATATTATCAGAAGAATGCAGAAAGTAAAATGGGGATTTCAGGAAGAGGGACTTCATGTAGCTCCCTAATTAAGGAGCCAGGAGATACAGTTCATCACAAACAAGTAAGTAGGAGATATAAATGCCAACTGCCTAATTTTTGTATATTCAGCAAATCCTCATTTCCAATAACTTCATTTTGAAGGACTAGGGAGGATGCTATTGAAGAGGGGGAGGAATTATCCTCGGTTTTAGGAGATAAAAATGAAATACCAGACTTCTAGATTTCTATTATCCTAAGGACAAATAGTTTTTCTGAAGTACCATGCTGACCCAGGTTGAGATGAACAGTCTAGGAGGAGCAAATCTCTCCATAAGGCAACCCTCAGATGAAGACCAGACATGCCTGATTCACAGGTCTCTCCAGGAAAACATGTTCCATCAGAAAAGACAACAGAAAGTGATGTGAAAAGAATGAAAGTCTTGACTTTTAGAAGACTAACTCCAGACCTCAAGCAGCCTACCAAAATATTCCTTCCAATAAATGCAGTATTCTCCCTGAAAGTAGATCTAGCCAGTACAAATGTCTCTTTCATGTTACATTTGAGCAATAATTTATGGATGGTTGTCCTGGGCAATAGCTATACCAGTCCTTTTGGTAGGAACAGAGTTATCAAGAGGAGGAGGGGCAGGATGATACTTGGTTTTCTCTGCCAAGTGCAATGTTTGGACTAAACCATAGCGCTTGAAGTGCTGTTACTTTTAGGACGATATATCTGGAAAGGGCAACATCTGGGCTTGTCAGATGGACTAGCAGATAGTGTATGTAGAAGTGAAGACACCAGAATGAAGACCATTGTGAGAGGTCAAAAACAGTGTTAACTTGAACAGAGATGAGAGAGGAAGTGGTGGGGAGAAGAAGCAATTGTGAACATTAATATTAGGTTCCTTTAGAGCAGCTAGGTGGACTATCTAGCAGATGGTGATGAATTGTGAAAAACTGGTTCTGCTTTTAGCCTCTGGTAGGCATTGGTTTTTTTGTAATTAAGTCACTTGTGCAATTTTCATGCTATGAATTTCCAAAAATTCCACAAAATAGAATGTTAATAGGAGGTGATTAAAAATGTCTTTCTATGGGGAACCTGGGTGGCTCAGTTGGTACAAATGTCTGCCTTCGGCTCAGGTCACGATCCCAGGGTCATAGGATGGAGGCCTGCATCGGGCTCCCTGCTCAGCAGTGGGGAGCCTGCTTCTCCCTCTACCTCTGCTGCTCCCCCCGCTTGTGTTCCCTCTCTCTCTTCAAATAAATAAATACAATCTTTAAAAAATGTCTTCCTACATTATTAAAGAAGTAATGTGTACACAGTGAGGAGAGGCATGGCTAAATCAGTAATTCGGCACCATTACTCTATTGGATACATTTATTTAAAGATGAGCTAAATAAAAATGTATCAGTTAACTTGATATTAACTTGATAATAATTGGCACAACCTAAGATGATTGATTTTTGGCTCTGTATGCTGTTAGAAAAAGTTCAACATTGCCTAGAACCTTGATTTGATGAGTTGGATGAAGAGTAAATGAATAAGTGAGTGGAGAAGTTGATCGTTTCTCTCAGGCAATTTTAACAAGTGTCTTCCTGAGTTGTCTCAAGCATTGCAGGGATGGGGTGTTTACTATTTTGCAAAGCTACTCATGATGTTCTAAGGTTTCTGAAATTATTACTTCTGCTCTGAGACAAAATTTGCCCTTCTGCAACGATGGTCCATCAACCAATTTTTCAGGTTACCAGAACAATGTCAATTCACAGACAGTTCTATGTCTACATAAAGACTACTTGTGTTCTCTACATATCACCTTCTCTAGACAAATGATTCATTTTCTTTAAGAGTCGCTTTACTTTATAAAGATGTTCTACATTTATTTTGCATATGGACCAGATTTCAAATCCCTTCCTTACTTTTATTACCCTATGCAGGTTGTTCTATCTTTGCTCTCAAGATCATATGGCATGTCCAAGAGCATGGTGTTCCATGATAGACATTCTTGGAGGACAGTGTAGTGTGGCATTAAGAGCATGGCCTCTAATATCAACAGACCTGGCTACAAAATAAGGATAACAATATTAATCTCCTAAGATTGTTGTGAGGCTTACATGGAATATTTTAGGTAAAGCGCCTAGCACCATGCTTGACACAAAGGGCTCACATAACTAAGAAAGCTAAAGCTCTCAAAATCTCAGATACATATTTTTTTCTTATTGTTCTGCTGGTTGAACTACAAGTTCATAACCAGCAGGTGGTCAATGATCCCTCCAGGACTTTTTATAAAGTAAATTGCTCTGTAGCTCTCCTCTCTTTGACTTATGAACTTGTATTCTTTTTGCTTTAAATTGAAAAACTTTCTAACAGTGAAAAATTTCTTCTTGTTTCTCAAGTATCGATATTCACTCTCCCTCTTATCTGGATGCCATCTGTGGGATTTTGAGTGTTGATATTTGCTCTTCCTCTGATACATGTCATCTATATATTGTTAAATGTGCTTTCTAAGCCTTTATCCATGAAAATGAAAAGTTGTTTAAAAAAGAAAGTTCTATAATTTGGTAATGGAGCTCTCATCAAATTGATATCAAACTTTGAGTGTAAGGTGAAAGAACTACCCATCATTTTGCTTGAAGTTCACTAGTTTGTTTTCTCAGTTCCATTTCTCATTTTAGATCTACATCTGAAATTTTTCTTCCTAACCCCATGGCTTTTCATGCTACAATTAGGCCTCTTTTAAAATTGCTGTTCTGATCCTTCATTTGTTTTGTATCTTAGACATGGTGAGATTATTCCATAATTTGGCCAATCAATCAATCTTTATTCTAAAATTTTGTGATGTCTAAAAACACTTCTCTTATAGAGGGAGTGACCTGAGTCCCCTAAGTTACTGGATTGTTGTTGCAAAAATCTCATGGGAAGATGTAAGAAAAGTGACAAGTGCAGTGGAAGACATACAACTGATGCATGGTATTTTTTTTTCCCCTAATGAAATCTTAGGACATGTTTCTAGGAATGGATCTATATCATTTTAACTCTGTTACTGTTGTGACAGGAGGACTTGAGCATTTTAGTGCAGAAAGATTGTTGTACAATGCAATTTGGTCATTTCTCTACCAGATTTAAGGGTTTTTTGTTTTCCTTCTGAAATACTTTTCTTCCATTAAGGAGAATATTTTAAACTCTTTTATTCTGTCATAAATTCTGGGCTCATTGTTTCTGGAAGAAACTGTGGCTCAGAGGACAAAGAACAATTTATTAATTTTTGACCACAGGTCTTTTCTAAGGCTATTTGCTTATAGTGTGACCACCAATGACAAATTTTAATGACACAAAATGCATGAGATGGCGATTAGCTTGAAAATTGTTCTTGCAGATTTAGTAAAGCCTGTTAATTTCCTGGTGTGTAATAGCATTTGTAGTCATTCTAATTAAGAGGCTTTAAAAAATCAAATAATTTTGTTTAAGTGCAAAAACAAATGCCTGGAAGATGAGGAACTAATCTCTTCCCCATGGTATATCATTGTGTAATTTTCTGGTTGCTCCACTCTTGGAGTTTTGGTCTATTATTAGTGCTGGGGACAGAACTAATGGATTAAACTGGGTGTTTTTTAGCTTTTAAAAGACAGGTTGAAACCCTCAGGAGAGCTTGGAAGATCCTTTTGAGACTTAGCCACAGGATCTATAGGTCTTATTTTTGGAAGCTACTTTTATAAATAATTTTTTCTCACAGTTTTCAAAGTTCTTGTATTAGCTATTTCTTTCTTTAAATATTAATCTGAGGCAGATTTCCAAATACATAAAATTAATAAAATCCAACTGTTCTGCTTGAAGTTCTAACTTTTCATTTTAGCTATTCTTGTTACTAAAAATAAGAAACTGAAGTGTCTTAACTTTTTTCATTCCCATATTTTACTTCTTAGAATTGGAAAACAATTATACCTATATTATATACCTCATAGCATTGTTATAAACATCAAAAATAGTAAATCATGTGAAAGTATTTTTATAAATTATAAAACAGTGTTCAGCTAAGATAATATTACTATAGGAAAAGATAAACTCTTAAGGTAATACATGACATAACAAAGGGATAAGTGGGGGTTTAGACAAGAAGTATTCTAAAAGTATTGAGAGAGGGAAAGATTCTAGGTGGTTTATGCTATAACTTTTTTTTTTTCAATTTAAAATAACCCAAAGGACTAGGTAGTGTACATTGTGTTCAGAGTATTTGAAATAACACTGATAATGGTCATAGATCATCAAATATAACAAATAAGATTGTCCTTGAAAATTTAGGTTTAGTTGAACAGAAGACTTTCTTGATAAGAGTTTTGCAAGTTTCTTAACATCCGGAAGGTAAGAGTTTTACGATAAATTCGTGATTTCTGCCATGTATGGGAGATTGTAGTGGCAGTATTTGTGCTCTATTTTGTATCCATGTCATACATTAAATTATTTGATTGTTCTCTACTCTTTTTTCTTTCCCATGTCCCAACTCTGGGTGCTTAGTATTAGAACTTACACCACTCCTTAGAATGACTGAGCCCCTACTATCTCAAATGTTTTAGTTGAGGATGGAAATACAGATCCCTGCTTTCTATTACACAATACGTTTCAGTCTTCTGGGTCTCATTGTTTTAAATTCTGGCCAATCTTCCTGTTCTTTGGGGTCTTTTATTCTATTGCACATTATTTCTTTAATAATACAGCATTCTTAGAAAATAACAGATGAATAAGTTCCTTGGGAGCCCATTCCACTTAGGAAGCTGCAAATTTATTAATATAGCATTTTAAGTAGCTCTTTCCTTTCTATGGCTCACTCTGTATGTGGATTCAACTATTTTTTGTAGGCAACAGATAAAGCATATTGTATCATATCTAATAGGACCTAAAATTTCCTTGGTCTTCTTCTGAAGATTTCAAACATACTCCAGTTGCTCAGCAAATGATTATTTTTGCCTAAGAGTTAAAGAGTAAGAGGTGAAATGGCAACTCCACATGTTCCCCATGGGCTTAATGAGGAAATCAATATGCCCTAGTGTCAGCATCAATGGCTCCTGATACCATGCTTCTCTACCTCTGCAAGGTCAAAAGTCTCTAATAATCATTCTACTACCTGTAGGAACAATACTAATCATTCCGAAGAAGAGATGATAATAATAGCAATTTTATCTATAAAAGCCACGATATAACTGCAACGGCCTATGTACATACTGCCTTAATTCCGTCTTTGGAATCAGCAGAAAACAGATGTTTTGCTTTCTGGAACAAGAAAAAGGACTGATTAAAGTGGGCATAAAAATAACGTCCTGCTTTATGATGCATGGATTAATGAAAATATTAAGCCATTCTAATAGTAGATAAGAAAATTACTCCACTATGGCTAAAAGAAATAAAAATATACCATTTTAAATTAAAAGTTCTATAACTTTGCAAGTTCATTGAAAATGTGTGGACAACAAAGGTACAAATTTATAACCCATTATGGACTACCTTCATATCTCAACATTTATTATATTCCAGCTTTATTATTACTGTATGACTCCTCAAAATCTTGTGGGAATTGGATTTTTTCCAGAAAAGAAGAATAAGCATACATTAAGCCGATGTTTTATTTTAAGGAATTGTTGTTTTGGTCCTAATTTATTATCATGTTACATTATTAATTTTATGCCATTGACATCGTTTCCTGTGTTACAGCTTTGTCTTAAGTTTGAATGTCATGGTTTACTATGACTAGACATTAAATTTGAATTTGAACTAAATTATTAGATTGTGGATCCAAGGAATGTAATTTCTGAGACAGTCACAGTAGTTGTGCACAATTCCTTTAAATGGTGAGATTTGGTGGAGTGTTAAAGAAAACTGGCAAGAGTTATAATGGAGATTAGAACTCTAAAAAGGGGGCAAAGAGCTATATCAAATACTTCTTTTGTACAATTTTGTATCCTCCCAACCTCATATTATGTACCATTCTCAAATTAATGACCTGAATGAAAGCCTTTGTTTTGTATTTTTCTTATGGTGGTACCCAAGCAAATCTAATACCAGTCTTACCCTTTGCCAGTGACAGTGATTGCAAGGCTCCTGTGCTGACACTCTTTATCTAACATTATCTCTACTCCAGCAGTGGCCAGAATTCTTTCTGTATCTCTGACTCTTATTCTGGAACCAGTGTCTTTCTAAAAACCCATAAAGAATTAGGGAAGTCCACACGCACTGGCATCACATTTACTAGTTGCAATTTGGATGCTGGACAGAAGTTAGATTTACTTTTAAGTTTAGTGACTTTCTCATACATCAGCCATATGGCATTCAGATTTAATTTTGTGGTTCAAAAAAAGTTATAAGTGTCATTGGACATTCACACTCAGTTGAGAACAGTAGAAACTTCAGATTTTGGCTGAAATTTGTATGTACCTATCACATAAAAAGTACTTGAGAACAGTTGTGCCTTGACCTATGGTGAGGTCCCCATTTATTATTCTGTTTTCTTAAATGACTTGAATTTTTGAGATCTGGGCATTTGTAGGTCTTGAACAGCTAGTTTAGTTCCCCTGGTTCATGATAATGCTTACCAGTTCAAACTTGCAACTCCGTTATTAGGTTCTGTGTATCCCAAGCTAGATTACTCTATGACTTAGGTTCATCATGCTTAACTTATTTTTTATTTGTTCTCTAGAACAACCTAGTTATTCAGGCCACATGGGTCTTCCAGGACTGCCTGTCAGAACATGGGTGCTGGCTTAGAAGTACCAAAGCCTGGGAGCAGTGGCTTGGCCCTGAACTTCATCCTGATCCTTACTTTTGTCCTGATCATATTACTCTAGTCATAGACTCAGTGACCAGGCATAGAGGTGGGAATGGATTTTGAGTAGTACAGGAGTTGTCTTACGGAAGAAGGATCTTTGCATTGTCTTCCAGAATAGGAGAAGTGATAGCCTTTAAAAGGAGTGGGTGGGCCATTTCTATAGACTTCAAGTATTCAAAGGAATCAAGATCTTTGGGATCATCTACCCATATGTCCCCTCCCAATATATCCGGGATCCAGATTTTTCCAACCAAGATCCAGAATATGGTGTACTGTTTTGGTTGGGTTTTTCATTGCCACTGAAGTTCAGCCCCAATCTTGGTTCTCTTCTTTCTTTACCCAGTACTACAGGAGGTGACAGCTGCTTTGTGTGCAACAAAAAAAGGCCCTCTGGATTTCTATTACTCTCACTCTTCCTCAGCTGTTCATTACCTTTTGGTAGCTATGTGATGACTATTGCTTAGTCAGCTAAATTCATTAGTCTATATCTACTGTTCCCTTCACACCTCTCAAATGCTGATGTTCTGAGCCTGCTGGTGTGATCTCTTCCTCCAGTATATCAATTCACCATAACAATTTGCCACTGCTGACAATTTTTATTATTTGTTTGTTTATTTTTTTATGCAGTTACTATGGTGGAAATTTTAACAATTAAGCCTCTACTTTGTTGCAGAAACTATGCTTTAACTACTACCAGTTATGTTATCTTGGTTACCTGAGTGGGGATTAATCTACCATGAAATTTCATTTTATTGCCTGTTTCTCAACAATAAATTGAAGTTGCAGTTATCAAAGGTAGCATCTAT
Source organism: Ursus maritimus (assembly GCF_017311325.1). Lineage (NCBI taxonomy): Eukaryota > Metazoa > Chordata > Mammalia > Carnivora > Ursidae > Ursus > Ursus maritimus. The sequence continues at coordinate 21,220,899 of NW_024426885.1, read as the reverse complement.
TGTAGGTTGTATTCCCCAGAAGCAGATGCTGAGATGAACTTTGAGGTGCAAGATATTTTTAAGGGAGTAACACCCATGAAGGGAAAAGGGTGAAAACAGAATTGAGAAAAGTGATAAATTAAATTGCAACTCAGGTCCTTAAAAATCAGTCCACTTTGCAAGGAACTTTTCAATAAATATTGTCCATCAGAGTTGTCCCATGTTGGGTCGAATTGGCTTGGCATTTATATTGCTTCCTTGCTCAGTCATCTGAGGAGCCTTTCCCTGAGAAGGAAATTTCTTCATTTCATGTGACTCTGTGCAGATGAAATAGACTCTACAATTGTTGAAAGGGTGCAGGCTGCTGGCTGACCACAGTTTCTGCAGCTGCACAGTAAAGCTTTCTTTGCAGAGGGCACAGAGGACAGTGCATCTTTATGTACCCTATAGTATCTTAGTCTCTTCCACAAAACCATGATTTCCTAAAGTGTGGGTGCAGTGACTTATTCATCTTTGTGCACAAAACCTGGGTTTAAGCTTTTGAATAATGTTGAATAGAAGAATTAATAAGAAATGAACAGAGTACTGATGGTACTGGTGGCGATGGTAATGAAGATAATGAACGTTAGGTTGATTCTTCTGTGTATTGAACACGTACTATGTTCTCTAGTACCTAGGACTATTCCTGAAACATAATAAATGCTTGATAAATATTTTGAAAAAGTGAAAGAATGAACAAATACACCAGATACTGTGACAAAGACTTTATAAATATTATTATATTTAATTCTCTCTAAATGAAATAAATTTTTTCTTATTTTACAGATGAGGTTAAATATCACAACAACAAACTGAAGAGGGAGGATTTGAATGCAGATCTGTCTGCCATGGTATTTTGCTATTAACCATTCTCCTGTACTGGGCAGTTATTGGCTATCAGCAGAATGAGGGTAAGGTTAGTAGAAACCACAGCACAGTGATTAGACTTCAGGGGTGACTTTATCCCTTGGGAGACCTGACAAGGGCATACTTGAAAGCATAATTTTTTTCTCTTGGATTCTGAGCTGTCAGTCAAAAACTCACTGAAAGGGACTGAAGAACGAGATGGTATCTTGGCCATAGGGAACAAAGCAAGAAGGAGTATTAAGAGCAGAATATTAACTTATCCATAAATTAAGCTGACTTGGTGCTGTATAAGGAGACTTCCAGGGGGTCGAAAAATTAGTCTGCTCAGCCAGAGGTTTGACTATGCCATCAGACTGATCTAGACCAAACCTGGGGGTGGGAGCTACATGTCCCCTAGATTTAGGAACTGAAAGAATACTCTTTCTGAAAGTATCTTACTCTCCTGGCATGACATCTCCATGTCCAGCTCTGTCCTACTATAATATATCCATCATGTAAAGAACCACATGAACAGAGACCAGGTTCAGACCTGTTGCCTTTCTTAGAATATGTATAGCAGAATTGAGTAAAATGAGTTAAAATAATTTTCAGCTTAAAGGCTTAGTCTGTCTCCTATTACATACTACTTAAAAACCTTTAAAATTACATTTATTTAAAATTTTGTTTATGGAAAATGAATTATCTTCCAGGAGATAAGCCACTCATTTTCAGTAAATATAAGTAAGTACCTGTTTTGCATCCATTTCTATTGCATAGGGTTTTTGCCAGGTCTTATCTCTTGGGAAGGGTGAGTTGAGTTCTTTGTTCCATTGTGAATGTTCTTATCCGTAATAAAGAAAGGCAGTAGTGGCTTCTGTGAGTAGAAAAGTTAGAGATTAAGGAACTTGAATTTAGCAGAGGTCAGTTTCCATGCTGCAGGTTATCAGGTTTGTTTTGGAGGAAGAGGCAAATCTGGGTTGCTGAGAAAAAGTAGAAGATCATGTATCTAATTCATTAAGTTGAGGCATCAGGATGTGGGGGCAGGAAACTTAACTCCTGAAAGGAGGCTGTTGGCAGTCAAAGACACTTAGAGATTCTGGGAGAAGATGATAAGGATATAGAGTGTGGATATCCTGGCAAATAAAGTAAACAATTGTAGACAGCTTAGAAGAAGAGGGGAGTTTTCTGACCTTGTGCTATACAGGACACTGTGTACTTTGAAAACAGATGCTGCGTGGGTAACAAGTAAGGATACAAAGGGAAAAGCATTCTTTCTAAGGTTCAGATATTGATGGGAAAGAAGTTCATAAACACATCAGAAGTATGGACTCATTTGGTTGAAACGACACAAATCTAACAGAAACTGGCTTAAGCAAAAGATAAATTTATTGGCTCATCAAGTTAAAAAGCTCAGAACAAGCCTAGATTCAGTCTCAAGTGATGCCTTGATTAAAACGGCTTCTTTTCATCTTTTGTTCTGCATTGTTTTGGCTTCATTTTAACACTCACTTCCTTTTATGGTGACCCCTACAGTTCAAGGTTTACATCCTATTAATTTCAACCTGGCAAAAGAAATGTTCTGTTTCTCAGTGGTTCTAAAAACAAGGTCTGTGAAATAAGTCTCATTGACTCAGGTTGTCTCGGCTTGAGTCACATGTCTACCCATCAACCAATCAGGAGTGATGTTCTGATCAGCCATTCCTGAATCACGTGCTAATCTCTGGAGCTGAAGATGGGGCAAACCCCTCGATTACCATTACGAGGTGGTTTGAGAGTGGCAAATAGGTCATTAAAAAAGAAAATAGGAAGTAAGGGATGAATGCCTGACAGACCAGAACTATTGTTCAATCAATGCTTTGAGCCTCTTGACTTAACTTGCCAGAAACTTCCAGAAATGAAGATTATGAGATTATGCTTTTCTTCTCCCAGTCTTTTGTCTCAAAACCACATACAGAGATCTTATACTTGGTCTCACACCCAATTTACCCTGCATTTCTGGCAAATACACATCTCTTTTTTTTTAATATTTTTTTATTATATTATGTTAGTCACCATACAGTACATCCCTGGTTTTTGATGTGAAGTTCGATGATTCATTAGTTACATATAACACCCAGTGCACCATGCAATACGTGCCCTCTTTACTACTCATCACCAGCCTATCCCATTCCCCTACCCCCTCCCCTCTGAAGCCCTCAGTTTGTTTCTCAGAGTCCATAGTCTCTCATGCTTCATTCCCCCTTCTGATTACCCCACCTTTCTTTATTCCTTTCTTCCCCTACCGATCTTCCTAGTTCTTATGTTCCATAGATGAGAGAAACCATATGATAATCGTCTTTCTCTGCTTGACTTATTTCACTTAGCATTATCTCCTCCAGTGCCGTCCATGTTGCAGCAAATGTTGAGAACTCGTTCTTTCTGATAGCTGAGTAATATTCCATTGTATATATGGACCACAACTTCTTAATCCAGTCATCCGTTGAAGGGCATCTCGGCTCCTTCCATGATTTAGCTATTGTGGACATTGCTGCTATGAACATTGGGGTGCATATGGCCCTTCTCTTCACTACGTCTGTATCTTTGGGGTAAATGCCCAGTAGTGCAATGGCTGGATCATAGGGTAGTTCAATTTTTAACTTTTTAAGGGACCGCTGCACTGTTTTCCAGAGTGGCTGTACCAACTTGCATTCCCACCACAATGTAGGAGGGATCCCCTTTCTCCACATCCTCTCCAGCAATTGTTGTTTCTTGCCTTGTCAATTTTTGCCATTCTAACTGGCGTAAGGTGGTATCTTCAAAGAACTTCTCAAACTCAATACGCGAGAAACAAATAAACAAATCATAAAATGGGCAGAAGATATGAACAGACACTTTTCTAATGATGACATACAAATGGCTAACAGACACATGAAAAAATGTTCAAATACACATCTCTTTACAAATATTTCATCAGTTTTGATGTGTGCCTCAGAGCTCTAACATGTTGAAAGTGTTTCTTTAAGGTTTGCTGGCATCTCCCCTGAATGCTCTCCGTGGGCTTTTTCCATTTTCCATGCCCCCCCTCCAGGCTCATCAGTCTTGGGACACTGCTGGCTTCATCGATATGTTAACACTGTTTGACATTCTATATGTGTGCATTCAAGCAGTGAGGGAGACTTATCGCAGGCATCAGAATCTTGTCGATGTGTTGTCTTAAGTACTAGGGAGTCTTTATAATAAACCGAAGGGCAGACAGTGACATTCTGATTGCCCAGTTTATCGTGGAGCTAACAGGAAAGACATAATGAGTGATGTTGGATTCACTGAGGTGAAAGAGAAAGGGTGGGTTGTTGAATATGTCCAGGAGAATCTCTTAATTTTTATCTAAGTGGCAGAAGATCCAGTCTTGGAAACTGGTCCATTTGTGAACAGCCATCCTTCTAGTTTGAGTCTCAGGTAAAAACAGCATTCAGCGTCCACCTTGTAGCTCGGCAGGTGTGCAGGGGATTTTCTCACAAACCCTTGACTCGGACAGGAACTTCTGCATTAAGTCATGGCATCAGAATGGCACAATGCTTTGCCACATAGGCTATTAGAGATTAAAGGTGATACAGTGCTGAGCTGACAGTGAGAGGTTCATTTCCTTTCAGGCTCTGCTAACTTTATGCTGTTCCTTGGCCTGGGGGCTTCGGATTAAAACCTCACCAGGCATTTTTCAGGTGGGAGACCATGTTATGAGGGAGTTGGGGAAGAAAGCATATTTGGCTCAACTCAAAGGAATTACCCCTGTGGGAATAGCCTTCAGAACGCATGATTTGTTGATCATGGGTCGGAAGTATGGTTTCAAATATAAAGCATTTACAGCATCTAGAGCAGAAATCATACATGGGGGATGGTCAGCCTTGTCCAAGTCTGACCAAGGTTCCTTATCTCATCATGTAGCTATAGTAAGAAGATAAATTCCCAAGAGACCTTAATATCTAATCTTACTTTTTTCTCCCTTTCAGCAGAATTTTCCATAACTATCATATCAAGAAGAATACACCATCTCTATGCACAGACTTCTAGAAAAATAATTATTCTACATTAATGGACTTTTAATGATGTGACTATCTTAATTTCTGACATTTTAAAAAATATGTAAATTCCACATAATCAGTCAGGGAAGTGAAAGATAAAACTTCTGCTGTGAATCCTAGATATGCTCTTCTTGGGAGAATTATGCTATTCTCATGACCATCACAAGCCTAAGATGTTACTAAGGTCACATTAACTCTTTTAGAATTCCTGGGTCGTGAAAAGACTCATGAAGGTTAAGAGACTATAACTTCCAGGCAGGCTGCATATAACAGAATGAGATGCGACACAGTGCTGGAGTAGAGTAGGCACTCAAGGAGACAAAAATGTACCATATGAATAAGTTAAAATACATGGTATGCTAGTGAAAAATTCTCCGGAGAAAAATTAAATAGGCAAAGATGCCAGGGGATGGGGGTCAGAAGAAATAGGATAGTTAGAGAAGGCTATTTAAGGAAAGAGCTGAAAGCGGTGAAGAAGAGAGTTAAGCCTACCTGAAAGGGGAACAAGAAGAACACAAGAGATGTAAGGTAGGGTCACAGCCCTTGTGCTCAAGAAGGAAGCAGATGTGCCTGTAGAAGAAAGAGCAGAGTACCTGAGGTAAATATTGTTTTCCCATCCCAGATCTGAGATGATATGAGCTATTTGATGGTCTTTTCAGCACTACAACAGCATGTTTCATGCATTTGTTGTTGGTCATTGTTGTTGCTTTACGTCTTTGTGCTCCGAGAAGGTGAAATACTTTCATTTTGCATTTAGTTATCATGCTTCATTAATCTCTTTAATCTATGGTAAATCTGTCACATTTCTTTTCATTCATGACATTTTCATTTTCAAACAATAATGGACAAATATCTTATAGAATGGCCTTTAATCTTGCTTTTTCTAATTTTTCTCCATTATTGAATCCAGGCAAAATTCTGAGTGAGTCTACACTATAAAAGTAATACTGTCTGTTCTTTCCACTACTTCCCAGCAAGAGGCATACCTATGTGCCCCACCATCAATGATGGTGCTCTGTATTTCTTCTTGGCAAAGATGCTTTTTCTGCTTTGTTATTAGTAAGTAATCTTGGAGATTGTATAGATGTTCTCTTCCCAAATTCCTTGCACCCAACAGTTTTAGCAATAATCTATGATTTTTTTTTCTGTATTATTTATCACATTGGTGGTTTTCCAAAGTTGTTTTTTTTTCCCCTGTTTATCGTGTATTCTGTATATATTATCTACTATTATTCTGTGAAGAAGCATTAGTCATTGGTAAATCACATTTTTTGGTGGGATGAGGGAGGAATGGTACATTCTGAAATTTGTATATGACTATTGGTATAGAAAATACTCAGTGAAATATTTCTCATGGCTCAGATATAAACTAGATTAATTGTCAAAGAAAATCTTGTGCTCCCTAGGTCACAAATTATGTGCCCAGCTGAATAGCCCAGCACTCTTCAAAAGGATAAATCACTATAGGGTCAGTTCCTTGGCACCAGCCTTTGTCTTGCCTTTTCTCATGTAGTTGGTCTTTCTCCTCCCTGCTGTTTCTGTCATCATTGACTCCATCTGTTCTCATAGGCTTATTCAACTATGTAAATCTCTCAGACATTTTGTAACAGTTGGGAATATTACTGAGCTTTTCAGTAAGATGCAGTTGAAAGCATTGGACTGGGAGACTAGAGTCATGGATGATAATCTAGACTCTGCTGCTAACTAGCTCTGTGAACTTCAGTTTCAGCATCTGTGAAAAGAAGACGCTAAACTTAAATCAGTTCACTTTTACTGTTGTTCTGGGATTCTACGTAACTATCTACTTTTACATGAAATGTGTTAGTGGGTTACTAAGCATTTTATTCATTCTTAATTATTTCTAGGTCTTCAAGACTATTAGTGAAACTTGTATTTCCCTAAAATAATTCTTTGAGAGGAGAGGCCACAACCGAAGTGTGATATCTGATACTCTCATCATTGCCAGCATTTACTGAGGGCTTACTGTGTGTCACATGTTGTGCCAAACACTTTACATATATTTTAACATTTAATCATTTTAACCTTTCCTTAGTCCCACCGAAGAGGTGCTATTATTATCTCAATTTTAAATATGAGAAAGATCAACTTTAAAAAATTTTGCCCATGATCAGTTAGGAAATGCTAACTCAAGTCTTAAATTCGAGTTTGTCTATATCAAAGCCCATGATTTATATCCTTGTGCTAAATTTGCTCCCATATGTGTACAATAGGAATGATAAATTACTGGGTACTTCCAGGTGCCTCTTATAAAATCATTAACCTAGGAGGAAGAATGGATTTTCATTCTCAGATCCCCTTCCTCAATATATCCCCTCAGTACTCATTATCAGCCCCCATCCAGTGAAAATAGACTCAGTACCATCCATGGTAAGATTTCCATTTCTATAATTTCGTCCTTAAAATATTTCCCTTAAATGTTTAAAATATTGAATTTTAAAGAAGCAATTGAATCTCTCCTCTGTTTCTATGCTAAAGAAGACTTTATTTTTGTTAAATTTAATCCATGAATTTTCAGGCAGTGAAAGTTTCAATGACTCATAAAAGCATTAAAGTATCCAACCACAGTAATCCATAAATAAAAGGCAGAAGCACAGGATAATCCTCTGTTGTATATTTAACTTGAAAACTAACAATGGAACAAGACAAATTAGCTTCCCACCTCCTCCCAGCCTCAAATCTTTGCCAATGGAAAGTAGTCTGTCTTGTTACTTAATTGCATTTCTTTTTTTTTTTTTTAAAGATTTTATTTATTTATTTGACAGAGACAGAGACAGCCAGTGAGAGAGGGAACACAAGCAGGGGAGTGGGAGAGGAAGAAGCAGGCTCCCAGCGGAGGAGCCCGATGTGGGACTCGATCCTGGAAGGCCAGGATCACGCCCTGAGCTGAAGGCAGACGCTTAACCGCTGTGCCACCCAGGCGCCCCACTTAATTGCATTTCTTCACTGAAAAGTGAAGCTAGCCATATATCCCCAAAACCAATCAGAGGAAAGGAAAGAGAATCGCCCCCTCTCTTTGGACAAGGATGTTGTCCAATTTCCTAGGCATCCTGGACTTGCTGTCACTCTTTCTCTTCCCCTAGTTTTTGCTAACATAAAGATTTCAGAGGGGTGCCTGTTGGAAATGCTTTGCATGGCTCTATGGCTTGCATATGTTTACACACTGTGCTTCCAAAATTTCTCTACGACCTTGAGTCATGCATTCTAAGATAAAGAAATAAAATCTTTCAATTTCTCTCATTTTAAAGAAGGAAGTTCAATTCTGAAAGATATAGTTATGTTGACAATGATTCAACCTAACTTGTAATCATGAGGAAAATGACAAAAGAAAAAAAAACTTATTGTGAGAAGTGAAGAGTCATATACATCTTCTGAGTGCCTGCTGGATGCCACTTCCGGCTTTATAAGGTTTAGGATGGTAGGAAAAACACAGACAATGGTTATGTGAGATCTATCCTCAGGAAAATTAGTAGTATGTATGTATATGTCATCACATGCCTACCGTAGATAAACCCTCATAGGCATTATATTAATTTTTGCTCCAACTGAACAGACTAGACAATAAATAGAAAACATTTATGGTCTTTAAATGTCCACTTTCTGTAAACAGTATGCACTGCTGAGTGGGAATTGAGGCAGTGCATAGACTCACAGTCCGGTTGAGAAAGTTGAACTCATAAAATGTTAGTAATATAAAATAGCCTATTATTAGGCACAGAGTTGTGTGATGCAGATTGTTGTATGAGGTTAAGTGGAGACCCAGGTCTCTTAGGAAAAGCCTAGTAGGATGTAGGCAGGTTTACAGGAAAAACAGCAGCATAAGAAAGCACATTAATGTGGGAAAAGCAGTCAACCACACAGTAACTTTTCCAGAGTTACACATAGTATATTGTTAGTAGGGTGGGTTTAAAATTAAATCGTAGGAAAATGTACAGCACCTTTTTGGAGATGAAATGGACTTTTCTTATATGGTATCATACACTTTAACGACCATTCAGGGCTGAAGCTCCTGGGGATTATCTTGATAAAACCAATCAAGTCACATCAAGGAACAAGTCATAAATAGGCAGAGAGACTCAAAGATTCTTTTGAATAGTCCCCGCTTTCAGAGACATCCTTTAGATTTCCTTTTTGTTTTAATTTTATTTTAATTTTAAAGTAGTTTAACTTGGATTTTATTGTGTCACTGCTAACAAAATAAAATTGGCTGACATAATACAGAAGAACGAGATGAACAAGAAGTGATTGAAAGGCAGGGATCATCCATCAGAGAGGCTGGGGAAATTATGGAGAAGGGCTATCCCTAATATTCTTACATTTATAGAGAATAAATGTGTTTCACTTTAATTACCCACTCAGTAAATATTGTGATTTATCTCCATTCATGAAACCCTGCAAAAACCTGCCCTGGCTGAGCAAATTTTGAGATTTCCAGTTGAAACATAAAGCAGAAGAAAGCTAATATATATTATTTAGCAACCAAGACCAGTCTTGTTTCATTCAATTTTGTTTAAAAATACTAAAGTTTGGTAGATACTGGGAAGACATGCATTTTCCAATAACCAGACATCATTTATTTAACTTATACTTGGCTACAATGTGCTTTATATTATTAGTCACTTCACAACCTAACTTCTGCCTTCAGAATAGAGGCTGCCCCTCTTGTCTGCAGCCTCTCATCTCTTCTCTTCCTCAGTGAATCGGTTTTACTTTTTTTCTCTCTCTTGTCCCTTCTCTCTCATTTCTTTCAACAAGAGAGAGAGAAAGAATTAATATAATTAATATGAACTGGGCAAATGACAGATGGGTAAACTTCAAATTGTTTTCTTAAAGGAATATCATGCTATTTATGTTGTTATGTATCCACAAAAGACACACTTTCCATTCTTCATCCCACACATATGTGGAAAGAAAGCAATGATTTGCTTGGCCTCACATCTTAAATAAAACTAAACTCCTCTGAGAAGCTCTGTGTTTTGATGGTCATGTCTCACTCTGATAAAGGGTGCTGTAATGGGTAGAAGGGAGGTAAATTTGAGTTTATAATGAGGACGATTCTTTATCATTCCTAACAGGTCCTGTGCTCTGAGTTGGCAGTAATGAAAGAAGAGCCTCATGACTCATAAAAAACATAAATACACTTCCTGTAACACTTCACTGTAACTCTGCTGGAATTAACCCCAGAATGCCCATGGAGGTGTCATATCCAGGAGCTTTTACAGAAATTACTCAGGTGAGAAGGAGTTTAGAAGAACAATGTTAGTGTCCCTTTCAAAGAGTCACTCTTTGCTCAGGTATCATCACAAATGTAGAGCAGTGTGAAGGGAGCTACTAACACTATTAAGCCATGTGCAGACTGGATCTACAGAGAGGCTTCCAACTGGATGATTCGAACCAAGAGTCCAAAGGGGAGAAGATATGAGGGAGATGACTCCATGTGAAAGGCTGTTAAAGGATAAATGAGTGGCCCTAAAGGGCAAGAGCTTAAAGAAGGGATGTTTAGCCACACATTAAAGAAAAATGCCACCTGGCACTCTCTGCCTTATTCCTTTCCCTTCCTCTCTTACTCCAATGCACACTTCTGCCATTTGGAAAGAGACACCTTATGAATCTGAATATATCTATATTCATAATAGAGGAAGGACTTAGAAGATGCTTAAAATAATAGCAGTCATTTTTGTTATTGTCTTGTCCAGCTTTTTTCCATCCCTCTTTTCCAACTCAACTCTATCAGCTGTGATTCAAAATAATGGCATCAGATTGAGTTTCCATGAAAGTAATGTCAAATAAGTTACCTCTCCTGTGCTCTAATCCATTTATTGTAGGTGTTTAGAGGGATTCTGAGGCATGGCCCGGTCTTACAAACAGTGCTAGGACTCAATAGTGATGGCTGCAGTACATGGGAGAGAAGAGGGATGTTGTCTGTGCCTTCCATTTCCTAAGCCCCATCTTTAAGAACATACATAGGCACAAATATGATTTTTAAAGATTTTATTCATTTAATTAATTTATATTTATTTGTTTATTTATTTGAGAGAGAGAGAGATAGAGAGGGCACAAGTCGGGAGAGGAGCAGAGGGAGAGGGAGAGAGAGAGAATCTCAAGTAGACTTTGAGCTCAGCACAGACTGACACAGGGTTTGATCTCACGACCCTGAGATTATGACCTGAGCTAAAATCAAGAGTTGGACGTTTAACCAACTGAGCCACCCAGGCACCCCCAAATATGATTTTTAAACCTATTATAGAAATAATTTGTTATCAGGACTGATGCTAGGGGTCTGGAACCTGCAACCATTCTGGCATTAAATCACAGTGACTACAGCTGATCCTTGATACTCTTAAGGGAATCTCTTCAGAGTCTTTGCAAATCCTCAACCTTGGTAACAGTGCTCAGCATTTACTAATCATCTATTATGTGTCAGACACTGTTCCAGTTCTTTATACGCATTGTCTTTTTTTAAACATTTAGAACAGCATTATGAACTAGGTGCTTTTATAAATTAGGAAATAGGTTTAGGGAAGTAATTGTTCTTGATTACAAAGCATAGTTAACTACTTTGCTTTAAGGGCATAGCACTAATTGAGATAAAGATGCAGGATAGTCAGGTAGGGACAGTCACCAGCTCATAAATTGCTCTTTCTTACCAGCCTCAGTACTAACCCATTCAAATTCTGGCGAGGTGTTTTGCATGCACTGTCTCAATCTCCACAATGACTCTATTGAGTAACTGTGGATATTTCTAGACAGTGACTGGCATGGTCAATCACACATAGTTAAAATTGAATTTATACTCATCAAGGAACAATTGTGGTCCCAATTATCTTTCATGACTACCTTTAGAAGAATACCTTCTTGGGAACAGGAAAACAAGTAAGCAAGACATTGGGGGTCCATATTCATTCCCTATAATGGAATCAGTCAATAACGCTGTGCTGATGTGTCAGTATAGAGGAGATCCAGAAGGAGTGGGATGCTATATTTATGTGTCTTTATTATAAGATCATATCAAACACAATTTCATTGCAGGTGAATATTTTATAAATCTCACTTTTTTCGTAATTCCTTATGTATCTTATGTCTCTTTTGCCAGTTAATTCTAATGACTTATTTTAAGGACTAAAACCAGCTATGGAAATTGAAACATTAGCAGAGAGAAGGAGGAAGATATTATTCCATCAGCTATGTCTACACTCCCTTACATAAATTGCCTCTTGAGAATCTAGTTCAAGTTGATTTATTTTCATTAGAACTTTAAAACGCCATTTCTGGTTTTGATCAGTGAGGTCAAATCATGCTATGCTCATCCTCAGTCCATATATTTGCTAGGAAACACACATACAGATGGCATATAATTCATATAAGGAGGCAACAAGCTACAAACATAATCCTTCAAATTCAGACATTATCATTATTAACAGAGGAACAGCTAGTTGTTTCCACTGTTTCTCATACATATCCTCTTTGGAAAAGCAAAAACTGCTCTCCTTAATTCCTACAATTATTCTGCTGTTTCATCTGAGAGACAGTGAGCATTTTGGGAAGAAGGCTCTACTGATAGAAATCTAATAATTTCAGTACCACGCTCTTAGAGAGAAAATGTCTTATTACTAACAAGAGCATAAGGCCTATGTATGAAATGGAAAACACCAAAAATATCTAGGTATAGCTGTAAGTATAAAAGAAATAGAAGACAAGGATAGCAAGTGCCACACTATCATGAATGGGACAAGGACTCTGGACTCCCACAGACTCAGATTCAAATCTTCTGACCACTTCCAACAAGCCAGGTGACTCTGGGCAGGTTACATTATATTGCCGAAACTATTTACTCATCTGTGAAATTGAGACCATGACACCAGGGTTGTGGTGATTACTAAGTGATTGTGCACACGTTATCTAGCATATAAAGAATACTGGCAAAAGAGAAATGAAGTACATAATGAATTGTACAAACAAGTGAGATTTATAAAATACAGTGTTTTATAGTTTAGTAAAGACTATTTATTTTCCTGGAACCATCCCATCCCTCAAATCGACCAATGAAACATTTCAAGAACATCTTATTTGAAACAATGAATGATCAAGTTATTTTTCTGCAAAGATTGTAAGCCAGGGGCCACTGTATGAGAGCATTTCATCCAAGAAGGAGGTTGACAGAAAAAGAGATGTGTAGCTTGCATACTTATGTACATACTCACAGGGGTGATATAGAGGCATAAAGGAGCGGAATCTAAGCCAACCTGGGTTCAAGGAATCACAGAAACTTTCTAGGAGTGAAGATCTGAATTAGCTTAAAAAATAATGCAAATAAAGCACACCATAAAAAAGGAAACAGCATGTGCCAAGATTTTGTGGAATCATTGAAGAGATTTGAGTTTTGGAGAAGGAAAGAAATTAAGAATGGTTGGAGTTATAGATTATGAACAAGGACTTCATGATCTGTGAGGTTGCAGGGCTTCACATAAATTGTTTAAATTTTGAATTTAAATTTAAATTTTTAAATCCGCATCCCTTAATTGCAAAAGGGAGTTGTGATGTCAACTGCAAATCAGTAATGCAGATAATAGGGGCTCTAACTATGGACTCTGGGAAACAAACTGAGGGCTTCAGAGGGGAGAGGGGTGGGGGATTGGGATAGGCCGGTGATGGGTAGTAAGGAGGGCACATATTGCATGGTGCACTGGGTGTTATATGCAAATAATGAATCATGGAACATTGCATCAAAAACTGGGGATGTACTGTATGGTGACTAATATAACAAAATAAAAATTATAAAAAAAAATAAGAGCTCTAACTTCTAATAGTTTTTTTTTTAAGTTTTTTTTTTTATTTATTTGTGTGACAGAGAGACAGCCAGTGAACGAGGGAACACAGTAGGGGAATGGGAGAGAAGAAGCAGGCTCCCTGTGGAGGAGCCTGATGTGGGACTTGATCCCGGAACGCCGGGATCACGCCCTGAGCCGAAGGCAGACGCTTAACGACTGCGCTACCCAGGCGCCCCAAGAGCTCTAACTTCTGAGCAAGGAGAGCTAGAACCTTCGAATAATATGTCAATTCAAGGAAATAAAATGAAATAAAATTATAGAGAGGGATGATGCTGAATAGACAGATGGTCCACGTTCTTAGTAAACAGAGGGAGACATACATTCTTATATGATTTTTGCTCCTGCTACTTAGGTGGGTGTAAAATGCCCCCCACTTACATTCTGTATCTTTTCCCTTCTTTAAACCCTTTGAGGTGGCATTCTTTTTTTTTTTTTTTTTTAAGATTTTATTCATTTATTTGACAGAGAGTGAGACAGCGAGAGAAGGAACACAAGCAGGGGGAGTGGGAGAGATGAGAAGCAGGCTTCCCCCTGAACAAGGAGCCTGATGTGGGGCTCGATCCCAGGACGCTTAACGACTGAGCCACCCAGGCAACCCTTGAGATGGCATTCTATTCAAAGCTATAGATAAGTAAGTTCTTCCTACCTGTGCCTCACTTGCCAATATGATTCGTGTATTCTACAAACGTACTACAAACTTTTTTTTTTCCCACGTACACAAAGTCTGTACATACAAAAGCTTCCCTAAGTGATAGAAATTCTATGTGTTTGAGAATCGCTCTGGGAAGAAATCTTCAGACCAGGCTTACCTGTAATGCATGATTTCTGTTGATGTATGCCCTGGCCACAAAGCATTTCTTCCCCTGTAATATTTTATCAGAAAATACATATTCCTTTTCAATTTTATTTTGTCTCATACAGGCATGTGAATACAGTTTCAAACAAAGACAGCATCTGGATAATCTCCACTCTGATGGTTCCTCTCTTGTCTAAGCTATATACTGTTATATATTGTATTACAATTATTATAAACAATGTGGTAGCAAATGAATAGGGGCTTTGGAGACAGGTAGTCCTGAGTTCAAATTGGATCTCGAACGCTGCTATGTCTGTGAACTTTAAATATTTATTTAATCTCTCCATATCTCAGTTACCTTATTTTAAAACTGGGAATAATAATACTGACTTTATGGTAGATGTTAAACAAAATAATGCATAAACCTTCCTTGTTCCATACATAGAAGTGAGCCACAAACATTAGCTTTGCCTTCCTTCTAGTAACCTGAATAATCCATGAGGGCAGCAGCCTTTTGTAGTTTGAGCTAAGTATCTTTAAAAACATCTGGCTGAGTAAAGCCAATGTGGGTATTCAATAGTCAGTGAAAGGGGGAATAGCTAGGAGTATACTCCCAGGAGAAGTAATTAGTTACTAACATTTTTCAAATATATGGAAGGGTTAAAAGCAGGTGAGGGATCATGAGAGAACATCATTGTGTGTGTGTGTGTGTGTGTGTGTGTGTGTGTGTGTGTGTGTGTGTGTGATGGGTACTGTTCTGAGATGTCAAATTAAAACCAGCCTTTCCTATTTTACCATGGTACAATTGTGTCCTAATTTGACATGAGAGTCCAAGATGCCTCCTTCGGTTGTTTGGTGCAGGGAAGAGGGTTGTACTCCTTTCAGGACCAAGACTGGCATCTGGTTACAACCTAGAAACCTCATGTGACAATGAGGGGATACTTTTTTCAGAAGTCTGTGCCATTCTCAGCTGGATCACATGGCCACGATGGAGGGTATCTGGTATGATATACCAGCAAAGAGTCTTTTTTTTTTTTTTTTTTTTGATCCTTAAATCAGGGACATGCCTCAGACAATTGGGATGTTCTGTCCTGAGGTGCCCTAATCACCTAACATATAATCTCCCCTAGAGCTGATCTTTATCCCAGGTGTCATGATGCTGCAGTAAATGCTATCTGTGGTCTTGGAAATTTTATGCCACAGTAACAAATTATAGGTTATAAAAATAAAAAGAGAATAGGAAAGTAGCCTTAAAGTAAGTACTGAGCAGGCAGAGTCAGGGGTGGACCTAAGCTAATTGGCTTCCTGACAGAGTTCTTCTCCAGGGTCTCCAGGCGGCCTTTTATTTTAATTAGTGTTTGGAAGATTAGAGTCTTCTCAAAGCCCTCAGGTACAGTGTGGGATGGCTCAAGAGAGTACACTCTGGAACAGGCCTTGAGGTTTCAAAACTCAAACCCGATGTCATCCAAGAAGGTACAGTTGCAGCTTACTGTTAATTATTTTCCTGACTCAATTTCTCCTACAACTACAGACAAGTGGTCTTCTTCGCATTTTATGGGTAATACTGAAGCTAAGAACTATTTTCTCTGTGAAGCAATTGTTGGATTAAAACTCAAGTGTTAACATCCCATGGCTTAAGACAAAATAATCTCTTGGCAAATGGCAAAATTTTAATGGTAAAATTTATTCTGTGATGAGAGGTTATCAGAAAAATATAACATTATTGGATTAGGAAAACACAAGACATCAGTTATGCTTCCTGATAGACAGAACCAACTGTCTTCTCTAATCAAAAATACTCTGGGTCTATTTATCCTGGATTTTCAGTAGTTTGTAGTTGTTTACTAAGTACTAATTTAAAAGAAAATGAGTTCATGCTTCTCTAATGTTTATTGTGTCTACAAATGATTCAGGGATTAAAGGGTACACATGTACACAGACATCTATGGTTTACACACAAGAAGGTGAAACAGCTGCCTCCCAGACACAAACTCGAGGATGCCATGTAGCATGGACTGAGGACACTGGGTGTTGCCCCATGATTTAGGAAAAGTCTGCATTCGATCTCTATACTTATTTTTAGCTATGTCTTTCATGCCTTGTGCTTCCAAATCTCAAAACATCACAGGGACACCTCACTATAGATTCTCAGGAATCATGAAATAAGAAATCTAATAGGACATAGTATATAACTGGAGGGGAAGAAATGTGCTCCTCTTTGAAATCAGGAAAAAGATAATGCACTCAGCTCTATCTTCCTAGGTCAAGAGTGGAAGGGAACCCTGGAAAAATCTTCAAGAGTTATTATTACTATGACTGTTCCCTGTTAAGAATGACATGAAGAATTGGACCAAAAGACTGTGACCTCTTGTTTTATTTTATTAATGTATTTTAATAATTTTATTGTGATATAATTCACAAACCAAAAATTTCACCTCTTTACAGGTAGAATTCAATGTTTTTTGAATTTTCATGAAGTTGCAACTATCACCACAATCTAATTTTAAAACACAGTCTCATTTTGTCCCTCTACAAGAACCCCAGGCACTTTACAGTCACTTCTATCTATCCCCCTTCTTCTAGCTGTAGCAAACATTAATCCAATTTCTGTCTCTGTAGAATTACCATTATGGACATCTCATATAAATGGAATCATACAATATGTTGTCTTCTGTGACTAGTTTCTTTCTAGTAGGATACAGTTTTCAGGGTTCATTCATGTTTTAGCACATATCGGTACACCATTGATTTTACTACAGAATAATATTCCATTGTATGGATATATGGATATATAACATTTATTTCTCTATTCATGAGATGTTGAAAATTTAGGTTTTTCTCACTTTTGGCAATTATGAACAGTGCTCCTATAAACATTTGAGTGCAGGCCTTTGTGTGAAAATATGTTTTCACTGCTCTTGAGTATATAGGAGTGGAATTCCTGGATCATATTGGTAACTCTATATTTAAACTTTTGAAAAACTTCTAGAGTTATCCAAAGCAGCTGTACCATTGTACGTGCTTACCAATGGTATAGGAGCATTCTAATTTCTTCCTCTCCTTATCAAAACTTGTTATTATCTGTCTTTTCAGTTGTAGCCATCCTGGTGGGTGTAGAGTGATAGATTGTAGTTTTGATTTTCATTTCCTTAGTAACTAATAGTGCTGAGCATCTTCTCATGATGTTATTGATCAATTGCATATCTTCTTTGTGAAACTTGTACGCCTAGGGGATGGATGAAGAGCTTAGGTGTTTTTTTTTTTTTTTAATTATGATATGGTATTCACCATACAGCACATCATTAGTTTTTGATGTAATGTTCCAAGATTCATTGTTTGTGTATAACACCCAGTGCTCCATGCAATACGTGCCTGCCTTAATACCCATCACTGGGCTGGCCCATCCCCCCACTTCCCTCTAAAACCCTTAGTTTGTTTCCTGGAGTCCATAGTCTCTTGTGGTTCATTTCCCCCTCTGTTTACCACACCCCCCTTCGTTTTCCCCTTCCTTCTCCTACCTATCTCTCTGCTATTCCTTATGTTCCACAAAGGCACTACTGGGTATTTACTCCAAAGATACAGACGTAGTGAAGAGAACGGCTGTATGCACCCCAATGTTCATAGCAGCATTGTCCACAATAGCTAAATCGTGGAAGGAGCCGAGATGCCCTTCAACAGATGACTGGATTAAGAAGTTGTGGTCCATATATACAATGGAATATTACTCAGCCATCAGAAAGAATGATTACCCAACATTTGCATCAACATGGATGGGACTGGAGGAGATTATGCTAAGCAAAATAAGTCAAGCAGAGAAAGACAATTATCATATGGTTTCACTCATTTGTGGAAGAGCTTAGGTTTTTAACAGGAAAATTTTCCAGATTGATATTCATTCACAAAGGAAAAGCCGGGCATTTATATGACCAATCAGTTTTCGAAAATTTTTAGAAATATTTGAAAAGGACCTCCCGTGCAGTCCTATAGCCACTGATTTACTAAATGAAGCATGGCATTCAATTACCTAATTTTTAAAATATGTATTTTAGCAGTCAGTGTTAACAGGCCACAAAAAATGCATTTAGTCTCATTCATATCCAGTCTGACTATATGACTTAGGGGTCACCTTATACACAGGACACTCTTCACGCTTCTCATATAGGAATATGGAGGTGAGATGGGTGGAGGCAGCATGTTGAGATGCTCCCATAACTCGTCTAGGGTCTGATGATGAGAGAGTGCCTATTGGCAGCCCAGCGAGGTAATTTTGAGATAATCCAGAAACTGGAGACAAGAGAGGCATATGAATCTGTGAGTATGGCCAGTGTCACTCTCGTAGGATCCCTATATTTGATACCAAGAGAACTGACTTCTACTGCCTAGTCTGAAGGAAATGTTTATAGATAACATTTATTAAAAACTTATACCCCAAATCACTGCACCATACTACCTCTGCCTAACACATTAGATATCTCATCGCAAAGCAACTAAAATACACATTTATTATTACATCAGTTCCATATATTACATAATATTGTCATGGGCTCAAATAAAAAGGGTAGATATGAAAATGCTTATAAAATTATGCAAAACTTTGGAAAAGTAGTATGGTAAACTTTATACCGCAGAAGCTAGCCAGTTCACAAGGAGTGTGATCCCTTCTACATGGCACAAGCACCACTGAGCTCCATGGGAAGTGGGAATGTGGCCTTGGAACTTGCAAGAGTCCCCATTCTAAAAGAAACTGAAAAGATACAACTTTAGCATAAAATCTGAAATTTAAATATTATCTCAGCTAGGATATTCAGGTTAAAAAATGTATGGGCTCTGTCTTGAGATGTCTGTACCAAGGGAATGGAAAATTGTATTGTTACAAAGAGCCCTTGAACAGTAGGGAGGAGACTAATTCTGTTGTATGAATTCTGGAAGTCAGTTAACCTCCTGGTGCCTCAAGTGCCTAATTTGAACATGATTATGATGACAGGAATTTGGGCCAAGCGTTCTTTCGATTCTGTTTATATCAGCCTGGTCACAACTTTAAAATCTTAGATTCTCATGTTGGTAATGGCCTTTGTCTTTAAGCACCTTGCATTGCTAAGAAATGAAAATAGATGAAAAAAATGTAGGAAACATTTTATTGAAGCCTAGGCAAATACAAATACCACTCCCCCAAATTACCTTTGGTCTTCACATGTCAAGCGAAGGATTGGTTAGAACAGGGAAAGAGAAAATTAAAGATGGGTTACATGACAGAGAACAAAAAGGACATAGACAACCAAGGCTCTAGATATGGAGTGTATTTGACTAGATCAGGGAGGCAAACAAAAGGTTGGGTTTCAAACACTCAGATTTTGGGAAACAATGTAAAACAACCTCAAAGGAGAGAAGTCAAGGGTGTTTATAGTAGGTGTTTTCTAAGTAAGGGCTGTCAAGTGGGAAGAGAGGTTAAATTTGTTCTTTATGATCACAACAGTGGAATCCAAAATGGATTTTAGCATTAGAGGAGGAAGGAGGGAAGAAATAGATAAAGTGAAGGTTGAAGATTCTTAGCGTTTTATTCTAGTCTATTCAGATTGATTGAATAGAGTATTTCAAGTCTGAGTGTCTATGGGAGTAATATAGGAGGTGGGTTCTTTAAATCTATTCTAGCCCAGAGATTCTCTTTAAAAATCTTCTACTTAGTGTATACTCTGATCTGGTCCCTGTGATCATCTCTTTTTATGTTCATTATATTATACCTTATCTTTATCCCAACTCTCTGGGGGTATGTTGGAATTTATAGATATGCAACGTGAAGCTTTGAGAAGTTATATAGCTCATGTGTGGTGGACCAGAAATTTTGTTTCTGCTGATTTTGACTTCCAAACCTCTTCATCACTACACATACTGCACACAGTGTCTTATTGTATGCCTAGGAAGTATAGGGTATTTTTGGAGACTTGAAATGTGCCTCTAGGAAAGGAATAATACCTGTGATAAGTTTGTGAACAGAACACTCGAGGGGAACATTTGAGATTGCCAGTTTCCTGACCTACCCCTGTGATCTCAGCTCACATCTGTGAGTTTATGAGTAAAATTAATTCGAGGGGCAGGGACAAGGACACAAGGGCAAGAAAGCAAAGGAAAATCTGAGAAAATTTTATTTTTAAAATGTAATGATATTTATCCAATGAATTCCAAGGGTTGTCTGTCCATGTATAATGCAACCCTGCTCTCAACGTAATGCAGAGCTTTCTCAAAATGAACTGAAGGAGCAGAAATGTGATGAACATGTAAAGCAACCAATAATACAAATACAATCAGGATGACCTGTGGAGGGAGCTGCGCCCTTGGTGCTGTAAATTTCAATTTTCCGTGTCTCCACATCAAAGTAATGCAGAGTGGCCTTTTCAGATGACCAGGCAGTTCTGTTTACTTCTTTATTTCTTCCCCCAGGACAGGAAAAGGGAAATAAGAAAACCATGTTTTCTTTCTTTCTTTCTTTCTTTCTTTCTTTCTTTCTTTCTTTCTTTCTTTCTTTCTTTCTTCTATCCATTTCAAGCTGACTGAATTTTTCTAAATTAAAATGGGATATGGTTAAATAAAGGTCAGTCCAGCCTTGACGCGTTCTTCATTAACAGTAAATCGACATCTAGCTGTCTTTGCTCCCACCTCTTTTACTAAATCAAGATGCTTGAAGGAAGATGTCTTTAATATGGGCTGGTGAAACATAGAATATATATCCAGAATCATCAATAGCAGAGGCAAGAAGCAATTATTATTTAAGTCAATATATTTATTTTATGTGCATAACAGCACTGTAAATATAATAACTAGATTTAATACCACACTATTAATTCTAGAAATAATTACTTTTCTGCAGAAAAACAGTGACCCAATTGCATCGTATAGTTGCGCTTACTCAGAGGCCTTTGCTCCTGCAGTTACAGAAATATTAAAAGTCATAAAGCGTCTACAACATTCTGTAGTACTTTCCTTTTTAACGAAGTCTCTATGTTGATACTCTTTTTATAGCCCAAAATGTACGAGCTCTCTAGAGAGGTTAGACAGATTTCTGTCAATAGATATGGTCTTAAGTGAAAGGAAAGAAAGGCAACAATCAAACAATTAGGGGACAATTAAACTGGAGCAAAAAGAACAAAATGTAACCGTGAAGCGTGCTTCAAAGTAATATTTGGGTTTGGCCTATGTTCAGAATGTCTTAGGAACTGATTACATGTTTAATTGTTAGTAGAATCTGGTGACTAACTGAATGAGGAAGAGGTTCATTCTGAATGTAATGAATGTAAAATTTAGGATAGAAGATACGAGTAAAAGTAGGTGACTCTGTAAATTCATTTATATAGTACTGCAACTAGCACTATTAAACATTAACTGTGATTTGCAGTAAGTACATCTATGAACTTAAAATAACTAAGAGATTGTTTTAGAACCACCATTTAAGCACTTCTTTACAATTAAACTTAAATTTTCAGATGATTATAGACTTATAACTATTGTAAGAAATAATACAACCATCATGTATACCCAGTTTGAAAGGGAATGTGTTGTAAAAGTATAGTAATGTATCAAAAGCAGAATATTGACACTGATACGGTTTAGATACTTAACAACTCTATTGCCATAACAATCCCTCATGTTACAGTTTTATAGCTACACTTAACTTCCTTTGAACATTATTATACATGTTTTTGTGTGCACGTAGCTTTTATTTTCCTGGGAAAAATGTCAAAATGTGCAGTTATCGGGTTACAGGGAAATTGCATGTTTAGCTTTATAAGAAGCTGCCAAACTTTTTCCAAAGTGGCTGGACCATTCTACTTTTCCATCAGGAATCTAGGAATGACCCAGTTTCTCCACATCCTAGTCAGCATTTGGTGTTTGTTGTCACTTTGTTTCTGTCATTGTTATTGTTTTAGTTTTAGCTATTCAGATATGTGTGTAATTAGATCTCATTGTGGTTTCAATTTGCATTTCCCTGATGGTTATTTATGGTGAAGAGCTCATGTGCTTATGTATCACCTGCAATTATATTCTCTTTGGTGAAACGTCTGTTTGTGCCTTTTGCTTTTTATTTTTTTTTACTGTTAAAATATTAATTTTTATTTTATTTTATTGTGATAAGAACACTTTAGCATATCTATTCTCCTAACAGATTTTTTTTTGCATCGTCATGTTTATTTATAAAGCAGAATATTCTTAATGAATGAGATGTTTGAGGTTCATAGGACATAATCTGACCATATTTACTACACAAATATTTCTAATTATCAATTTTTAAAAAGCCCACATTTATTTATTTTCATTACTCTGGTGGAGAATGAGAATATCTCATTTTAAGAGATTGTGACAAATAATTTAAGGCCAGCAAAACGTTCACCTCTAGCTACCCAGGAGGGGGTATGGGCAAACCAGTTTGGTCCAGATGTGCTGCTGGTGACAAGGAGAAAATCACAGTGTCCGAGAAATTAAATACGTCCTAAGGGTAATATGACTTTTCATACATTTTAAGGAAATTCCATTAAATTTTGCACTATTTATTGAGTTTCTACTATGTTCAAAGCACTGGATTAAGTACAAGTAGTGGTAGGAGGAAAGATTTAGAGATGGATAAACCATATCTTCTATTCTCATAATTATAATCTAGAAGGAAGAATAAAAGCAGTGTAGATATACCCATATACAAGGGGAAATATAGTCATTAATCCAAAAATAGAAACATTCATGTAATTGTTTTGGTCAAAATGTTTTTTTTAAGTACTTTTTTTTTTAAAGATTTTATTTATTTATGTGACAGAGAGACAACCAGCGAGAGAGAGAGGGAACACAAGCAGAGGGAGTGGGAGAGGAAGAAGCAGGCTCATAGCGGAGGAGCCTGATGTGGGGCTCGATCCCACAACGCCGGGATCACGCCCTGAGCCGAAGGCAGACGCTTAACCGCTGTGCCACCCAAGCGCCCCTGTTTTTAAGTACTTTTAAAGAAAAAGGGTTGGGGTATCTAGCTGACATCTACTACCTTTGAAAAATCTGCCCAGTGGCCAAGCATCTTAGGAAGAACTTAGACTATTTTAGAAAGAGTCTCCAGCTCTGACACTGAAGTCTTCCACTTCACTTTATTCTATTCTTGGTCTTCCAGATATAAGTCTCCAATAAGAATTTAAAAATACACTTCTGTAGGTGGCATCCAGCCAACATAGCACAAACAGCTCAAAACAAATATTGAATGCCACCAAATATTCTGTGCCCCTTCTACCTTGTTCTTGACCTGACATGAGTGTGTATTTTTCACCTGTCCTCCACTTCCTTGGTCTGCCCTGGGCCGAAGCCCAGGGTCTTTGGTTTTCTTCCCCCCCCGCCCCCAGCTTTATTGAGATATTACTGACTTATACCATGTATAAGTTTAAGATATGAAATATGACAAGTTGATATATCTATGTATTAGGAAGCGATTACCACAATAAGGTTAGTTAACACCTCATCCCCTCACATAATAAGCATTTGTGTGTGTGTGTGTGTGTGTGTGTGTGTGTGTGGTGATAACATTTAAGATCTACTCTCTTAACACTTTTCAAGTATATAACACAGTATTGTTAATTAGAGTCACCATGCTGTGACTATAATCCCCAGAATTTACTTATCTATGGCTGGAAGTTTGTACCCTTTGACCAACATTTCACCATTTCCCCCACTTCCCAAACCCTGACAACCACCCTTCTATTCTCTGTTTCTGAGTTCACCTTTTTGGATTCCACATATAAGTGAGATTATACAGTATTCATCTTTCTCTGACTTAACATTACTTAGCATTATGACCAAAAGATACATCCATAGTTTTGTAAAAGTAATTATTTTCTTCTTTTTTATAACTTAATAATATTGTATTACATATGTTATATGTAATATATAAATTTATATATTTATATATTTCCTTTATCCATTCATCGATTGATGGACACTTAGGTTGTTTCCATGTCTTGGCAATTATAAATCATGTAGTGATGAACATGGGGGTAACAATATCTTTTGGAGATAGTAATTTTTTTTAGTATATCTACCTAGAAGTGGAATTGCTAGATCGTATGCTAGTTCTATTTTTAACTTTTTGGGGAACCTCCATACTGCTTCCTACAGTTGATGTACAAGTTTAGAATTCCATCACCAGTGCATCAGACTTCCTGTTTATCCACATCTTTTCTAATACTTGTTGTCTTTTGATAATAGACATCCTAACAAGTGTGAGGTGATATCTCATTGTGGTTTTGATTTACATTTCCTTGATGATGCGTGAGTGATGTTGTGGACATTTTCATGTACGATTTCATGTACCTTTCATGATGTTGGCTATTTGGATATCTTCTTTGAAAAATGTTTATTCAAGTCCTTTGTCAATTTTTTTTAAATTGGATTGTTTGTTGTTTTGCTATTGAATTGTATGTGTTCTTATGTGACTATCTATTAGACTTTAATAATGGGTAGAATAATTTCCCCCACTTTAAGAAATGCTTTAAATATCGTAGGATCACTGCCTTCTCATATAAGTTTAGAGAAAGCTTGTCTATATCCATTAAAACATTCTGGGATTTTGGTAGGAATCTCATTAAACCTAGAGATCACTTTCAAGAACTGTTATGTTTACTATGCTGAGTCTTCCAATTCATTAACATAGTATGCCTCTTCATTTATTTATGTCTTCGTCAATATGAGAAGGCTTTCCTTGGAGATTTTATTGTCTAGGTCATTTGGCAGTTCTGGGTTGAAAGCTTCTGGTGCTCTGTCTTGATATTTAGGAAGCAATAAGGAAACTCCAAGAACTCACCACCATGTTGTTCCTCAAGTCCTGAGTTTCCTAGGCAGTGTGCCTTCTGTTTCCTGTCTTTCAGAGATTTCTTGTGGTAGTTTTTGTGCAATTTCCAGAGCTTTTTAATATAAGAGGGAGGATCTGAAACAGATGAGAGTACTCTATCTTGGTATAGCCATTAAACCCTATTTTTTTCCTCTTTAATGCAACTTAAGCTGAAATTTCAAGCTCTGAGATTGTCACTTTATTTCTGTCAAGACTGTAGTATATAAGACACATATATTACACATCTACACACATACACACACACATGCATACATGCACACATACACACAAATGTTTAACAGTCATGTTCAGCACAAACTTTTTTCTCCTATGCTGTTATTTAGGTAGGGACTTCATCACAATTAATCAAAAGTGATGACTTAATTATTCATTAGTCTGTTGCATTATTTGGAATTTTAGTGTTAATTTCTTGTTGGAAAAAAGTTCAACACTGTGGTTACAGCCTAGGACGTTACCAAATCATTTCAGGATCTTATGTTTGATGTGCCAATCCCTAGATCCATTCTTCATACAATCACAGTTTTCAGAGTAGAGGCTTGTGTACTTATAAATGAGAGATAAGAAATTAATTATTGACACATTAAGTGTTCTTTTGGTTCCAATCTCCCTCTCTCTCTCTCTTTCCTTATGAGCAATGAGCCTTTTAGCTATATTTGTCCAAAAATTGGGAAGGAATATGTAAGTGCAAGTACAGAAAAGCACCTAAGAAATTATCACCAGTGTACTGCAGAGACAGAGAAGGAGTAAGTCTAAGTGTATTATAGGCTATAGTTATAAACAAAGTGCAGTAAAAAGAAAGGCATGTTTCAGAAAATTACTAGTCTGCTATAATCATAGTTGAGGAAGAACTATCATGTATGTGTGTTCTTCCTTCTCATCTCTGCATGGTAGTATTTTTATTTAAATAGAAGGTTAAACTTTCTTTTTTTTTTTTAAACTTCTTTCCTTTTTTTTTTTTTTTTAAGATTTTATTTATTTATTCGACAGGATAGAGACAGCCATCGAGAGAGGGAACACAAGCAGGGGGAGTGGGAGAGGAAGAAGCAGGCTCCCAGCAGAGGAGCCTGATGTGGGGCTCGATCCCAGAACGCCGGGATCACGCCCTGAGCCGAAGGCAGCCGCTCAACCGCTGTGCCACCCAGGCGCCCCTAGAAGGTTAAACTTTCACTCAGATTTTCTTTAAATCCAATTGGTTCTCAATCTTCATAAAATTTCTTCAAGTATATAAGCATAAGACAGTACAATATAATAAATCATTACACAAAAAGTCATTAAACATAAAACTAAATGTAATACAGTGAGGTAATAAGAAGTTATTGAGATTGCCTTACAACGGTTTTTCTTTTCTAAAAGCATTTCTTATTTATAATAAAATGGGGTATTATTACCCACATACAATAAGCTATCTGATTTGTGCACACATGAAGGATAGAGTAGAAACATTTTGATTTCTTACTTTGGTATCTCATTTGTATTATCACATTTTAGTGTAAAGGGCCATCAAAAATATGCTGCTGCTGGTAATATATTATTACATATAGAGTAGTAAAATTATCCATTTACAGAAGTAGAGAGGATCAAATGCATTCTTGCAAGAGTTGAGGATTATATATCACCAACGTCCTTAGGAATTAAAACTAAGTTAGAAAGAGGATAGTTCATGAAAGAGTTTAAGGAGGGTGAATGAGATGAGAAAGGATATAGAGCTAGGATTTTAGAGCCAAAACTGCTCTAAAAATTATCATGCTCACATGCTGGGTCTGTCAAGTTCATGTCCTCAAATAATTGTACCTGTTTCTGCCAGGTGGTTCTGAGCTATCAGACTGGATCCAAAGTTGTCTGTATGCAAAAGCAAGTTTTCTGAAAATGAGCCTGTAAAGGTTGATAAACCCTCTCGGACAGACTGGAAATTAACTGTACTTTAAAAATTCAGCCCCTTGGTATATTCTCTGATTCATGAACAAGTTTATCCAAAGAAAAAACAGTAGAATACATATAGACATATGCATGTATATCTTCTATCGATCTATTATCTATCTATCTATCTATCTATCTATCTATCTATCTATCTATCATCTATCTAATCACATAGGAGGATACATATTTACAGACATACAGAGAGAGAGAGAGAGAATTAGAAGGAAATGGCTTATGTAATTTTGGAGGCTGGCAAGTCCAAAGTCTGTAGGGCAAGGGAGCTAATATTGCAGTGTTGATGCAGAATTACTTCTCCTGGGAAATGACTTTTTTTTTTTTTCTGTTGAGGCTTTCAGTTTGAATCAAGCCCACTCACAGTATTGGAAGTAGTCTCCTTTACTTACAATTAATGATCGTAGGTGTTATTCGGATCTACAAAGTATCTTCACAGCAACACCCAAGTTAGTGTTTGGTGACGTAACTGGGAACTAAGCTTAGCCAAGTTGACACATAAAATCAACTACCATCAGTTTCAATTTCACCATCTTAACTCCTACAGTAGTGATCATTTCCAAAAGAGAATGTTGAAAACTGGTGAGGGCTGGTTTAGGGTCACTTTGAAAGGGTAGTCAAGATAATAGCTCCAACAGAAGTGAGGCCATTATATTTCCATTCTGATTTTTTTTTTTTTTTTTTGACAGAGAGCGCACACATGCAAGTGGGGGCACAGGGCAGAGGGAGAGGAAGAGAGAATCTTAAGCAGGCGCCACGCCCAGCATGGGACCTGATGCAGGACTTGATCTCAGGACCTTGAACTGAAATCAAGAGTCAGATGCCCAGCTGACTGAGCTACCCAGGTACCCCAATTTGAGTTTGATGAGGGCAGCTTTGTATTTGGCCAAATGTTGACTTCTTGGGGATAAAATATACCAGAGAAAATTCATAGCACTTTTCTACCCAATTAGGATTCTGATGAAGACTTGGTTCAGAATCTAATTATCCTGGAGTAAAATCAGCTGTCTCTAGTGTGACCCAAGGCTGGCTGCTTCACGGATGTTTGGATCCAGGATTCGGGTAGGATGCCTGAATTACAGGTTATCCATTTTAATCAAAGCAGGGCTGGTAGACTATTCATTTCAACCATTGATCTGGAAGCTGACTGAGTAGTTAACCACTACCAATCCTAGTAATGTCAATCTCTTAGCAGCCTCTACATCTGGGGACACCCACACTCATTCCTGAAAAACTGTGCTCTGACTTTCCCAAACTTAATCTGGGAAGCTCATATTTATTGAATATGTATAGTGGATTAGATGCTGGGACAAGTGAATTATACCTAAAGGAGCCACAGTTCTTACTTTCAAGGTATTTATAATCTTCATAGGGGAGTTGAATATAAGAAAATAATAATCACCTTCTACACATTAAGAGCAATGAAAATGGCATGCCAATTTAATAATGAAATTACAGTTTAGGAGGGAAAATAGGGTGGAAGGGGGAGGTCCAGTACAAGTGATATCCTTGATATGTGCTATCTGAATCTTGAAATATAAGTAGGACACGTCAAGAATATTAGTAACAATAGCAAACAGTTGTGGAATGTCTCAAACACACTGTATATGCTTTATAAGTCTTATCTCATCAACTCTAAGTGGTAGGTGCTCTTATTATTCCACTTTTACAGGTAACTAACTGTAAGCTGAGGGAAACTAAGTGATAGACCCAACATTTAAATCCAGACTATCTGGGTCTGGAGCATCTGTTCTTGTTGTCTGTGGGCACTGCCTTCCTTATAAAAACATAGAGGACAGCCTGTAATATAAAAGGACAACCTGTACAAATGTAGGAAGCAAATGTGAGTAACGACAAGTGAACTAGAATGGCAAGAAAGGACCAACCCATGATGTACCTCAGACGAAATCCAGATCATATCTAGAATGCAATGGAAGGCACTGAAGAATTTCAAGCAGTAGAGTGGCATTGCCAGACATGGCTTTTAGAGAACATACAGTGGTAGTCATGCAGAGACAGGGTTGTAGGCTAGTTAGATAAGTGATGGAGATACATAGCAGACTGACACAGAATGTGGAGAGAAACAAAGAGGCATAAAAAGACACATCAGCGAAATACAGAAGCCAGGCAACAATAAGGATGGTGTGAAAGGTAGATTTCATAGAGCTTCATGATTGCAAGCAGAGATAACTCTAGGATTATTCCAAAATTTCTGGAATGGATTATAACTCTCTTTGAGGTGGGAAATACAAGAAGAGGCAAAGCAGGTTTTCCAAGGAAGTTTGACTTCAGTTTTTTTGATTCAGATGAATTGGATGAGACTCTAGGCCTGTGCTGTCTAATATGGTAGCCATTAGCCAAATGTAGTTATTTAAATTTAAATTAATTAGAATTAATATATTGCTAGGGTGTGGCCATTGTGTTGGACAATGTAGATTAAAAAATATTTATATCATCACAGATGGGGCACCTGGGTGGATCAGATGGCTAAGCATCTGCCTTCTGCTCAGGTCATGATCTCAAGGTCCTGGGATTGAGTCCCACCTCGGGCTCCCTGCTCAGCAGGGAGTCTGTCTCTCCCTCTCCCTCTCATTCTCTCTCTCTCAAATGAATAAATAAAATCTTTAAAAAAAGAAAATATTTATATCATCACAGAAAAGTTATATTAGAGAACATTGCTCTAGATCATGCAAGTAAAGATATTCATCAGAAATGTGAATATGTTTTTCTTGAATTTAGAAAGCCAGGAAATGTGTTGTCTTTGGAAGTAATACATTTTTTATTTTTGGAGAAATATCCTTGGTGAGGATGTTGGAGGGAAGATGTAATTGTCAGATGAATGGTTAGATCAATTACACCAGTATCACTGAGCATGCTCCAAGGACCACATACTGTGTTAATACATAAAATTGTCACTAAGTTTGAAAATAATGATGATATATCATTGCATGGAGAAGAACATGGAGAATACTATTGCATGGAGAAGAACAGTGGTCACTTTTTAAATGTTAAATTTATTTTGGTACACTGCTCTAAATATTTCAAAGCAAAAACCATCAAAAACATTGTGAAAAGTTCTCAGTGTCTTTAAATATATGTGTAGTTATATAAATATGTAGTTTGTATGTATTAGTATATATTTAAACATTTTTTGGCTCACTGTTGGTTTGGTATGTGTAGAGAAATAATTCATTTCTGGTTTTACAAACTTTTGGATTACAAACTTTTGGATATGATTATTTTCTTTCACTGTACAGGTTTTTTTTTTTCTCCTGGACGTATAATTTGTATATCATAAAATACTCCCATTTTAAAACAATTCAATGATCTTTAGAAAACTTACAGTTATGGAACTTTCATCACGATCCAATTTTAGAGCGTTTCCATTCCCCCAAAGATTCTTAGTGCCCTTTTGCATTCATTCCCCATTGCCATCTCTGGCCTCCAACAACCACTATTTGTATTTTGTCTCTATAAATAATATTTTTCTAGACATATCATATAAACATAACCATACAATAAGTGGTCTTCTACATCTAGCATCATTCAGCTAACAATATTTTTTGAGATTCATCCATGTTGTAGCTAGTATGGTTTCTTTCATCCCTGTAATTGCTGAATAGTATTCTCCCTGGTAAATATATTATACTTGTTTATTCACTTATAAGTTGGTGGTCATTTGGGTTGTCTCCATTTTTAGGCTACGTAGAATAATGCTGTTATGAACATTTATGTAGAACATAATGTTTGTGAACATAAGTTTTCCTTTCTCTGGGAATGATATCTAGTAGGGGGAAATTGCGGGTTAATATTTATCTGTTCATATTTATCTGTTTAAAGAATTACCAGTGCCTGCACCATTTTACATTCCCACCAGAGGGCTCCAGTTTCCCCACACCCTCTCCAACGTTTGTCTCTTTTATTTTAACCATTCTTGTAGGTCTGAAGTAGTATCCCGTTGTGATTTTGATTTGAATTGTCCTGATGACTTATGATATTGAGAATCTTTTCATGTGCTTATTGGCTATTTGCAGATCTCTTTGATGAGATGTCTTTTTATATCCTTTGCCTATTTCCTTTTTCTGATACTCTTCTCTGAAGTGAAAACAGGGTAGGTGGGCAGGTGCAGGTTGGAGGAAAAGTTCCCTCCTCTCTAGTCTCATTATTTGCATGTCCCAGAAAGAGATCCCCTTTGCTTTCCATTTTTCCTAGGTGCTTTTCTCTTCTTCCACACTTCCACATGGGAATCTCTTTAATGTCAGTTGGCAACTTGCTCAGAATAAATACATATATGATACATGTAGGATGACTAACCATGAAGCAGATATAAAATCATCATAATGCTCTATGTCCTTGTTCCAGCCCTTCAACTTAAAAAAAAAAAAAAAAGACATCTTAGTAAAAGTTACTGACGTCATCACCAAAGCCTTGTCTGTTGCAAGAGTGTGGCTTCCAGGGCCCGTGTTTCACTTATTTGGACACTTCTAATTGAGGCTAAGAATAAAGCAGAGGCTGTATGACCCTGGTTAATCCTTCTGCAATCAAAGCCTTTCAGATCCACATCAGTCTACCAGCCTGTGCATTTGGGGTCCGCCCATGTATCAGGCATTGATGAGTCAGTAACGAACATCAAATATACAGCCCCTGTCAACAAGGAGTCACCATAAAGACCTGTCAGGAATGATGTAGAACATTTGAAATGGAATGAGTCTTAGATCAATCTATCCTCAAATTCTGTAATAATCTTAGTCTCTAGGCAGCACAGGGCCGCAAAAGCTGAGCACTGTTTTCTTCCGGAGGTCAGCTCCACCAGGCCTTCAGGCTGCAATGTTCAGTCAGTCGTCCTGCTGAAGGACCTGAAGTGGACCCTCAGCGGTTCTCTGACTCTCATCTTCCTTCCGGGCGTCCAGGGCGCATGCTCTCTCGATGTAAAGCAACTGCTCATTCCCAACATCTGCCTTCACAGTCCCCAGGCTGATTGACAGGACTCACAAAGGTGAACCAAAGAGAGTCCCTAAACTCACAAACTTATAGTCTAGTAGCAGAGACAGACATAGTACAATATTCGTAATACTGAAGGTATAGTTGTAGCTGTTATGAGTATGTTAAAGGAAAGGTTCATAGTATCATCCTAGATGTGGGTGCAGCTTGGTGACTGCTGAAAGCCCACGATGATGAGAAGAAAGACTCTTGCAATAAGGTGTCATTCTCTTCTAGCAATTGCTGATGAAACCATGCAGGAGGGGCGGAAGGACATACGACCTGGGGCCTATCTGTAACCCACCCCCAGCTAGCAGTTTCTCTCTCTCTTCCTGATGTGGCTTGTGGAGGGGTTAGTATATGTATTTATACCAAAGAAGTATTGCCCCACATTTTTTTTTTTTTACTAGTGGTGTGTTATAATATATAGTATAAAGTATTCCCTGCTTTGCACTGCCTGCAATGATGGACATGGCCCACGCTGTTTCAGGCACATTTCTTGAACTCTCATGCTGTCAATACTTTACATTCTTCATAATGGGTTGGTGGAAAATGTGACCTACTTATGTGTAAATCTAGTATTCATGACAGCACAGTGCTATAATAATAATAGGAGAAAATCTAAAACGTCTTTCTCTGTTTTAAGGTTTGCTCCCTAAATAAATTTAGAAAGCCAATTATTTGTTAAATAATTTACAGAGTATAGTTTCCTGAAAGATGGATCTACTTTATCCTCTTCTTTTTGCTAGTCAATTTTTTTGGGGGGAGGGCTCTATTTTTTTTTTTCCACCAGAAGCAAGTAATGTAAAAGTCAATATATTTAGTAATGGGTTTTGCATAGTTAATTCTTAACCCCCCAATAGTGTCTCTGACACATTTTCTTGGTATGAGTATCTTCTCTTTCTATCACAGTTGGGAAGAGCCCTTTTGTTGATATGATCATAATAGAGTTTCTGTTTCGCCTCAATCTGTGGTAAATAGTGGGCGCCAATTGACTCCCATTTTTTCTATTTTCCTAAATATAATCTACAATATGAATATTATATATGAAATATTTATCATGATATAAATAATGATGAAAACTGAAAATAAATCACATTTCAGGAAAGAAACATGATGGCCACAAAAGGAAACAAAGACTCAGCATTTAAAACAAAGAATCTCATATTGATGAACACACATATTAATGAACACAATTTACCTGAGTGAAAACCACAGACTCTACTCCTTCAATGTAAA
Organism: Ursus maritimus; assembly: GCF_017311325.1. Lineage (NCBI taxonomy): Eukaryota > Metazoa > Chordata > Mammalia > Carnivora > Ursidae > Ursus > Ursus maritimus. The sequence continues at coordinate 21,187,323 of NW_024426885.1, read as the reverse complement.
AATTTGATCTTGCGCAAACAATTCAGCAAGGTTTCAAGAACCATGATTATTCACAGAAACTTAAAGGATTCTTTAAGTTTCCAAGGGATTCTCTGTAGGGTTCCTTTAAACATTGAGTTATCCAAGTGCATTCTAAATATAATTCCGTTGTTTTAAATCTAAATCACCCCCAACTTTGCAGGAATGCATTTATTGCTCTTATATAAAGTGAGACCCCAAAGACATTAAAATCTGTAGCCCAATAGGGTAGCTTCTACAAGAGATGTCCCATAAAAACAAGTGTTATTTTTAATCATGAACTATTCGGTGTGAAGTTAACATGTAGTCCCAGAAAGATTTCCTTTTATAACCTCCCTAGGAGTCAGCCTTTTAGAGCTATGGTTCTTCCTCTAATGGCTCGAGACAGAAGGAGAATTCATGACGAATTCAACTACCCTCAAGAGTGACCATGGTGCAGTCCTGCAGCCCTCCACCCCTCCAGGAGCGCACTCTTTGAAGCTCTTTGGATTCGTGTTTTGTTTGCTTGTTAGTGTGTTCATCTGCTTGTGTTAGGCTGTCTCTTCCTGAAAATGATGAAGGTCATTGCTCATCAGGATTATATCATTAAAATAGGGCATTTAGACCTGAGGAAAGACATCTTCCTGCTGCCAGCTCAGAAAGATTTGAAGAAATGCCTCAAAGTGAACAAGGCACTATTGCCATCCAGTGAGCCACAACTTCCAAAGGGTACAACTACAAACCTACGCAACTGACAGTTTATATTTAAGCATATTTATTTATTTAAACTCATGCGTCTGATGTTATAGAAGTACAATCATTAATGTGACAACAGATCAATTTTAACCTGTTTTTTAAAAAGTTGAAAATATTACAGAACAGCACGAGAGTATTTTTAATAGGAAATATGTATACGGATGGGTGATAGTGTATGGACTCAAATCCAACCCAAATGTCTATAGAAGTTACTTTTAGGTGGAGGGACTATGATTCTTTTATATAAAAGAATCATTTTCATGTTGACCTTCATGTGCAAATTTTCTTTCGACACATTGATACTGAATATTCAATAAAACAATTTGAAGAAAAACATGTTTTTAAAGCTTATCTCTTTATGACAACTCTTTTTTTAAACCTGAGTTTCTTTTTTCTGAGATTAGTGATTATTGCTAAGAATTCATATGTGAAAATTCAATTTTAGAATTTTTCCATTTTGCCAACTGAGAGTCAATTAGCCAAATTAATTAGCTTTTAGAAAGGAAATGTAATTGGATGGGGAATTTCGAACCTCTTTCAGGACCAACCTTCTCTGACAGGGGTATGTATTCATCTAGAGTTTGGCAAAATTGAGAGAAAAAAACTATACTCTTTTAGAAGGAGGTACAGCAGGACATTTTTTCCTCATCCTCATTGGGAAATAGCAAAGCCTTGTACTTATTGCAGAAATTGTTCTTTCTTTCTGTTCCCCTGTCAAATATGGCCTGGTCACATGGAGTCAATGTGACATTCTAAACAACTGTCTCCCTAGAGAAAAGTCACATGTTCTAGGAGGATACAGTCTGGCTTCAAGGCACTAAGGTCAACTTAGATCCATTCCCACTCTTCTGTCTGGGTGTCTGAAGGTAGAGACATTGTTGTGAGCCATTAACTAGATCAGACCGCAGGGAGGACCTAGAACTCTCAATGTACAAGACCTACAACAGTGCCTGACCCTGCACCAACTTTCCAAGTGTAGACATCACTCTTCAGATCTGCCTTCCGAATCTTACTTCTACGTCTTTCGTGAATCATCCTAACATAGAGCCTACAGGGAGAGAATTCTAGGAAACACTTCCATTTTAGCTAAACCAACACAGTGCAAAACTACTAAGGAGGCCATGTTAAGGTGTTTGTATATTACAAAAGAGATGTATGATAGATACATCTTCAATTTCGTCTTGTTTTTCCCAGGCAAATGGTGATAATTGAGACTGGAGGTGAATCTTGATAATAGTAACTAATTTGTCAAATGCATTAATAACTAGTATACAAAACATATCAAAACAAGCCCTCTCCTTTTTATTTCATTTTGGACTAGAAGAAAATTTCATTGTCATGGTCTATATTGAAATATTGAGTCTCACTATTAAAAAATAGTAGAATATTTAAAAGGAAATTTAATCTTATATAGAAACTCTCCCACCCATTACGAAATCAATGTATATATTCCTGTTTCGATTCTCTCATTTCACTTGGTGAACTTCCTTTTGGCGGCTTACAAGAAATCTTCTATTACACTCAGAAACATGACTCAAGACTTCACAACCAAGTCAGTCTGGAACTCTGTGCCCACAACCCATCTGGAAAGCCAGTAGAGAAGCACAGTCATGAGGGTTCCTCTGTGGCAGCATCAGGCTTTCTGAGATCTACCTGGAGAGCTCAAGTGCAGCAATTTGTGAAAATGTGAAGTTGTGTTTGTCTTCTCTCTCCCTCTTTTTCATTCCCCCCACCACCGTTTTTCTTCATCATTCTTCATTTAGTTTTCATTTTCCTTCTCTTTTTTTCCCTTGTCTCATCTGTTTTCCTATTTCTTTTCATTCTCCTTCCCACTGGTTGTCCCAATCAATCTAACCTCATATACTATGGGTTCTATGATTTAGACCTTCTTTTGTTTGTAGATTTCTCTTTTGTCTTTTCTTAATATATCTTCATTCCTTATCTACATTTGTCAGGTTCTACTCAGACTTTGAAGCCCAGCTCTGTGTTTATTTCCTTCGGAAACTTCCCCTAAGTTCTCTAGTTTGGCACAGTCCTCTCCTTCTAGACAAGTCACAGCCTCTGAGCATCTGAACCTACCCCTTGTCACTCAGCATTCACTGCATCTATTTTTTTCACAAATATTCCTGCATGATAGTCTCAGTAAACCACATATAGGAAACAATAGATGTTCAACAAAAGTTTGCTAACAAATCAATGGTTATTGGTAAATATATATGCTTTTATAAAAGGCTCCTTTGTAGTCTCCATTCTACTTATTTTTTTCATTTTCCCACTTTTATCTCAGTTATCACTTATTTTTTATTTACTTTTTCTTGACCCTTCAGTTAGCTACAGTGTGAGGTTGTGATGTCTGGTCAGGCTAGAGAAGACCTATTTCTGATCAATGCTCTGAAAGCAGGGCACAAGACCATGTACAAGTGTGTGATTGTACAATGATCAGATATTATATAATAAAATTTCAGAGCTACCCATTCAGTGTGAGTGATTATTATTTAAATGTTCATAAAAAATGACATAATTCATAAAAACATATACATGTACTTGCTAGTTGTCAGAATTCTCCAGGATGTTTCCCTATGAAACTTGTTGGAGAGCCTGAAGGAAGATTATAGTGCACTACTGGAAAAATAGGGAACTTCATAGGGAACTTGCAGCACTGCCAAAGCTCTATTCTTTTAACCTATCTGTATCCTTTGCTGACAAATGAATCATTTCCCAGAGATCTTCAGAAGGGTGACTCTGTGACATTGCCCCTTGCCTGTTCTCACTCTCCAGTTTTTTGTTATCCTCATGTTTTCCCACTCTCCTTTCTTGTTCTCTTTCTTTGGAGAAGCTCCATGAATGGCTTATAGAAAAATACTCACCTTCTCCCTCCTGCTTTCCCCCTCATTTCCTCTCTTGCTTACCTGCCTTCTTAGGTCCACAACATTTATTTGGAAAGTGAATGAAAACAGATGCACTTCAGAGCCTAGATCGTGGAAACCAAAACTTGCCTGGAGAAAACGTCTACAACTAAGTAATAAATCAGGATTATTTTTGAGGTGTTGAAAGACTTTTAACTAAAGTAGGAAAGGAAATATCATAAGAATTGCTGAAAGTAGGATGGGGTGCCTGGGTGGCTCAGTTGGTTAAGCATCCAACTCTTGATTTTGGCTCAGGTCATGATCTTAGGGTCATGAGATCAAGCCTTGCATCAGGCTCCACGGTGGGTGTGGAAGCCTGCTTAAGATTCTCTCCCCCCCCCATGCTCACACACACACACTCTCTCTCTCTCTAAAAAAGAAAATTGATGAAAGTAGGAAAATAAGGATATAATAATTCCTGCAGCAAAACCAGGTATATAAATGGTAAATGAGATTGGGAGCTAATGTGGTCAGTTTGGGACTGGAGTTGAACAAAATATGACTGGTAGAAAAGACATTCGCCAGGCCTGGAGATAGCTCCACCATGGGGGACAAGGACTGGGAATCTAAGCAAACACGTAGTAATAAGGGGGCCAAATAGCCAATCCCTGGAGCAGCAATGTCAAGGATCCACGAAATTGTGACCCTTCCTATTTCTGAAACTATTAGTGCTCCATTATCTTGAGTATCTCTATTATAAGTGAGACACTGGTTAATATACCTGGAGTATAGAAATTCATCCTAGGGAGAAGAAACAAACCAATTATAAGAATTACTCTATGTGAAAAACTGGTTGGTAATTCAGCAAACACTTCTCTTTTCATTTTATGCTCACAGATAATAATAATCCTATTTTCCTTATATCTCAGTACAGCTATATGTCTGAGTGTTAGGCAATGAAATCTAATGGAAATGATGAATTCCATTTTCAGACCCCATCTATAAATTTCTCCTATGGTTGATCCTCCATCCTTTATAAACATCTTTTGTCTGACAGAAGAAAACTCTGTAGACATGGATAATAGAACCATAATATGGAAATAACCCAAGAACCTGACATGCCACTTGAAAGAGGATGTCTTGTCAAACAAAAACAAAAATAAGCAAAACTTACCCAACCAGGAACACCTGCCTGAGGCTGTGGAGGAAGACATTTTACTGTAGTAAGGCATGGACATTTTCTCGTGTTAGAACAATTAATCTACTATTCAAGCATAAGGATGCTCACCAGGCTGATAGCAATGACTTGTCTGGATTTTGCCTGCCCCATATTACCATACTCTAATCCCCTAATAGCACCACCCCAGAATTCCCAAACCTTCTCATACCTTTAGTTCATGTGGTTTCACTGGGTTGCCCCCCATCTCCTCTAAATTCAGAGGTGAGCGTATGACCTAGGACTCACAATGACCATATCAAATCACCCTTCTCCACCATGATAAATAGACCTATAACCTAAACTGAGCCAACTAAAATTATTAGGATTTTTGTCTATGTTACAAGAGATGAGACATTATATTTTACAGGGCTTGCAGTTATAAGAATGTTATTGTGGAGATTCTAGGGTTCTATGTGAGGAATGCCAACCAGATAAAGCAGAAACGAGAAATAGAGGAAGTTTTTTTGTGACATCGAATCCAGCCAAATCTGAAGCAAGGTGCCCGTGAACTTTTGAGTTATGCTAGCATATACACTACTCTTTTTCAGTTAGTCAGTATATTAGTTTTCTATCACTGCTATAACAAATTACCAAAAAAATTAGCTGTTTAAAACACACACAGATTTATTCTCATAAAGGAGAGGAGGTCAAAGTCTGAAATCAGGTTCACTGAGCTAAAATCAAAGTGCTGGCAGAGGTGTCTCCTGTTTGCCCCTGCTTCTGTAGGCTGCCTACATTCTCTGGCTCCTTCTTCCATGCTGGTAGCCAAGAGTGTAGCATCTTCTCTCCTGTGTGACTTCTGCTTTCATCTTTATATCTCTTTGACTCTGGTGCTCTTGTCTCCCTCATATAAGGACCTTGTGATTATGTTGTGCCATAATCCATAATACTCTCCCCATTTCAGGATTCTTAATTTAATCCTATTTGCAAAGTCCCTTTTGCCATGTAAGACAACATGGTTATAATTTCTGGGAATTAGAACATGGCTATCCCTGTGGGGTCATTATTTAGCTCACCATAATTAATGTGATTTGTATTTCTATCACTTAAACCCCAAAGAGAGTTATTTCAAATCTTTAGCCTGTGTCTGTAGGTCTTTAGCCTGTTTCCTGTTGGTCATGGCCCAAGACACAGGAAAAAGAAGGAAGAGAGTGTGTCTGAGGCAGAAAACAAGCAGACCATTATGTAGAACAGTATAAAAACATTAGTTCCCAGAGGACTCCTAATACCATTTTTGAAAGATGAGCTGTATATTTTGTATGATGTAAATGATGCTAGCTTGCCCTTGAAATGTTGTCTCTAGACAGGGTTAATTATCTTACGAGCTCCTGACTATGCGATCTTTTAATTTTGTTTTAACATTAAAAGTAAACCTTCTTTATAATTAGGGTGACATTATAATTTATCATCCAAATCAGAATATTTTTGAAAGAGAAAGAAGGTGCTTTTTAAAATTAATCCAGAATAATGGGCATAAATTGGAACTCTCCTGGGAAACCAGATATGAGTTTACCCTACTTATAATAAGACATGATGATAGCATGTTCTCTAAACCAATTTGTTCAAGTTCCAAGTAAGATAAGTTTATATTTATTTTTGGACAACCTAAAGTAAAATATTTGATATTGTTATGACTAATTATTTTTGGGGTTTTTCCCTTGAGGATGAAATAATTCATAAACTTATCTAAGACGTTAGATTTTTATGTAGTCTATAGTAATGGGAAAACATCTAACATGGTGCAATTCTTCTAAAAACTATTTAATTATTAAATATATTCATTCATTCATGTATGCACTTACCCAGTAAGTATTTGCTGAGCACTTAATATATACCAGCCACAGTGCTAGGACTAATACAGATCATGGCTATGATGGAAGTATATAAAGAATGCTGGGTGAAGGGAGGAAAGGAGGAATAACCAAGGAGAACTTTGAAAGGATCAAGAAAGCTCAGACATAGTAGCAAGAGGGGAAGAGGTTCCCTGTTTATTTTGGTTTAATGACTGGATGAAGACAGAGAGGATATTTAAAGGAGAAGGGTGGTTGTGTCGGGATCCTGAAAAGCTGAGGATGTGAGATTTGTTCTTCTCACTTGCACTCAAGTGTGAATCAGCAGGGTTGTTGTCAAACTCAATGATATGATTAGAATTACCTTCTAAGAAAGCTGTTCTGAAGCCTGCAGGGTACAAGGGAAATCATGTGGAAGAGTCTAGAATAGAGATGACAATGATAGTTATAAGATTTTCTGAGCAGTTACTGAGTAATGGGTATCACTGCAAGTATTTTTCATATTCTAAACTCACATGTCACCTTAACTACCTAAGCTAGTGGCAATTGCTCACCCATTTTTGAGAGAATGTCATCATGGTAGCAAGATAATTACTTAAGGACAAACAGCTAGCAAATAGTGTTGCTGGGATTCAAACTTAGTCTGTCTGACCTCAGGTCTCCAGGAATTCCATCCCACAGAGCGTGACCTTTTGGCCTTTCAGCGTCTGCAGCACTTGCCACCTGGGCCACTCATTAGGCACCCATATGCATCTCCTGTTAGCTCTCATTCTCTGCATATGCTGCATCTTACCAGCTGGCTTTGAAGCTACTTACAGAAAGGGCCACAATGTAAACATCTTTGTATCCCCCGTAGCTTCTAGCAAATCCTCTTGTCTATCATTAGTGCTAAAGAAAACTCTTCAGAATGGCACAAACCAGCCCACGCTCACTACAAAATCCCCCATATTTCTATGATCTGCAAAAGGAAAGAAACAAGAGTAAAAGCAACTGTATTTAAATACTTAACATGAGTTAATTGCTATGCTAATTTCTTTATCCATTAACTCAAGCAATTCTCCTGACAACCAAGAAAAGTTGGCATTATTGTCCTCTTTGAACTGATAAGAAAACTGAAACCTATAGAGATTATATAACACCATAAAGATACGAAGCTAGACAATGATGGGGCTGACCCCAAAGTCCACGTAAGACCTACAAACACTGGTTCCTTAAGTGATAATTCACCTGTCTCTTAGGCTACTTCTTTCCTTTCAGAACAAACAACTTCCTTCATCATTTTTTTCTGGAGTCTGGAGGTACTGGATACTAAAGACATGTGAAGGGGTACACTCAGTTTATTCCATGCAGCATAGGGCCTCTAGACCACAACACAGAGCAAGCCCCAGGTCCAGCTAAATGTCAAAGGAGAGGGCATGACAGATTGCAAGAAAGTCTTGATCTTACTCCAAGAACTTGTTACCTGGGCCCCTCACAGCAAGAAGCTGCCTTAGCTGCTCTTCCAAGGGTGAAAAGGTCATGAATGATGAAAGCAGATCCAGCATTCACTGCCAAAAGAAACAGCAGGAGCTGGCCTAGCCCAGAGCTGACCTTATCATTAATAGCATCCATTCTGTAAGTCTTGTTAACCCTTACATCACTAAAAGGAGGTTTTACCTCTTAGGCTGATGTGTCTTCTTCAACCCTCTCACCACCTCTTAAGAGAGGCTATTTGTATTTTACACAGGGTTACGTAGCCTCCCAAGAGACCCATTCACCTTGAGTCTATTTGACAAGTTATAATATACCCTAACAAGTTTTTTATAATAAAAAATTAATGTATATTAATTGCTAGCAGTCATGAATTATGGCATATATTAAAATGAATTGTAGGGTTCAGTCTTAAGTAATTTCCCACTTTTATCCCTGCAATCTTACTGTGAGAAGTAGATTTTATTGCTATTGGATGAAAGAGGTTCAGAGACTAGGATTCACCTGCATAGTATCACGTGGTTTTGAATGGCATCCTTGGGGCTTGAATTCAAGTCCAGTTTTGCTACTTCATTCCATTATATTCCATTCCATCACTCCATTATGCTGCTATTAAGGAATAGGGATTAGCATCACAGTGCTTTAGAGTTCACAAATCTACTCCATTATCTGTCATCTAATTTTATCCTTGTAGGAATTCTGGCAAGTAAGAATGGCAGGCAGTTCTTTTACAGATGAAGAAGCTGAGGCTCAAAGCAGTTAAACTATTTGGAAACATGGAAAATTAGTGGCTGAGTCAGAGTCAGAAGTTTCTCTGAAGAACGTTCTAGCATGGCTCCTTCTATTGCACAATGATACGCCATCAGTAGCCAAAAGACCATTTAATACGTACTTCTGTTCTCTCTAGTTTTTAAAATGAAAATACTGTCAAACAAGAAGGCAAATTGGAAGTGCTTGGAGGCTAAGAGGGTAACACGGGAAGGTGGCAACAGTGGGCCTTCCTGGGTACCCTAAAACCCAGGTTGTAAGGAGCAGCATGTAAGCAACTGGCCCCTGGCCTCAGGGTCCCTGTGATGTAAACTTGGAGGTTCATTGCAAAAGTGGTTTATGACACAGGGGTGGCCCACTGTGAATGAGGGAGCATTGGGTATCCTTTTTCTGATCTGTAAACTGAGATACCAGTAGTGCTTACTTCATGGAGTGGAGGTGCTGGCTAACTGAAAATAATGCCTAGAAGGTACTTATCATAGTGCCTAGCATAAGAGTGAGGGATCTCTATCCATGGAAGTTGATACCGTTGAGGCTAGGAGGAAAGAAGAGACAGGGGGCTGAAAGCTGGATTTGTGTTCTGCTTTTTTCTCACTATGAATCTCAGCTGATATTGTCAAAGTTATCTTGATTTCCTTACTGTTTCATTAACACAGCTCCTGATAACCCACAAGCCACTTGCCATAGAAATTAGCTCATTGAATTCTCACGGTCAGTCTGTAAAAGAGAAGCCGTGAAAGAAGTAGGGGTCTGAGGGGAAGAAAGACTTGCTCATGGTCACACTTTGACTGTCTGGCAGAGCAGAGGCCGGGAATCCTCTCTTTCATCTTGTTATTCCCTTGCTGGTGGCCTGTCCTTGGCTTCCCATGGCGAACAAAGCTGAGGCACAAATCTGACCTTCAGAAAGACATCAAAGGACATTCACCCACCTCCAACACAAAGTGGGACTTCTCTATGAGAATGTAGGTACTGGGGAGCTCCCTGAAACCTTAGGCTTGAATGGGTAATTCCTGTCTATAGTATGCTCAAACTTGCCTCCACCTTTCAATTCTACCATTAACCCAGGATGCAACCTTGTGTTTCCTTTTGATTTTCAAAACAAAAGGAATGTGCTACATCCAAAGATCTACTCATTTTTCATTAAATATACCTGCCTGTTCCAAATGCCATATTCTTGTTCAGTCTACTTCCTGAGTCTAGATTATCATCTCCCTCATTCTCTTTCTGGCCAAATTATACCTCTTATACGGTCAAACTTCATTCAGTGATTCCTGATCCATGAATCCTCCCTTATATTCACCAGTCCCTTCTTCCTTCGAATTTAGAGCATTTGTTTGACCATTTGTTTGCAATTTTTCACACACAGCCAACCTTGTGGTATCATTAACAGATATTCATGCCTTACTCACCTGCTTGTATTAGATTTTCTCTGAGGCAAGAAAGATTCCTATATCACCTTCATCTTAGAGCTCAATTCCTGGCACATAGTAAAATGCTCAATAAATATTCATTAAGTAATTTGGTTATATTAGAATATTATATTCCTGGAGTTATTATTAATTTACTCCACAAGTATAATTCCATATTCTTCATGTCAGTAGTTTCCATTTATTGGGTCCCCACTACAAAATTGAAACTTTGCTGAGTATCAGACATTATATGATCTAACACGTTGGAAACATTCAATGTTGGAGAAATTTTCATCTCTGTCATTTATCATGTGACTAAACTGAGCCATAGAGAGGTTAAGTAAATTGCCCAGATGTACACATCTGATAAAATGATTAAGTCAGGCTTCGGTTTCAGGAAGTCTGATGGCAAATTTCACATTCTTAACTATCACTTCAGGTTGTTTTCCAGAATTTGTTTAGTTCTATGATTCCCTCACACACAGCAGGTACATGGAAAGGTATTTTGGTGTTGGTAACAAAGATGGCTGCTAATAACCTTGATGTGTGAGATGCCAAGAGGGAAAGCTGTTCTCAACTCCAGCTCCAGGAAGTGAACTGTCTCTAATAAAAGAATTTCTAATACAGTTTAGATTCTACATACCTACAATAAAAAAAAAAAATGTAAGAGACTTATGGTAATTAGAAGTCATATTTCAACTATTGGTTTGTTCTTCTGTTTAAAATGCATCTTTTGGTCTTGTTGCCACCTGCAAGATCTGAAAACCCTCTTCTGTCAGTATAAACACTTGCACCTTGCAAACATGCAAACACTTAAGAGACCTCAGTGGAATTTCATTTTCTATGGCAGCTTGCTTCTAATCATAATTGGCCAGCTGGTGAATTTTCCAAGAGTATGCTAAAAACATATATTTCTTATCTGTAATGAAAATACCACTTGTCCTCTTATTCTCATTAAAAACAAAACAAAACAAAAACAAAAATACAAACAAAAAACAGGTGAGATACCCTAACTTTAAAGAGAAAGACAGAAACGGGAAAGATCATTCTATTTAGGGTGAAACGTGCTTTTAAATTGCAGAGCACCTGTTTCTCCTCCAAAGAAATATTTCTGTATGGAGTATCCAGATCCGGGCCCGTGTATAGAGCAGGCTTTGTTTGTTTTTAATCACTTGGAAGTTTCTCTATCATTTTGGAATTCAAAGTGTTAAAAGAAGAGAGAGACGGATTACAATTTCTGGACCCCTTATGTTGAAAGGTCAAAGTCCTCTTCTAGTAATTAATTAGTCTTTCATAAGACCCCAGACAGGTCGTAGTAACCCAGCTTTCAGAATGGGTGTAACTTGAGAAAATAAAAAAGTAACCAATTCACTGTATTGGTCATATAACAGGGCCTAGCTAGGCATGGTCAAAGTAACAATCAAACTCTCTACTCCTTTAATCTTTTATATTTACATACAGAATAAAGGCAAGTCTAGGACAAACTGAGTTATAGCTCATGATTCTCAAAATGCATGACCTTCTCCAGAGTTATTCAAGATTTATGATCTCAGACTCACTGGGACAGATTTTAGATTGGAGAAGTATGGTCTCTAGGATTTTGATATCACCAACTGTGGGATAGGACCTGGAAATCTGTAGCTGTGAAGGAAATCCAGGTGAATCTGATGATTAACCAGGCTGAGATGCCATTGATGTAAGCACGAGAAATTCATCCCAGCCTAAGCCAGCCCACATGAAGAAGGCTCTTCAGTGAATAAATAGCACTGACCAGGCGTGAAGGGATGGGAGATTTCAGCTTTGTTTCTTGTTTGGAAGCTAATGTGTGTGTCTGCCGTGGGTTTTGGACAAGTCCACTCATCGTTGTGTTCCTTGTAAAAGGTAAGGGTTGGATGACCTTTCTAGCTCTCGTATCTTTTGATCAGAGAAGGCAATTTGGGATGAAAAGATGTAAGTGTGTGGGCCAATTCTATAACCCGTCTCCCTTTTGCCATCTAAGCCGAGCCCACAGCCGCTCTCAGACTCCCTCTGCCTTTAAAGGGTGTCTGTTACTACGTGTAAAACACTTCTGTACATTCACATCACAAGTGACAAGGCCCTTGTCTAGTGAATGGAGGAAGCGGCCTGGCTTTGTCAGGGGAAAAGAGTGTGGAATTTTTTAATACACATTCTCCCTGAAACAGCTCTGAGGAAAAATCTTGGATTTTTGGGAGGGCTCTTTAGCATATTTTCTATTGGTAATCTTTTGTGTTTTTTATAAAAGAAGCACAGTTGTGTACCAAATAGCAAAAGCAACCGAGGTGTGCATCTGTCGGGATAGAAAATGGCAGTGGGGAAAAAAAAAAGTCTTGAAGTGGAACTTTTCTTTTGGGTAAATCTTTAGTAAAAGATAAGGGTATTGGTGGTAGGGCCAGGAATGTTATCTGTTTAAACAAGTGTTTTTCCAAATCTGTTTCATGGACTGTTAGCATAATTCTGCAGATATTCCTAGAAAGACTTCAGTTTTTGGCATAAAAACTTGGAAAACACCTAAAGCTCCACAATTCCCATTAAAATAAAGCTATTGGTAAGTCTAGCAGTTAGAATACATACTCAGCTAAACTTAGTTGTAGAAATGCATCTCTCTAAAAGCATTTATCAAGCGCCTATACGACTAGCCTTCTGTGGAAAACAGGTTGCTCCTTAGAATTGTTTGTTGTATGCAGCACAACTGCAAATGCTCAGGGTTGCCATTAACCTTGTAGTTAGCACGACTATGTGCAGCTTTTACCGTCATTTATTTTCGGCAGATGGCAAGAAGGAATGCCATCCTTCGAGGTAGGGATACGTTTGTTTTTCCTCCAGTCATGTAATTCACCTTGTATGGAGGCAGAGTGAGGAAAACTGTATTTTAAACCAACCGGAGTCCATTTCTTTCACAGGAGAAGGAGGGGGTGTTACCTCTCCTTGAGATAGTTATTTTAAGGGGCTAAACTGAATTGTACTCTTCCAGCATTTGTAAAAGACCCATAATCGTTTAAGTGAACATTACAGTCTGTTGATCTTGGATATCCCATATTTTCAGCTGTAGACATTTAATTTTATTCTGAATTTAGTTAAGACGAATGCCTATCATCTGTGACCTGGGGCGATAAACATTCCAAAGATCCAGCCTTTCTATCATTGCAGATAAGGATTCACGGAATCAAGTAGCCTTAAGGGTTCAGTTGCCTGTAGGATTTGCATCTTCTAATTATCGCAACAGTGGAAGGGTGGGTTAAGTTTTCTAAAACTGACTCTGCAATCCACGTGAGGTTGGATATGTAAATGTCATTTGTTCTAACCTGATTTCTTCATGTGGAAAATGGATGTCCTCATGTCTGCTATGTGTAGATCAAATACATTGAATGACACAAATATAGAAGAACTTTGTAGACCCAAACTGAACCCTAAATGACTAGTTACTGGCAATTATTGAAATATTGCTTCCCAGCTGGAGCTGGGATTTATACTACGTTTCTGGTTTACCAGCTGCCTCCTGTTAAATTTTACTGATAGGGCACAGTAATGGGAGACTAGGAATTCTGAGAAAGTACAAGGGGTTTGTTGTCTCTCTTCAGTTTGCTGCTTGTTTTTTTTTTTGTTGTTGTTGTTGTTTTCTCTTGGGGTGTATGTTTGCATGGGCATGCTTCCTAGTCTCTTAGCAAGACCCTAGCAAAGTTTGTTCATCCCACCAGGAACAAGTTACTCCAGTACCGGCTGTGGATTCCTTTTCGTTGTCTTCCCAACAGTTCCAGAAGTAGTTTCGGTGTGCTGCTCAGGCTCCAGTCCCAGCCTGCCAGCACCTGTTCTTTAGAGTTCTGGGTCCCAGCCAAATGGGGTATCTCACCTTAGCCTAGAGATACAAACACCAGTAAGCAGTAACCCCTTCTCACAGATTGGAATTTCTTCTCTGTAGGGCTCTGAATTTCCAAGTTTAAATAATTCCATTCTCTCGTTACCGTTCCTCAACCTTTGTGTTGGTAGTGTTTTCAGCTGTATGTTAGCCTCATGATATATTTTCTTGCTCCCATTTTAATTCTTCAATACCTAAATAACACTTCTGTCTATACGACATTTTTTTGTTTTTTGGACCCTAGTGATAGTTAATAAACTAGGATTTGGTTCTACTACCCCCCTTCTCATTTGGTTTGCATAATATGCAAAAATGTTTTTTCTCTTCTATGGAAAAGTACCTTGTTGTTTATTTATGGTGTTAAAAACATCTTATTCTCTTGGTCTGACTTGAAGGTCCCATGTCTGCTAAAGACAGGAAAGCAATAAAGATTTTCCTTTGCCTTTAGAACTGGTAGTTTAAGTATGATTGCCCTATAAAAGGACAACCTCTGTTGGCCTCAAAGTTGAGGATTAGAAGAAGTAGCGATTATACAAACTGGCCAGTGTACTTCAAAGGGTGTCAAATCCAGAAATAATAAAAATCAGATCAGTAAAATAGTTTTTAGTAAGAGCTTATTGTACATAGAACAGTTCATGAGCTAGAAGTCTTCAAATCCATAACTGATATGAAAGTGAAATAAAGTGAAAATGAGGGAGTTGTTTAACCTCTATAATGCTTGATTATTACAATGGGGGTTTCTAGACAGATGATTGGTTAAATTATCTTAAGCCATTTTAGAAAGATGATTTTTTTTTAATCAGTCATTTATAAGAATCTAAGTGGTACTTATGCTCATGAAATAAGCTAGATTTGTTTTGCTTACATGGCTTAAACGGTTTTATTTGCGCAGGGAGTTCTCAAGTTTGGTTTCCAATCTGTAATTTACATTAACAAAGAGTCCTTTTTATCAACTTCAGCTGGTGTGTGTGTGTATTTTTAAAGGAGGATTCAGAAATACAGATTATTTGATTCTCACAAACTTGAAATATGGCCACTATCTTTGTTTTTGCTTTGAATGGTGCAGGGTATCTGTGTGCAGAACGTGCAAAACTCTTCTGCAAACCAGATTTGGTCCCCTGAACATCAGCTGACAACTTTTGTTTTAGAGAATCCAAATCCTTCACTTACATCCTGGTCTGAGTGCGAACTATATGGTAACAATTTAGCAACAGAAAAAGAAGAAAAACACCCTCTTAACAAGAGGAAAGACTATTATAATAGAAGCAATTGATGACCTCATGATTTCAAAGAGCTCTATTGCTGAAAAGTGCTCTTCCTTTCTGTAACAATTAAGGAATGTAATATTGCAAGTGTTTCTGCTGAGAAATTTCAGGAATTGAGATAGAATTAGCCTTCTAATGCAATTAATACTTTCTAATACCTCTAAATGCCATTCATAAAATACTAATTTGCCATCAGTAAAATAGAATGAACATTTCCTTCCAAATATAGACCTTGAAATATTAACCTCAAGTTTTAGACAAATGAATGGTGTAGAAGTTACCTGTAAAAAGTCACTGCTATTCTCTATGACCTGTTTGACAAATTAGGGTTTAAGTTGATGGGAGGCATACACAGTATGGTGGACTTAGTAACAGGACATCAGAACTCTTTTTAGGTGAGTGAAACAAGTCGATATGGATCAAGACCTATTTTTGTAAATGGGGATTATAGTATTTATATTGAATTCCTACTTGAAATGAGCTTTCCATCATTATATCAATAAGTCAATCATTTAACACGTTCCTATTTTTTTTTGCCAGTTGCTTGGAAACCATTTAACACTATTTTTTACCTTTCCTCTGCTTTTGTGCCAGTGTTCCCATTTGCCTGGGTATCTTCCCCTCTTACCTCATATCCCTCGGTCAGTTCCTTAATTGTTCTTTATGGCACAGCTTCAAACTTAAGACACATTCTCATGCCTCCTTAATAAATTCAATTACTCTTTCTCACAGTATACTATTTGTTTGGTTGGCTTCTATAGATCCATATTTGCCATGCTTAAAATATCCTAAGAAAGACTTCTTTAAATCCAAGCATAGGGACGCCTGGGTGGCTCAGTCGTTAAGCGTCTGCCTTCGGCTCTGGCGTGATCCTGGAGTCCTGGGATGGAGCCCTGCATCAGGCTCCTCCGCTGGGAGCCTGCTTCTTCCTCTCCCACTCCCCCTGCTTGTGTTCCCTCTTGCTGGCTGTCTTTCTCTCTGTCATATAAATATATAAAATCTTAAAAAAATAAAAATAAAAAATAAATCCAAGCAGAGAAGTATTTAGAGTTAGTTATTTAAACTCCTAAATATAGGAGTTAGAGTAAAAATTTTCAATATCATGTTCTCAGCCGTTTACTCTTGTCTTTAGATACTTAACACAAGCAAGCTAATAAAAACTGTTTTAGTCATAACCTATAGCTGAAGGATCCCCAAACTAAAAACTGGTGTTATTCCCTCTGCATGATGGACTGGTGATCTTACCCGATTATGAGGCATATTCATCAGTATATCACATGGTCCTCTTCAACGGAAAATACCAATGGAATTTGTCATCCATTCCAACAAACTGGCCATTTCTCCAGTGATTTCTACCTCAACAAATGGCATTCTCAATATTGGCAATAAAATTCATAAGTTCAGACATTTTTTTTCCCCTTCTTGTATATCCAAAGCCACTAATTCACTGCTGGGTTGCAGTCTCGGGAGTTTCCTGGGTGAAATCTGAGAGACTTAAAAGGAAGCAAACCAGTTCAGATTGGTAGGCAGCAGCTTTAATAGGGAAGGAAACTTCCGTCTGAGGCTTGCTCTGCACTGCTGCAAGACAAGCAGAGAACTGCACCTACCCACCAGAAAGTATTCAGAAGGGCTTTACCTGGGTTTAGGGATGTGTTAGTCCAAATAGTCTCAATACCACCTTATTCTCTGAAAGCTGCGTCCCTGAAATGGCAGCTAGTATGAAGATAGTAGGCCAGACCTACATTATAAGGACAAGGGAGATGTGAGAAGCCTCCAATGTCCCAGGTACAACTCAGTGGTCAACTGATAGACAGTACCTTTTGATAACCTCTTCCAACAGGCAACCAACTCTATTCTTGGTTTCCTCTTAGTCCTCTTGGTTTTTTTAGAAGGGAGAAGTAACCTATCAAAAAGACTTAAGAGTCATTCACCATATGCAATGAGGTACTTTGCCTTACAGTTTGAAGAAACCAACTGTTCTTTTTAAAAAGACCTTCTATAAGATTTTGAACACCGACTAGGTATAAATGATATTAAGGAATGGTCTATTTTTTTTGGTTATAATGGTAAGGTTTGAAAATTAATGCTTTGAGATAGTAATATTTATAGATGACAAGATGTAGTGTCTGATTTGCTTTAAGATAATCTCATGGTGGGTAGGAAAGTAGCTGGGGATATAAATCACAAGATATTTAGAAATCTTAGTATTTCTAAACATTAGCTACCTGACATTTCCAGTTGTAATTACGTTAGTTCTCCCCATTCCCACTGCAGAAGCCATCACTCACCTCTTAACTATAATCTTAAAATAAATCTGAACTGCTCTTACAATGTCAAGTCTGCCCCTCCCAATTTATTCTAAACATTACAGTTAGATATTTTTCTGAAAATACAAACTTGATCCTACTCCCCTACTTAAAATTCTCTGGTGTAAGTTTCAAACTCTTTTGAGCAGTTTAGAAAAGCATTTATCTGGCTTCTCTTTGACTCTTTTATCTATTACCAATGTATACTTCATTCTTATAAACACCTAGAATTTTCATTTTGTTGAACCTTTCATGGTCTTGTATCTCTGTCATATCAATACCTCAAGTATTTCTTCAACATGTATTTTATGCTTTTTAGTTGACTGCTATAATTTGCTTCCTTGCCACTGCTTGTTTTTTCAAATTTTTATTTAAATTCTAGTTAACTTATAGCATAGTATTGGTTTCAGGAATAAAACTTGGTGATTCATCATTTACATATAATACCCAGTAACCATCATACCAAGTGCCCTCTTTAATACCCATCATCCATTTAGTCCATCCCCCACCCACCTCCTTCCAACACCCCTGTTTTTCTATCGTTAAGAGTCTCTAAAGGTTTGTCTCCCTCTTTTCCCCCTTCCCATAGGTTCATCTGTTCTGTTTAAGTTCCACATACAAGTGAAATCACATACTTTTACTGATTTCTTTTGCTTAGCGTAATACACTGTTTCAAATGCCAAGATTTCATTATTTTTATGGCTGAGTAGTATTCCTCTGTGTGTGTGTGTGTGTACGTATGTACACATACGTACACACACATACCACATCTTTATCCGTTCAACAGTTGATGGAATTTGGGCTCTTTCCATAGTTTGGCTATTGTTCATAATGTTGCTATAAACTTTGGGGTGTATGTACCCCTTTGAATCGGTATTTTTGTATCCTTTGTGTAAATACCTAAAAGTGCAATTGCTGGGTCCTAGGGTAGTTCTATTTTTAACTTTTTGAGGAACCTCCATACTGTTTTCGAGAATGTCTTTTGCATTCCGACCAACAGTATAAGATTACTCTTTCTCTGAATCCTTGCCAACATCTGTTGTTTCCTGTGTTAATTTTAGCCATTCTTACAGGTGTGAGGTGGTATCTCATTGTGGTATTGACTCGTATTTCCCTGATGGTGAGTGATGTTGAGCATCTTTTCATGTGCTTGTTGGCCATCTGTATGTCGTCTTTGGAAAAATGTCTATTCATATCTTCTGCCCATTTCCTAACTGGATCATTTGTTTTTTGGGTGTTGAATTTGATAAGTTCTTTATAGACTTTGGATACTAACCCTCTGTCAGATATGTCCTTGGCAAATATCTTCTCCCATTCTCATGCCTTTTAATTTTGTTGATTGCTTCCTTCACTGTGCAAAATCTCTTTATGTTAAAAGTCCAATGGTTCATTTTTGCTTTTGTTTCCTTTGCCTCCCATGAGATGTCTGATAAGCTGCTGTGGTCAAGGTCGAAGATGTTGCTGTCTATGTTCTCTAGGATTTTGATGATTTCCTGTCTTACATTTAGGACTTTCATCCACTTTGAATTTATTTTTGTGTATGGTGTAAGAAAGTGGTCCGCTTTCATTCTTCATGTTGCTGTTCAACTTTCCCAATACCATTTGTTGAAGAGGTTTTTCCACTATTCTTTCCTGCTTTGTCAAAGATTAGTTGACCATAGGGTTGTAGGTCCATTTCTGGGTTCTCTATTCCATCGATCTATGTGTCTGTTTTTGTGCCAGTAGTGTACCGTCTTGATGACTATAGCTTTGTAATACAGCTTGAAGCCCGGAATTTTGATGCTTCCAGCTTTTGCTTTTCTTTTTCAGGATTGCTTTGGCTATTTGGGGTCTTTGTGGTTCCATACAAATTTTAGTATTGCTCTAGCTCTGTGAAAAGTGCTAGTGGTATTTTGATAGGGATGTCACTGAATGTGTAGATTGCTTTGAGTAGCCTAGACATTTTTTTCCTTACAGTGAAACTGAGTTTTATTTATTTATTTTTAAAGATTTTATTTATTTGGCAGAGTGTGTACATGCACAAGCAGGGGAGAGGCAGGCAGAGGGGGAGGCAGGCTGCCAGCTGAGCAGGGATCAATCACAGCTCAATCCCAGGACTCTGGGATCATGACCTGAGCTGAAGGCACTTGCTTAACCAACTGAGCCACCCAGGTGCCCAGGTAGCATAGACATTTTAACAATATTTGTTCTTACAATGCATGAGCATGGAATGTTCTTCAGTTTCTTTCATAAGTTATCTATAGTTTTCAGAGTACAGATCTCTTACCTCTTTGGTTAGGTTTATTCCTTGGTATCTTATGGTTTTTGGTATAAGTGTAAATGGGATTGATTCCTTGATTTCTTTACTGCTACTTTGTTATTTGTGTATAGAAATGCAACAGGTATCTGTACATTGATTTTTTTTTTCCTGTGACTTTGTTGAATTCATGTATTAGTTATAGTAATTTTTTTGATGGAGTATTTCAGGTTTTCCACATAGAGTATCCTGTTGTCTGGATAGTGAAATAGTGAAAGTTGGGCGTTTTCCTTGCCAATTTAGATACCTTTTATTTCTTTTTGTTGTCTGATACCTGAGGCTAAGACTACCAGTACTATGTTAGATAGTAATGGTGAGGTGGACATCCCTGTCTTGCTTCTGACTATGGAGAAAAAGCTCTGTTTTTCCCCATTGAGGATATTAGCTGTGTGCCTCTCATGTGGCCTTTATGATGTTGATGTTTTCTCCATCTATACTGACTTTGTCGAGGGTTTTTATCAAGAATGAATGATGTACTTTGTTAAATGCTTTCTCTGCATGTATTGAGAGAATCCTTTGGTTCTCATCCTCCTATTAATGTGGTATATCACGTTGATTTGTGATTATTAAACCACCATTGCAGCCCAGGAACAAATACCACTTGATTGTGGTGAATAATTCTCTTAATGTACTGTTGAATTTGATTTGCTAGTATCTTGAGAATTTTTGCATCCATGTTCATCAGGGATATTGGTCTGTAATTCTCCTTTTTAGTGGAGTCTTTGTCTGGTTTTGGAATCAATGTAGTTCTGGCCTTGTAGAATGAGTTTGGAAGTTTTCCTTTTTATTTTTTTATTTTTATTTATTTATTTTGGAACAATTCAAGAAGAGTAGGTATTAACTCTTCTTTAAATGTCGGGTAGACTTCCCCTGGGAAGCCATCTGGCCCTGGACTTTTGTTGGGAGATTTTTGATTACTGATTTAATTTCCTTGCTAGTTATGGGTCTGTTGAAATTTTCTATTTGTTTCCCTTTTAGTAGTTTGTAAGTTTCTAGGAATTTGTCCATTTCTTCCAGATTGCCCAGTTTATTGGCATATAATTTTTTTCATAATTTCTTATAATTGTATTTTATTTTCAATTAGCCAACATATAATACATCATTAGTTCTTGATGCAGTGTTCAATTCATTAGTTGCATATAACACCCAGTGCTCATCATAACACATGCCCTCCTTAATGCCCATCACCTGGTTTCCCCATCCTCCCACTACTCTCCCTTCTGTAACCCTCAGTTTTTTTTCTGGATTCCAGGTTTCTTCCATGGTTTATCTCTCTCTCTGATTTCTTCCCATTCAGTTTTCCCTCCCTTCCCCTGTGGTCCTATGTGCTATTCCTTATGTTTCACATATGAGTGAAACCATGCGACAATTGTCTTTCTCTGCTTATTTCACTTGCATAATCCCCTCCAGTTCCATCCATGTCGATGCAAATGGTGGGTATTCATCCTTCTGATGGCTGAGTAATATTCCATTGTATATTGGACCACATCTTTATCCATTCATCTGTTGAAAGACATCTTGCCTCCTTCCATAGTTTGACTATTGTGGACATTGCTGCTATGAACATTGGGGTGCGTGTGCCCCTTCTTTCTACTACATCTGTATCTTGGGGTAAATACCTAGTAGTACAATCACTGGGTTGTAGGGTAGCTCTATTTTTAACATCTTGAGGAACCTCTATACTGTTTTCCAAAGTGGCTGTACCAGGTTGCATTCCTACCAACAGTGTACTAGGGTTCCCCTTTGTATTTCTTTGGTATTGGTGGTGCTCTTGTCTCTTTCATCATGGTCTTATTCATTTGGGTCCTTCCTCTTTTTCTGGTAACTCTGGCTAGGGGTTTATCAATTTTATTCTTTCAAAGAACCAGCTCTTAGTTTCATCTGTTCTACTGGGGTGTTTTTGTTTGTTTCCATATCATTTATTTCTGCTCTAATCTTTATTTCATCTCTTCTGCTAGTTCTAGGCCTTATTTGTTCCTTTTCTAGCTCCTTTAGGTGTAAGGTTAGGTTGTGTATTTGAGACTTTCCTTGCTTATTGAGGTAGGCATATATTGGAGGTAGGACTGCCTGTGCTGCATCTCAAAGATTTTGAACTGTCAGGTTTTCAATTTCATTTGCTTCCATGTATCTACTCCTATTAAACCAGAGATACTACAGAGGTCTTAAGCCATTTGCCAGCTCCTATTAGTTTGTAGATGTTTCATGTACCTCTGTGTTGAGCAGAATCTGAGGCTTTATATAGGCTCAGTGTAGGGAGAATCTGTCGTGAATAATTTGTAATGTCTGCAAAGAAAAAAGAGTGGTTAAATTCCTGACTGTCTTTGCAATCACTAAAGTATATTTGAAAGCAGGGCCTGTGTTATATCCGTGATGTTATTTTATTTTAACCTTAAAACTACAAAATGAACAATTAAATCTTTGCCTAAGATCTCAGAATAAATGGCTGAAATGAGATAAATACATGTCTATAATTTTGGATCTAATTCATATTCTTTTTGGCAGAGGGAGGAAAGAAAAAAAAACTACAATTACCTGTGTTCTTTGAATTAAACTGATTGCTGAGAGTACCTTAGAGTATCAAAACAGTACTCTGTAAAAATGGAGAGGATATAAGACCTTGTTCCTGCCCTCAAGAAGCTAGAAATCATTTTGCAATGTGACATAATTTCTTTCAAGTTCATGTTTTAAATGCTAAGCTATGTTATATATTCATAACCATCTGGGGAAAGCCAATTAGAAGAACTTGAGAATTGAGGTCTTTATTTTTACCTACTTTCATGTTGGCCATATCTTGGCCCTGCTTCTCTGCCACGGATGAAATGATTTGCACCTTCCCTCTTGTCTTGGGATGGTGTTGAAAGACTTAATACTCTGAATGTTAGTTCCTTCCGGGTTTATATTGCCTTACGAATTCAACTTCTGTGCCTCCACCACACAAAAAAGTCTTAAAGTATGATTTTATGGACAATCCAGGTTGGGCATATAATTGTTAGTGTGGGGGTAACATTCCTATGCAGCTTTCTATACTCTAAAAGCAGAACAACTCTGGTTTCACAATTTTTCCTCCATTGTGAATAATAGACCTGAGATCCCGGTGATGTAGATAGAAAGATTGGAACTCTGTCATGAAGAGTTAAGTATTTAAAACTGGTGTCTTTCTTTTAAACAAAACTAAGATTTAGTATGTAGTAATATTGTCTATTTCTAGTGGTTCTTTATTTCACCAAAGAAAAGGCAATGACTTTGCATATAGAATGCCACATTCAGTTGTAGTCTTCTCTTAACATTTGTTTTAAAATGTCCCCTAAAGGGGCACCTGGGTGGCTCCAGTCGTTAAGTGTCTGCCTTTGGCTCAGGTCATAATCCCAGGGTCCTTGGATGGAGCCCCGCACCAGGCTTCCTGCTTAGCGGGAAGCCTGCTTCTTCCACTCCCACTCCCCCTGCTGGTGTTCCCTCTCTTGCTGTGTCTCTCTCTGTCCAATAAACAAATAAAATTTTTAAAATAATAATAAAAAGTCCCCTAAAGCACAGGGGAAATACGTAGAATTTGAAGTCACCCAGTATGGATTTAAATCTTGATCTTCCCCCTTCTCATGCCCCCACTTATCTTCATAAACTTAGGAAAGCTACTTATACTGAGTCTCACAGCACTCCTATAGAACGGAAGCCTATTCTTCCAACTAGGCTGAAGTGTATTAAATGCAATAACATGTGATATACAGATAGTTGCTCAGATAAGGTGGCAGTGCTGATGACCACAATGACAATGATGTCAGTGGTGGTGGTCAGGTTACTGGGAAGTAACTACAGCTCCAGGTTCTCCATCTGTCTGCTTAAAGTCAGCACAGACCTATGGGTCAACTTCTGCATATCTCTTTGGCTTTCTTTCCTCTGAACTGTTGCAAATATAACCAGTATTCCTTAAGTTATACCTTACTTACAAGGCTCAGGTATAACTACCCCCTATGCCGGGGAATAGCAACAAATCCCATTATTTCTAATGTGTCCTAATTTAAATGTTTAATTAAATCAGTTAAAATAGGGAAAGACTCCATTAAGGAGCCTGGCACATAGTATGCTACCTACGTCTTAGCTGCTCTTAGTATTACTATTTTTAGTTCAGCATATATTCTATGCAAGTATTATACTATGGACTAGGGCCTGCTCATTCTCTGTAGATGGACTATATACTACCTCTAGTCTCAGTTGTTTGACTAATTCTATAACTTGCACTAGCATATTTTGTATATACTCTTTCTTAGGATTTAAGGTATAGAATTGGCAGTATTCATATTATCTAAACAATACACAGAAGAATGTAGCCTTTATTATCCTGAACCAAAATTATGTCTTAAACTCATTGAATTCTTCCTTAATTTTGCCCGGCTCCCTAACTTGGTGATCTCTATATAAACTTATCCCTCAACATTCCAACATTGTTCATGGTCTTAGTTTTGTCTTACTATTCTGATAAATTCTTCCTCAATTTTTCAAGGACTTGTAACTTTTTAAATCTTTGGTTCATTTTTTTTCCTACTCAGTGTAGGAAGTCTCAACACTCTGTAACAACAACTTTCCCCTTTGAGTACGATTTGAATGTTTTTCCTGCTTCTAGGGACAAATGTCACTTCCTATAGAATAGCCTCCATTCTGGATAGGCTTGTCATGGAAAAGGGGGACTATGTGTGGAGCTCCTGCTTTGTAGCAAGATTTAGATCTTAACCAGGCACTATGGTGAACACTTACATAGATAATGGCATTTAATCTTCACTACAGCCACAGAAGTTGATAGCAAAATCCAAATTTGACTGAGGGAGATCGTAGTTGAACTACACAGGACCACATAGATAGTGGTAAATGTGGAATTCAGATACAGGTAAGTGGATTCTGACCACTGTCCTCTGTTGCTGCGCTTTTCTAAAGCATTCACTTACACCTGTAACTATATTGATTACCATCTAATTATATAAAGTTGTACCTTGTTCTGCATTTCTTAATACAAGTTTAACTTTTCAGTGTTAGACTAACTTAGTGTAACTGTACTTAGACTAAGTGCTCTGAGACCTGGGATAGATTCTATGTCCCCTGCATATTTCTCTGAGATCTAGCACAAACCCAATCCTAGGTGTGTTCAAATTCCACTGAACAATATTGAACAGAAGTGAACATTTGAGAAATTAGAGAAGTCCTAGACCAGTGAGATCACCTCATAGTGACGCAAATCCTAGAACCAAGGAGAGCAGTCAGGATTTTAAGTCCTGGTCCTAAGTACTAGGTTACCATGTGTCTCTATTGATTTATGCATAAAATATATCTGTGGTTGAGAGGAGGCTAGTCACAGACATTTAAATGGCCATTAAGGTTGCATAATGTGTGCTCTATATTTAATTCATGAGAATGCAAACCAAAGAAATTTGCACAAAAAAGGTCAAACACCACATTCACAGAATAGCCTTTGAGCTCCAAGTAGGGAAGAAATATTGTAGAAGGAGTACACTTTTCACCTTATCGCTAATAAATAAATCACTAGTTGTTACATGTTAAACAGCTGACTGTAACCCCACAGTTCCCCAAAACTGTCTTGTCCCTGGCCCCCTCACCCTTGGCATTTAAGCTATTACATACAATAACTGTGCACTTAATTGCTTAGCAAGTAATGGTAAAGATTTGACTTACTACTGAAAAGCGATCACAGGCATGTTTTCCTTGACACTGACTGCCATAGTATAGTTAAAAAAAAAAAAAGAGTTTTATGATCTTGATAGCCTGTGAAACCAAAATTAAAGAAATGGCTTTGAGAGAATCTATGTACTCCTTAATAGCATAATTATACTGTCAATTTTTTGACTGATCAAAAACTCAATACTGGAGATATCAGTGTGTCTGTGGCTTTTGCCACCAAAGATTTGGTGACGTTAGTTAATTTTAAACTAATAGTAAAGAAACGGGTAATTTAGTTCACAAAGCTATAATCAGACAGGTTACCCATACTGAAAGCAGGTCTAAATATTTTTGTGCTTAACTGGGGCTTTGAGTCTGAATCGATATGTTTGCATTTGAAAAGCTTTCTCACTGGGTGAGTTGTTTACTATCTCCCGGAATTTTGCTAGTTCTGGGAGGGGCAGTTCCTCCTGGGTCAGCAAAGTCACAGAGGTCAGAGCGTCAGAATATAGAAAATAAAAGATGTAGTTAACACAATGACACTGCTCAAAACTTGAAATCCAGACAGCCTAACGTACACCAGAAATGTTAAGGAAAACACTATTTTTTTCTTTTTCTTTTTTTTTTTTTCTTTTAGGACTTTATTAGAGGGTGCATATGCACAAGCGGGGGTGGGGGGGGGGCAGAGGGAGAAGAAAAAGCACCCTCCCCGCTGAGCAGGGAGCCTGACTTGGCACCATCCCAGGACCCGGAGATCATGACCTGAGCAGAAGGCAGACACTTAACACTTAACTCACTGAGCCACCCAGATGCCCCAAGCACTGCAATTTCTTCAGAGCATTTTCCTTCTAGCATCATTTTTACTTCACAATGGACTATCAACAACTCTGAAGTATGAAACACATGTGGCACATACTTAAATAGAACTTTCAACTTTGACATGTGTGCACCTATGAAATCATTGCAATTAATATAATGTACCTATACATCGCTCCCCAGAATTTACTCCTATGCCTCTGTAATTCCTCAGTCTTGACCGTCACTGTTTCTTCTATTCCCCACAAAACTGCTATATCTTTTGTCAAAACAGCTTAGTTGGTATTTTATGGAATTTTACATTTAAAAAAACTTACAACATGTCATCTTTTAGTAGGGCTTCTTCCAATATAATCATTCTGATTTATCTATGTTCTTGACTGTATCTATGGTTCATTTTTATTGCTGAGTAGAATTCAGTATTTAGGCCATGGAAGCCATAACTGGTTTGGGACTACTACAAACAATGGAGCTATGCAGTTTATATAAGTCTTTGTGTGGGCATAGGTTTTCAGTCCACTGGGTAGTTACTTAGAATTGCATTGGGGATCTGTATTATATTTTAAGGAAATACCTGTTTGCTGAAGAGGTTGTGTCCTCTTACATTTCCACTGTATGAGGATTCTGGTTTTACCATATCTGAAATACTTGCTGGTCTTTTTTACTTAATTTTGACCTTCTAATAATTTCACGTTTGTTTTTTTAAAATAGGTAATAGTATTACATTGTAATTTTAAGTTACATTTCCAAATCTTCACTGCAATCAGTGCAGTTGATAGTAACTAAAGATAATTGAGTATCAAGTCATATATTTATTTGCCATTAACACTTTTTTTTGTCAGCTCCATTTTTGGCTTTTTCATTTGATTATTTCCTTATCGAGTTCTTTATTTCATTGCATATTCTAAATAAAACTCCTAGATTTGCAAACATTTTCTGAGTTTGTGGATTGCTTTTTTTCATCCTAATGTCATTTGAAAAGAAGTTCTCCATTTTGATAAATTACAATTTTACTTTTCTTTATGGACCATGAATTATGTAAAACTTGTGTTTCATGGGGCGCCTGGGTGGCGCAGCGGTTGAACGTCTGCCTTTGGCTCAGGGCGTGATCCCGGCGTTCTGGGATCGAGCCCCACATCGGGCTCCTCTGCTAGGAGCCTGCTTCTTCCTCTCCCATTCCCCCTGCTTGTGTTCCCTCTCCCGCTGGCTGTCTCTATCTCTGTCAAGTGAATAAATAAAATCTTTAAAAAAAACAAAACAAACAAAAAAAAAAAACAAAAAACTTGTGTTTCATGTATAATCTCAAATTTTCTCCTATGTTCTCCTACAGAAGATTTAAAACTTCCGAGTTTGCATTTAAAGCTGTAATTTAATTCTTACAAAGCTTGAGATTTAATAGATATTTAGTTTTTCTAGCACTACTATAGGAAAACTATCCTTTATCCACTTAATTTATTTTTCAACTTTATTGAAGACCAATATGAGTCTATTTCTCTTCTGTCCTTTGATCTACTGGTCTGTTTTCCAATTCTACACTTCAAAAACCATTTTAAAGTTACAGCAATCATAGTCAAGCAATGTGGATCTTTGCATTTAATTTTTCAAAATTGTGGCTTTTCTAGGATCTTTGCATTTTTATACCTTTAGACTCCACTTGTGATGTTTTTCTTGTAGAAATTGTTTATGGTGGTGTCAAATCTGTAGACCAACTTTAAGAGAACTGACCTTGTTATCACCAATATTGTCCTCTGATCTGTGGGCATGGTATAACTGTCTTAGTAATGTTTTATAGGCTTCACTGTATGTCTTGCATATCCCTCCTCATATTGTCCCCTATTTTCATATTGTTATGAAAGATACTTTAATTTCCAATAATTGTGTATAGAAACACAATGGACTCTCATCTTCAGTCCCACTGAAGTTTTTTGGTTAAACTTAAGTCCACCAAAAATTTAATAGAAGTAATAATTTGTTATTGTAGAAAGTCTTATCTGCAAATAAAGTCTGTTTTTATTTCCTCCCCAATCTATATGCCTCAGTTTTTGTTTCTCTCTTCTTCTTTGCCCCCAGACAGAACTTCTAGTTCAGTGGAGTGGTAAGTGCTAGTCTCAACACTAAGTACGGAGACAGATCATATGTTCCTCATGTCCCGCCCCTAGAATCTAGCTCACCACAAGTATCCCAAAGCTGTTCTCTGAGAAGAAATAGAAGATTGAGAAGACCACCATTTCTACCTTGATCAGATTTGGTGGGGGGGGGGGGGGGGGAGATGGGAGTGAGGGGAGTAACTCTTGCTGTTCCGAACAATGGTTAGAGGTGTGCAAGGATGTGATACAACCTAGGAGACTAGTCCAAATGAGAGGCAAATGTGGGTTTTGGTGGTGGTAGAGACAAGTAGAAGCAAAACATCAACGACAAACTGAAGAAGGGTGGGACATGGAACTTCACACAGTGCCTGCTATGGAAGTAGAATTCAAATACTTAAAAGGGATACAGAAGGAGGAGGGGAAAGAAGGGTGTAAAAGCCAAGTTTCATGCTCTACAAGTGGCATTAGTGAGAATCCAGATTGAAGTTTCTCCCTAGTTTTCCCTGATCCTAGTTAAAATACCTAATGGAATATAAAACCAAATCTAGTTAGTGGTGTGTTCTCTTATGAAATATGGAGCTTTCATTTGACCTAATAATCTTGATAACCTCTTTCTATATCCCCTAAAAATTCATTTTCCATGTTTTAAGTATAATAATCACTAACTAGAGGCAAATGCATTCTGTCTGTAATTAGTTTATTAAAGAATATCAGGTTAAAATGATCCAAGTTCTCAAACTTATCTGAGAAAAGCACTATTTCACCTAATGTATATAATTTCTTAGATATGGAGAAGATAACTGAATAAGCCCTAGTGCATAACTTTAGACTTGATCTCCCTGGCATAGACCAGATAGAATTGATCCATCCGTCTAAAAGAAACAGGATTGATGAGGCTTTCTGGCTGGGATGTTGCCTTCCTGCAGAGTGGCAATGTGTCGTGTGTGTGTGTGTGTGTGTGTAGAGCACAGTTCACCATGAAAGTAGAAATGACCTTTGCTAATGAGTACCCTCATGTCTAGTCTCATTGGCCCGGAGTTATACTACATATTGGACATTATGGAAATTAGTACTTTGCCCCTGGAGTCTTGCTAGCTGAACAGATTCTGTTGGCAAATCTCTTAAAATCTATTTCTAGAAGAAGCCAAGTACTTTATTTCATTTGTTAAATGCATCTGTCCTTCTCATCCCTAAAAAGCCTCAGATGAGAGAAAGTGTCCTTCACATATAATGATGGGGAAAATAGTAGAGTCTGGACTGATAATGTTGTCACAAAGGACATAGGTGCTCAAAAATAGAGCAATGGCCCCTAAGTGTAGAGGACACTAAAAGGACTTGCCAAAGGTATTATGAGTGAAACCGGTGGTAAAACACAAAAAATAGAATCTGAAATTTCAAGCTGTTTGCACTAAAACCATCCAACAAAACCTCAACTAGAATATTTAGAGACTGACACCATGGAACTGGCTTTATGCTTACGCAGTCTGATTTTTAAGTATAGTTGACATAGCAGGTTACTTCAGTTTCAGGTATACGGCATAGTGATTGACAAGTCTATATTTTATGCTCTGCTCACCACAAGTGTAGCTATCTGTCCTCTTACAGAGTTAATACAGTATTGTTAACTACATTCCCCATGCTGTACCTTTTATTCCTGTGACTCATTCATGTCCTAACTGGAAGCCTGGATTTTCCACTCTTCACATGTTATGCCTGTCCTCCCAGCCCTCCTTCCCTTTGGCAACTATCCGTTTGTTCTCTGTATTTCTAGGTCTGAATCTGCTTTTTGTGTGTTTGCTAATCCAGTTGGTTTTTAGATGCCTCCTGTAAGTAGAATCGTATGGTATCTGACTTCACTTAGTGTAATACCCCCATAGGTCCATCCATGGTGTCACAAATGGCAAGATCGCCTCCCTTTTCTATGGTTACGTAATATTCCATTGTACTTATACCATAACTTCAGTATCCATTTGTGTATCAGTGGAGACTTAGGGAAGCAACCTATCTTCGCTATTGTAAATACTGCTGCAAGAAACACAGGGTGCATATATCTTTTCTAGTTATTGTTTTCATTTTCTTTGTGTAAATATCCAGTAGTAGAATTGATCACAGGGTATTTCTTTTAACTTTTTTGAAGGACCTCCATATTGTCTTCCATATTGGCTGTACCAACTTATATTACCACCAACAGTGCATGAGGGTGCCTTTTCCTCTGACATGAGCCATAGCAATATTTTTCTAGATACATCTCTGGTAAGGGAAACAAGCACAAATAAACTATGGAGACTACATTAAAATAAGCTTCTACACAGTGAAGGAAACCAACAAAACAGAAAAGTAACTTACTGAATGCGAGAGCATATTTGCAAATGATTTATCTGATAATGGAGTAATATGTAAAATCTATAAAGAACTTGCAACTCAACACCAAAAGCAATCTGATTAAAGATGGGAAGAGGACCTAAACTGATATCATTTTTTTTTCTTCCAAATAAGACCTACATATGGCCAACAGACTCTCAACATCACTAATCAGGAGAATGCAGATCAAAACCACAATGAGATAGCCCCTCACACCTATCAGAATGGCTAGAATCAGTAAGTCAAGAAGCAACAATGTCCTGGATATTTTTGCAGGTTAGATTTTACAATAGCATATGTTGAACAGTTAGGAGTCCAAACTGTTATTAAAATATTAGCTATGCAGAACAAAAGGTGGTGAAAGGGCAGAATTTGGCAGAGGGAGCTGAAAAATTATCAGTCTTTTCAATAGTCTGGCAGCCTAATGGGGTACCAGAGCAAAGATCATCTGTTTGAGGAATTCCACGTTGGGTGAAACTGACTAGGCCATTGTATAATGTTTTGCTCAGTCACTGTCTAGTGCCTTCCAAGTAAGGTCTAACCTTAACTAACACTGCTTTATTCATTAATTTGCAGAGGTCACTTCACAAATAACCTGACCTCAACTCAAAAACTAAAGTTAATCTGGAGGAAACAAGTATAGGCTCTAGGTACTACCATCCTTGTGTCTGTCTGACTTGAATTAAATAATTTATCTTGATATTAGCCACAGGTGTGTTGTGATGCTACCATATACCATGAGTGTTGTTTAAAATTGCAGATTGATATAAACCTGATTATTTTTCCTACAAAGGAAATAAGGTCCCTCCAATTGCTTTACTTGTTTTCATACAAAATGTATGGGGCAAAAAAACTGAAACTGACAAAAACTAATAGTTGAGGGTTACCTGGGGTTGAAGGCACCCAACCGGGGAGAGAATCTAATTTTTCATAATGGAAAGATAACATCATTCAATTAGCTGCTGAATTTCTTTCCACTTTTAAATGGAAGTAAAAGCAGATTGAGGAGTTGTGGAATGTGATAGAATGGACACTAGAAAGGGATCACAGAGACCAACCCAACGCTTAACTCACATTCTGCCTCTTATGGACTTTGCTCACTTTATTTCTTAAGGAACTCTTTGGTCTAATGTTTAAATGAGTATCAGACTATCATTAAAACAACAACAACAACAAAAAACCCTGGGGGGTGGGGGGGACCTTTCATAGTGGTTAACTTGGTAGGGATGTTTGGATGTGGGCCCAAAGAGGCTTTTAAGATTTTGTAGGTAACATTCATTTTCTTCATCTGAATGACAATTGCATGGGTGTATTCACTGGAAAATGCATTATTAGATATTTATTTGTATACTTTCTATATGTATACAGTACTTAAAAAAACAACCTAGTAAAACAAAATCAAGAAGCCACCTCAAATCCTAATTGAGCAAAAGGCCAAATGGAGATATACTTCTAGCTACCCTGATTCATAACCCTATTTGTAGGAGTTACCAAAAGTCAGGTGACAAATAACGGTTAAGAGAAAAAAATGTGGTAACCTCAAAATTAGAATGGGCTGTTCTTGGTTGTTAATTCTTATTTAAATGGTCACTTAACATATGCCTTTCCTTTGAAATATGGCCTGAATACTTTTTATTTAAACTGTGCTCTGAGGCATTATGTATTTAATAAACTTAAGTTATGGGACATTAGTTGAAGTCTAAAGTTATCTGGACCTTACAATCTTAGCCATATTACTGCCCTGTGGTGCTGGCATTCCATAGCAGGAAAAGGGTATTGAGAAAGGCTATTAAGCTTGTCAAGACCTAGGGAAAGTACAGCATTTAAATAAGATTGCAATTCATCCTATTAAAACAGATCACGCTTAGATAAATACAGCCTTTTGCCGTTAAGCCAAACTTTAAATTATAATGGAAGCTGTTGAAATGAAAGCGTTCTCAATAGTTAAGGGTTAAGAAGAAGGAATTCATAGGCTTTGAACACCAGACTCTGGTGGTTTCAGGTCACGCAATAGTAACATTAGAGAGATGGAGATCCACAGTATCATCCTGTTGTGTCCATGCTCTTGGACACCAGAGCAGTTTAGAGCCTTGGAGGTATAGTGCCTTGCTCAAGACTGACGGCAAACACCAGCCCCAATGTCAATGCCCAAAGGGCTAATAGTGTTGGAAAACCATCATTTCATAAAATAAGGACTCTTAAGCGTAAGTTGCGCAACCACTTGGGAGAGCTGTCTGGAAAACTTTAATAAAAATGGAATTTGCACAGACTAGAGCTCAGCAGACTTCAGACATGTACGGATGTTCACTACAGCATTGTGGTGATAGTGAAAACTGGAAATGACCTAAAGCCCATTAACCTAAGAGTGGAGAAACCCATTATTGTATATTCATAAAAAGGAATACTAAAAATAAAACAACAAAACTCATGCTGATTCAGGTCTAATTCATTTAGTTCTTATCTCTCAAGCGTACTTACGGGTAAAAAAGCAATTTGGAGACTGGAACAAAAATAATTTGTAGAGTCTAGAAAGATAGAATAGGACTATTATAGATTACATGAAAATCCATACATGAGTAGGAAAGATAGAAATGAATGTGAATGGCAAACATTAGATTCATTATAGGAATTGCCTGTGAGTAATTAAAGGAGGGTACACAGGTTTTTAATATGAATCTGGTGATGGGTTCAGTTATTCTATTTGTCATTGTGACATTTTATGTATCAGAAACATAAACTGAAAGAAAAAAAATCAATTTTGGAATTCTGTACTTAACCCATTTGCTCATTTGTCAAGTATTCGTGTAGCTTCTACTTAAAGTGAGGCCACCATCTAAGTAGGGGCTTTAAAAGAAATAGAATAATGAGCCTTCCTCCTTTTTCCTTGAAGAGCTTACATTTCAGTTGGGAAATTTGGGTATTTAATAATATCCAAAGTATTCAGTAACTTTTTTTAAAACAGACTTTATTTTTAGAGCATTTCAAGTTCACAGCAGATTTGAGCAAAAGATATAGAAAGTTCCCATACATCTTCAGCCTTCATGCTTGTACAGCCTCCCCCACTACTCACATTATGCAGAGAGTGGCGTATTTGTTAATATCCATGAGCCTACATGGACATGCCATAATCCTTTTTCTGTAGTTTACATTAGGTTTCATTCTTGCTTTTTACAAATATGTAATTATATCTACAGTTGTAGTGTCCTGGGGAATAGTTTCACTGCCCTAAAATCCTCTGATCTCCCTATTCATCCCTTCCCTCCACCACCACATTTAGCAGTTATTTGATCTTTTTACCTGGTTCCATAGTTTTACCTACAGCAAAGTATCAAATGGTTAGAATCCTACAGTATGTACGCTTTTCATATTGGCTTCATTCACTCAGTAATCTGCACTGAAGATTCTTCAATGTTTTTACATGGCTTGATAGCCCAATATTTTTTTCAGTGCTGTATAGTAATCCAAAAAATCCATAGACAACCAGTTTATCTATCCAATCACCTAATCAAAGACTTTTTGGTACATCCAAGCTCTGGCAACTATAAATACATCTACTACAAATATCCATGTTCAGGTTTTGTGTGGATATAATTTTTCAACTTGGATAAATACCACAGAATATGATCACAAGATATTATGGTAAAAGTAAGTTTAACTTCGTAGGAACCACCGAGCGTTTTTCCAAAGTGGCCATACTGTTTTGCTTTTCCAATAGCAGTGAATAGGGATTTCTGTTTTTTTGAACCTCTTTCCCACATTTGGTGTTTTCAGACTTTAGTTTTTGTCTATTCTAATAAGTAGATGGTGGTATCTTACTGTGTTTTAATTTGCAATACCCTAATATAAAATGAGAATTTTTCATCAGTATATCTTTGTGGTGGCTGGTAAGGTTTTCTGCTCACTTTTAAGGAGGTTATTTTTTTGAGTTCTGGAGATTTTAGATGTATCTTTTTGTATTTATATATTTTGAAAAATCTAGGCATGTCTTTGGTAAAGATTTCTCCTACTCCCTGGCTTATCTTCTCATTCTCTTGATTGTTGTTGTTGCTGTTGTTGTTTGGTAGAGTCTTAAATTTTAATGCATTTAATTCAGTCCAGCTTGTCAATGATTTATTTCAAGGATCATACCAGTGGTTTTGTATCTAAAAAACCATTGTCATATCCAAGGTCATCTAGATTTCCTCCTGTTACCTTTAGAAATTTTAAAGTGACATGTTTCCCATTTAGGTCAGTGACTCATTTTAAGTCACTTTTTTTTGCAAAAAACATAATATCTATGTCTAGTTTCTACTTTTGTCATGAAAAGATCTACTTGTCCTGCCAGCATTTGTTGAAAAGACCATCTTTACTCCATTTTGTGGCCTTTGTTTATTTCTCAAAGATGAGTTGGCTACACTTATGTGGCTCTATTTTGGGGCTCTATGTGTTGTTTTATTGATCTACTTGTGTTGTTTTTTTTTTTTTCCCAGTATCAGTTTCATAGTTATTGATGCTCTGTAACCTGAAGTAACGTAGTGTCAGTCATCTTTGTTCTTCCACATTGAGTTGGTTTTTCTGGATCTCTTGCTTCTCTATACAAATGTTAGAACCAATTTGTTGATATGCACAAAATAATCTGAGATTTTGATTTGGATTGAATTGAATTTGCATATTCAGTTAGGAAAACTGATGTCTTTGTTCATGTATAGAAAGATTCAGTATTACGAAGAATCTCTTTATTCTTTGCTTTATTTCATTACTTTTGTAATCTTACTCCTATAGATCTTGTACATTCTCTGCTAGATTTATACCAAATATTTCATTTGTAGGGGTGCTAATGTATTTTTTTGAATTTCAAAGTCCACTTGTTTGTTGCTGATATGTGGAGAAATAGCTGACTCTTAAATATTAACCTTGTATTTTGCAACCCTGCTATAATTATTAGTTCCAGGAGTTCCTGCTGTCAGTTCTTTCAGATTTTATACTAGACAGTCATATTATCTGCAAACGATTTTCTTTATTCCTTTGGTATTTGTATAGCTTTTGTTATTTTCTCTTACTGCATTAGGTAGGATTTCTAGTACAACGCTTAGTTATGTTGTGAGGTGACCTCTTGATCCCTATATCTTTGTGATCTCAGCAGAAAAGCTTTTAGTTTCTCACCATTAAATATAACATTAGTCATAGGTCTTCGTAGACCTATCCTTTGTAGATATCCTTTATCATGTTGAAGATCCCCTCTATTTTTAATTTTCTGAGTTTTTTTGTCATGAATGGCTGTTTGATTTTTGTCAAGCACTTTTTCTGCATCTATTGATCATGTAATTGTTTTATTTTTTTAACTTGTTGATGTGGTAGAGGATATTGATTCCCCCCCCCCCCAAAATGTGGAACCAGCCTTGCATACCTGAGATAATCTCACTTGGTCATGGGGTGTAACTTTTTATACATTGTTGTGAAGAAGGTATATTTTGGTCTTTGGAGATAAGTGTATAGATGTCAACTTTATCCAGTTGACTTCTGTTGAGTTTAATTATGCCCTAACAACTGCAAGGTCTGTTCATTTCTGATAGCTGAAGTGTCCAAATATAATAGAACTGCAGGAAAAATAAATGTTCCTACTATCAGTTTTGCCTCATGTAGTTAGATGCTCTCATTAGCAATTGTTAATGTGTATGTGACTGTGTCTTCCTGGAGAATTGATTCCTTCATCTTTATGCAATGCCCTTGTTTATCCCTGACAACTTGCCTTTCTGTGATATTGGCTCTAGCTGAAATTAATGTAAACTTTTTTTTTGAGTTAACAGGATATATCTTCATTATTTTCCTTCTAATATAAAGATTTTTAAAGTGAGTTTCTTAGACAACATGCAGTTGTCTTATTTTTTTTAACTCTACTCCGAAAATCTATTTTTTAATTGATGTATTTACATGATTGATGTGTTAATTGACAAAGTTGGATTATAATATCTGCTATATTTGTTACTATTTGCTATGTGTTGCTTTTATTTTTTTTCTCCCTTTTTTGGTTTTAATTGAGCATTTTATTTTATTTTTCTCTCCTTATAATGTCAATTATACTTTATTAAACTTTAACTGTTGCCCTAGGGCCTGATATATTCATTTACAGTGAATTCAAATCCATTGTCAAATAACACTATACTTCTTCACAGCTAATGAAAATACCTTTATTGTAATGAAATATTCCTTATTTGTCTCCTTGCTATTTCACTTAGATAAGAGTCCATATGCAGGCACACACACATATAAACATATAATTGAATACATTGTTGCTATTTGTACAAATTTATATGTTGGGTTAAGAAAAAGAAAAATTAAAAACTATTTTTTAAACCTTATTCCTTCTCTAATGTACTCCTTTTCTTTATATCTTGTTTTCTGACCTATATAATTTTTCTTCACTCTGGCAAAACATTTCTTGCAAGGAAAGTTTACCCGAAACAAATTCCTTTAATTTTTGCCTGAGAATCTTATTTTCTTTTTGCTTTTGGAAGATCATTTCCCATGATATAGAATTCTGTGTTGACAGTTTTTTGTTTCCTTTTAATACTTTGCAGTGCTCTTCTTGCTTACAGGGCTTCTGACAAGTCCGATGTAACTCTTTGTTTCTATACAAGGTTTTATCTGTTTCAAATTTTTGCTCTTGGATTTCCTGCTGTTTTGGATATGTTATACCTAGATGATGATGATGATGGATTGATTGATTGATGGAGGGGGCATTGATTTGTTTCTTGAGCTTCCTAGATCTGTGGCATGGTGTCTAACATTAATTGGAAGAAATCCTCAAATATTATCCTTCGGGTATCTTCATTATGCATAAGTTATAACTTTTGTCCAACATTCTTGTGTATCCCTTTTTTTCCCCCAGAATTTTTCTCTTAGCTTTACAGTTTTGAAAATTTCCTTTGACCTATCCTCAAGCTCAAATTCTTTCC
This sequence comes from Ursus maritimus, assembly GCF_017311325.1. NCBI lineage: Eukaryota > Metazoa > Chordata > Mammalia > Carnivora > Ursidae > Ursus > Ursus maritimus. The sequence goes on along the minus strand of NW_024426885.1, from coordinate 21,149,467 downwards.
TCAGCTATGCTGAGTCTATTAATAAGCCCTTTAAAGTTATCTTTCATTTCTGTTTAGTGTTTTCTGACCTATAGAATTTTTCCCCATCTCTGTTTACATCATCTATTTCTTATGACATATTACCCACTTTATCCATTAGAGGGCTTAGCACATTAGTAATTGTTTTAATAGATTTTTATTTTTTTATTTGAGAGAGAGAACGCACGTGCACAAGCCAGGGGGAGAGGCAGAGGGAGAAACAGACTCCACGCTGAGCAGTGAGTCCACTGTAGGACTCGATCCCAGGACCCTGGGATCATGACCTGAGCCAAAGGCAGACGCTTAATGGACTGACTGAGCCACCCAAGTGCCCCAACACATCAGTGATTTTGTTGTTAAATCCTGGTCTGTTCATTTCAACACTCTTGACATCTAGCACTCTGGTTCTGATGTTACTCAGTTTTTTTTAAACTTTTTATATTTTCCTTTCACCATCTATGCAAGTTTTTGATAGCTGTACTTGATGATGTACTAAGTAAAAGGAACTGCAATAGGTAGGTTTTTAGTGATATGATACTAACAATGGTGGGGAGTGGGTTGGGGAAGAAGCATTCTATAATACAATTAGGTCTTAGTGTTTTAGTGAGCCTGTACCGTTAGTCTGTGAACTTTTCAAGGGCTTCTCAGTAATCTCTACTTTAGGTAGGACCCATTAGCCAGATGGAACTGGGTTTGTGTATTTCCCTTCCCTCACGTGGAAGATTAAAGTAAGCTGAAGTTGGGTATTTTTTCCCCCTGCCCAGTTTTTTTGTTTTTTGTTTTTTTTGTTTTTTGGGTTTTTTGTTTTTGTTTTTTTGAGAGCTCACGAGAGAGCCCACACACAAGTGGTGGAAGCGGCAGAGGGAGAGGAGAATTCTAAGCAGGCTCCACACTCAGCACAGAGCCCAATGAGGGGCTCGATCTCAAGACCCAGAGATCATGACCATGACCTGAGTCCAAATCCAGAGTCAGCTACTTAACTGAGTCCAAATCCAAAGTCACCCATGTACCCCTAATCTGGGGTATTTTTAAATGAGCACTTTCCCTCTTCTACTTAGACGCAGGGGGAGGTGAAGACCTGGTAGAACTCTTGGAAGTTAAACTTACAAAAATATGAGAGCCCCTCATGACTGTGTCCTCATGGAGTTAGTAGTCAGACTTGTCCACCCTGAGCCTTCAGTAATTGATCAAGTACAGTTCAGTTTTTCCTACCCTGGTACTGGTTCCTGCAGATGGTTCTGCTTGTGGGTTTCTACTCTGACAAATGGTTATTCTCTGTATTCAGTCCCTCCCACTGCTCCACCTGCCCCACCCTTCCCCATTTGGGGGCTGAGGTTTGCCCTGTGATCTCACTATGGATCTTAATTTTTTAGATCTACACCCCCCCCCCAGGTTTTTTTGGCCATTTACTTGTTGGGACAGAGTGACAACTTGCAAGCTTCTTACTTGCCAGACAGAAACCAGAAGTCCTCTTAATAACAGAGTTAACTTTCTAAAAGAAAACTGCTAGGCAAAAGTATACACATAACAAATTTCCTGGAAACATGGCAAAAAAAAAAAAAATGAGGGCGATCTAGGGAGTAAAGCATAACTAACACAGCAGGCATAAATCTCTTTAGATGCCTTACTTTTCTTTCCACGGTATGGTAAAATTAAGTTGGCATGTACTCTCACTTAAGCCAGAATAAATTGAAACCTTTTGTACAATGGCAAATTCTACAAAAAGGGTGAAATTTTCTGTGTTTATGCTTTTTCATTTTGTATCTTTCTACTGATTTTATTTTTCAGATACGTAAATTAAAGCCTAGATGTGTTACAATTTGCTTAAAATCCCCAATGGTCAATGTCAAGCCTCAGTTTGAACCATGGAATCAGGTACTTGGCTTCCAGCCTAATGATCCTCTGTTCTTCATTCCTTGTCCCTAACCATCAATCATGTGATAATGGAGAAATGTGGAGGTGCCTCAGGGTGTAGATTTATAAATTTTATTTCAAAATTCCTAAGTTCCACACTGCAACTTCACATTTAATCTATGTCAAGAACTATCCTTCAAGATTTCATAAAATACTGTACCTCAAAAGAGACCTTGGAAAAGGTTTTATCTACTCCGCAGTTTTCTTGAATCTGAGACGGTCATCTCTGAGGAGTTGATTAACTATTACTCAGAAATAAAAGACTTTGTGAATAGATGTGACTGGGAAATCCTGGGTTAATCATAAAAATCACGTTTCTGTTCTGCAGAATTCTCAATCTTTAGCAGGTGATAGAAAACGTGAGAGCAGATGGCATTGACGGCATTTCCTGAACACTCCCCCCCGCCCCGCCCACAGAACCTTATTGGTCATGCTATTCCTTTGCAAACAAGTTGTGTTTTGGAAAGTACAGGTCTAATAGAAACTTGGTTTTGCTGAGAAGATAACTAGGGCAAAGGGAGTTACAGTAGTATCAGAATTCAAATAGTTGGTCAGTTCATGATACCAGACACTGAGTAAAAGAAGGAGCTCATGTTATCATCTTTTATAGCTCACATAATAACAAAAATGTACTTGAGTATAAAACAAGAAGTCATGCACACACATATTTCATACTTTATAGACCATACAGAAAACTTAGCCATTGTTTAAGGCACAGATGATGTAGCTCTTGAATTAAATTTCTATTTGACCTCTGGAATTCAATACGGTAGATACACTTTACTGGGACCATCATCCCCATGCATAGAAATGTTTTAACAATGTACACATATGTTTGACAGTCTGTGACCTATGAAATACAAGTTTAGACTATTGAACCCAAACGTTTTTTTTTCCCCCAGATAAGGGCATTGAATAGAGACCCATCTTAAACAGCAAAATCTCACAATTTATTTTTTGTGCCAGAGCTGGGACAGAAACCTGGTTCTCTTTATTCTTGCAGCACAGTGCTTCCAATCCTGTGATGGGCATTACCATACCGAATCATTGGCAATGGCTACGATACCATATTTGTGGCTAAATTTCCATTTATTCTTGTAGGATGGGGGACAATCCTGGAAAACAAAAACCACATGCAAACACAAGAAAATACATCATTCCCTGGCTATGGGCATCCACCACTACAGACTATGTTTATTACATGCTTCAAGGCCCCTAAATTCAGCTGGTGTAAGACAACTCTATCACCAGTTAATGCTTCTACCTGTCACAAGACCAAACTGAACAAAGCCATTTTGCTGCGTATCAAATGTTAGTGTGCTGAGTTCTGTGCGGAGAGACAGGATTGACCCTGAAGCAGAATAAACCTCTTGTCTATCTGCAAGATTAACACTCAGGACAAAATCAGCATGAGGCCCGATGCAGACTTGAACCTACAACCAAAGAAAAGAATGCTAGACCTTTATTAGAACTGAATTCTCAAGGTATTAAGTAAATTAATTTTGTAAAATTGACATAAGATTCAAATATCCTAGAAGGCTTGTGCTTATTTCTCAGACTGGAGCTAAGTTAAACTAAGAGGACAGCTAGGCAAATAAAGGAGAATAGGATTGCCTAATGAATTTTGTCCCATTTCAGTAGAAATAGTCATGATAAACCCTTTCTTAAGTTTATAAATAATAAGGATGATAAAGCTGCCTAGAGCTAGGGCATATGCTTTCACTTTCTATCACAGCTTCCCAAGAACTGATAGTTTGTTTCATTTTTTTTCTATCAAATAATTACATATTTTTTTTACATGCTGAACCTCAGAGAAATCACTGTGAAAGAGGGAGAGTAAAGTTAATATATTTGCACGATGCAATTTAGAGAAATCTTTAAAGCTACTTAAATCATTTTTTAAAAATAAGTTGCTATGTCCAAAAGACAAAACACATATGGTCCTAGATAAATAGAAAAGTCTATTTACAGCTGTCTCAGTTTCAGGTTTTAGATTTTAATCCAGAGCCAGTTTCAGTCTTATTTTAATTGAAAGCTTTCACCTGATCTGTGAAGTGATAAGATTCCAGCAGATAGAATTCATTGAAGGAAATAAATAAATCCTATCATTGCAGAAAGCTAACATCTCTGAGCTATTGAGAGAAGTCATTCATAGGATCATGTCATCTGTTAAAAGCTGTTGAAGTGTTTTCAGTCGCCATAATTTTAAGCCACCTAAGATTATTGGAAAAACATATTTGAATAAGTATTTAATTGTTTTTGCCTCTTCAGACATAACTGGTTACATGAATGAGAATAGAACCAGCCCTGTCTTGCAGACATGAAACAATTTTGCCACCCAAGTCCTCCATGAGAAGGAAAAACACTTCAGGCCCAAGTGCCTGGCCTGAGTGTGATTAGAGTAAAGGGTCTTTAAACGTGTGTGTATGTCTACGTGTGTTTCTGTAACCTTCCCTAAGTAATTATCTGACAGTGTCAATTGAGTCTCTGAGATCCACATAGCTTTGAGATAATTCCTACAGATTTCATTTAAGACTCAATTTTAGTATTTTTTTGCTAAAACTCAGGACATATCTGTAAGGACTTTTCCTAAAAACATGTAAATACACATATACATATTTCTTAAGAAAATAGAATCAAAATGATAAGGGAAACACAACATTTGGGAAAGGGTCTTCTAATAGAATACAGTGTCTTTCTAATGAGTGTTAAAAATATTATAGTAAGGAAGCAGAGAAAGACTATGATAGAGGATTATGAACAACAGGACATGTAGGTCAGGAATATCAGATGAACCCTTTTGCTTTAGATGAACTCACCTTCTTGTTCCACTTTTGTTTTTTGTTTTTTGCTATGTGGGGAAATCGTGCATTTTCTTAATGTGATGGAGTTGTACCTGTTGCAAACTAACATTCTTGCTATGCTGTGTCTCAACATAGGCTTTTACTTGACAATTCTGAGTCCCTCTTTCTGGAGATCCTCCTGTATCAAAACTGTGACAGTGTTATTGTTCCCCCATTTGCTAGCCTCCCTGTCCTTGGGATGGGATAAGACAAGCAAGAAAGTATGACTTTTGTTACTTAGATAAACTTTTAAAGTATTTGTTTCCCCTTCAAGTTCCTACTAACCTCTGACTGTTACTCTCCAACTCATTTTTCCAGATGGGTGGGATGTTTCCCAGATCTATCTGAGCCATTGCAACACTTGGGTAGCCCCTCCATTTAGGTATGTTGATACAGCCACTGTTACCATTATTGCTTAAGCTCCCATTTCCTGAGGATTGACACTATGTTTAGCTCTGTGCCAGAAAATTTAGGTGTACCTCATATGCTCATGGTAAGTAGGCCTATGTTCTCTAGAGTGGTCCACCATTTACCGTAATAGCTCAGGGTCTTTAAGAAATTACTTTCTGGGATTGTTATTAGTAGTATTTTTGTGATGTGTAAAATTCTAATATCATTCAACCTTATAGGTGTGTGTGTGTTTTATATTGGAAGTACATAGCCCATTACCTGAAACATAGTAAGCTCTTAGTTAAGGGTTTCCTATGATAGTCGTTGTTGTTCATTTCCCCTTTAATAGGAAGAAAGGAACAACACAGGTTAAGTCATTTAATAAGAGCCATAGTCAAAAGTCAAATCCAGAGGGGATTATGGGAATATGGCCAAGAAAGAAGCACCCATTCAGAACATTTACACTTGTAGAATCTGTCCCATGTAACAATTTTCTAGAGTCTATTAAAGGCCTTCAACTTCAAGGGAAAGGTTGAATAGTTAATTGTAACTAATCTCACTCAAAGCCAAGTTTTAGCTAGGCAGCAGCTACTCATCACCCAGGCCATATTCCTACAGTTGGCAGCTATGAACATATTTTGGGGACAACTTGAGAGCAACTTTCAGGAGCCAGGGTGGTCAATAAAGATTTTGTTCTACAAATATCAAGGACCATGTTCTCATTGCTAATTGCTACTTCTGCTAAATGCTGCTTCTGATCAAGGAGGTAGAGACAAAGAAGCCAGCAGCCATTGTTGCACTTCTGTGTGTTAAGTTAAAATGTCCAGTTTTCAACAACAACAAAAACATTACACAAAAAATAGCACAGTATTGTCAATTATAAGGGGGGAGGGGGATGACCAACTATCCCAGAGAAATACTTGATGGCAGATCTACTAAACAAGGACTTTAAAACAGTTTCCTTAAATACTCAACAAATGATAAACATTGAGAAAGCAAAATTATGAATAAGATAGAAATAAATATAAAACCTACAGGAAATGATGGCACTGAGAAGTACAGTAAATGAAATGAGAAATTCGCTAGAGGGATTCAAAGGCAGATTCAAGCAGAAGAGTTGGTGAACTTTGTAATTTCAATTGTCTTCAACTTTGAGGAACAGATAGATGAAAAGGTTGAAGACTGAGGAGAACTTACAGGACCTGTGGAACACCATAAAGTAGGCACATGTATTGTAGATACTCTAGACGAAAGGAAGAAGCAGAGGAAATATTTGAAGCAATAGAGGCTGATAATCTCATGAATTTGAGAGCTATGAATATAAATATCCAAGAAGTTCAACTAACTAGATAAACTAAAGGACAGCTACATTCTATTCTATTAAATCAAACTACCGAAAGGACCAGGAAAGCAGCAGGAAAAGTGTGACTCATCATACAAAAGGGATCCCCAATAAGAACATGAGCAGATTACTTGTTAGAACACTTGGAGGCCAGAAAGCAGTGGACTTAGATATTTAATGTACTAAATGAAATAACAATAAATTATCCTGTATTTGGCAAAATTGTTCTCTAAAAGTGAGGTAGGAATTAGGACATTCCCATCTATACAGAAGCTGAGAGTTGGTTACTGCTAGATTTGCATAGTGAGAAATGCCAGACAGTCCTGAAGGTTGGAATGAAAACACCAGTCACTGCACATGGATTCAAGTAAGGGGATTATATAAAAGCCTGCTATAAAAGCCAGAATTATAACTTTGGTTTGTGAGCCTAAATTTTGTTTAAGTCCTACCATATTTAAAAGACTGATGGATTCCAAATTTTTTGATATTCTATGTATTAAGGTATAATATTTTGATAACTTTAAGGGATTAGGATAAAGTTGTAAAGGAGCAGTACTTTGTATGTTATTGAAGCTAAAATACTGTAAATTTCAAATTACAGCATCACACTTTCAGGATATTTGAAGTAATCCCAATGGTAGGCACAAAGAAAACAGCAGTAGAATGTACACACACAAAAGTAAAACGCTTCTCTACAAAAAATCAAATACAAACCACCATATTACAGGGAATAAGTTACAAAGATTTTAAAAAGTGGCAAAAGTTTCTTATCAGTGAATATTTGCATGTAAATGGATTATCCTTTCTGATCAAGGACAGATTGGTAGAATGGATTAAAAAAAAAAAAACTGTATGCTATGCTTGGTCACTTTAGATCCAAAGACACAAATAGGTTGAAAGTAAAAGGGGAATATCTAATTTAACATTTTAATGCTGATGGACATGTGAATAGTTGTTTCTCCATTTTGTATATCTGTGTGTGCATGCTGTAACGTGTTGTTATATTCCAATGTTTGCACTTTCCTAACATTTTTGATGTGCTTATGTCTAAGTGTGAATTTGCTTGGCCTTCATATATGCTGTCATTAAGCTTCATTAGATAATCTTGAATTGTGTGCCTAAGTGTCTGTGCCAACCGAACTCACCAGCAATGTATATTTAGTGCTCTAGCTTATTCACATTCTTAGTGGTATTTCACAGCCAAAAGTTATCTTTTCATTTAAGCCTTTCATGTTTAATTTACACTTCTATGATACCTACAGTTAAGTATCTCTTCATTAATTTAATGGCTATTTTGGTATCCCTTTTCATAAAGAACTAAATCTTTTTGTATACTTTCTACTGAGTTTTATGACTTACTGATTTGTAGATGTCCCTCATGTGTTCTAAATACTTTGTCAGATATATCTTAAAAATTAGTAGTCTTCTACTCCTAATACGTTGTGAAGAATGTTTTTCTTTTGCTAAATTTGAGTTTACCAATTTTCCTGTAGTTTTTGTGTCCTGTTGGAGAGGTTTACTCTACAATAAAAAATGATGTCTTTTAGTTTTCTTTAAAAAATATTTTTACTACTTTCCATTCGTATTTTGATCTGACATCTATTTGGAATGTTAAGTGAAATAAGGATCTAATTCTTAAAAACCTAACCTATCTAATTGAGAAGACCCTCTTTTCCCCACCATACTACATTATAATTTCAGTGATATCTGATAAATTTATAGTGCTTCCTAGATTCTGTGTATTTTGTGTATCTATCCTTTACTAGGATCATCACCTACTACCATGGCTTTGAACTAAGTTTTTGGTACTCTATATTTGCTTTCTTCAACCTTTCCTTTGGTAATCTTGGGTCTTTGAATTTCCATTTGAACTTTAGAATTAACTTGATAATTTCTACAATAACTAACATGCACACATAAGTTGGTGAGATTTTAAAAGGGATGCACTGAATATAAGGGTTGACTTGAGGATAACTTTTACCTGTATGTAACTGTTCCATACACATAGTTGTATACATATAAATAAAATTGTAGACTTTTGAATAAACCATGTATTCTGTAACTTAATGGCATATACCAATTAATATTAAGGATTTACTTGAATATTAGTTTGGATTTCTTAGGTAAGAGACTTGTTTTTTTTTTAAATAATTTTTTATTATGTTATGTTAGTCACCATACAGTATATCCTTAGGAGACTTGTTTTCTAGACATAATAATGCAGGTGTTTTTTTTTTTTTTTAAAGACTAGTTTCCCTCTCCCCTGCATTTCTTTTTTTTTTTTTTTTCAAAGATTTTATTTATTTATTCGACAGAGATAGAGACAGCCAGCGAGAGAGGGAACACAAGCAGGGGGAATGGGAGAGGAAGAAGCAGGCTCATAGTGGAAGAGCCTGATGTGGGGCTCGATCCCACAACGCCAGGATCACGCCCTGAGCCGAAGGCAGATGCTTAACCGCTGTGCCACCCAGGCGCCCCAGGTTTTTTTTTTTTTTTTTTTTTAACTTAATAGGATACTAGTTTTTGTTTTACTTGCTAATACTAAGTATTAGCAAGGAAACAAAATTTGTAATAATAGACTTTGTTTCCTGTTCTCAAGGTGGACACCTTTCGATATTTCAATATTGGGAATAATGATGGATGATGTACAAAGTGGCAGCACCCAAGTCTAGTTGTTAGTGTGGGGTAGAAACCTATGTTTTTCCTACCATTTGAGTTTTTTTCTTACTTGTCTGTCTGTCTCTCTCTCTCTTTCTCTCTTGCTCTTTTTTTTTTTTTTTAATCTAACACTCTGGGCCTGTGCCATGAGTAGTCATGCTAATGGTAGACCTGTGATTCTTTTTCCCTGCAATGAAGTCACCTATCCAGGTAACATGGAGAGATAACGTGAGAAGGGTATTAACTCCCAGGTGATGTGTAATTACTGCAGAGAACTCGTGGCTGAGTTCAATTTTTTTTTTTTCCTACACAAATTGATGCCCAAGACCCAGTATATACTTCTCTTAGGGCTTTCATTGGCCATCCCTGGGTCCACAAGAACAAGCCACCTCACCTCAAACATTCCCTCACCCTGTTCTATGCCCGCTGCTTTGGATCTCCTGCGGTCCTCTTTTTCTCCACTTGGTGTGAAATTTGTGTAGATTTCCCAGGTCAGTGGCTTTCAGGATTTTGGTGGGGGAAGGGGGTCTTTCAAGTAGGAATGACACCTCTATTTCCCTGGATTCTTTGGCACGTGAAGGAATTCATGTCTTCAAGTACCATATCTTTATCTCTGAGCCCTTGAACAGATTCTGTCCTAGAATCCTCTGCTCTACTATATAACATCTCTGGGTCCAGCTTTTGCCTCATTCAGGCCAACAATTGGTCCCATTGAAAGAATTCAAGTAAAATATAAAAGCTAAGAAACATGTGCATAACTCACATTCTGAGTAGAGGAAGATTAGCAAGCAATCTTTAAAATTCTATTTCTTCACTGTTTGCCATTGTTCAACTCAGAAGGTAAAGCTGCAGGGTCTCTTAATATTGTGGTAATTAGTACTCAGTGTGTGATGTCTCACTTTATTCAATTTATACTTAGTGTGCCCTGCCAAAATGCAATAAAGAGAAAATTTAAAAAGCGAAGAAGGCATAAATTATTAAGCTTTCTTCCCCCTGAAGCACGATTTTAAATAATACCCAGTGCAATGTCATCTAGGGCATTTGGAGATTACACAGTTGAATATTTTGGCTGAGGTTCATTGCACAGGCACGGGTAATGCAAGTTAGATATATCTTTCTTTGAGTATGGATATACGGGTGCACAAGAAAGATGTTAGATGCCTTTCATGTGTCCCAAGAGAGTTTGGTTGGTGAGAAATGTCAAAGAGCAGTGAAAGTAGGGATGGCATGTGGAGGGGGGATGTCATACCTGCCCTCTGTCTCAAGCAGTCTGCCAAAGTGCATTCCTTGAAAGTATCATCTAGGGAAGAGAACTAGTGGGTTAGGCCTTCACTTCCCTCAAGCTCCATGATTAAGAAGGAAATTAATCTCCTGTCCCAGAAACCATCTGTGCTTGTCTGGATTTTCTTATACTGTGGCTTCTATTTTGATGGTTTCTACGTATATTTTGTCTGGGAATATTACTTTTCCTGTGGAGAAGGGAAACAACACAGAGTAGAAGGCATTAGCATGAAAAACAGGTAAGGGAGAAAGGATAAGCAGAGAACCAGGAGAGTATATCTATTACCAAGATTCCTAAAAATGAGGAAAGATAAAGACAGTGATAGAGGTAAAGCGATGCTGTTCTCTACAGATGGTAAGAAAATAAAAAGGGAAGCTGACATTTTTCTTAAACTGAGAAATGGGAGATCAAGAGAAGAACAGGGAAAAATTGATCTCTTATCCAAGTCTGGATTCTAATACTGAAAACTAGATTTGGGCTTCTGCACATCATCTTTGTGTGTCTGATTTGAACCGGCACAGAGCAATTGACATGGTAAGGGAAATGAAGGGGATTAGCCCAGTGATTATTTCAGAAAGATGGATAGGCTTCTCAACTATGTAAGAGAGAGAACTGCTTGGTCATCACCTTAGTCTTTCACAATTCCTTGCACTTCCATACTTACCGTCACAGGCAAGATATTTGATAAACCATTTTGGTCAAACAAATCCTTGTGCATTAATTTCTTTTTTATTCACTTTCCCGCCTGCTATATATGTAGGCCTGAAATAATTCTGAAAAGGAAAACAAGTTTTAGACTTATAAAATTTATGAGATTTGTATAAGCAAAATAAGCAGCACATAAACAAAAACTGTCATCCTGGTACATCCTTATTCAGATTAATTGGAGAAGGGTTTAATAAGGAATTGGGCCTTGAAAAATGTGAAGAACTTGGATACGTGAAGAGAAGTGGAGGAGGAATTAAGAGCCTAAGTAAAATTCTGGTGTTGAGGAAGAAATACTCTATGTGTAGAACCCATTTTGGCTCCATCAGGATATTCATAAAAACATCTGTTCCAGTTACCTGAGCCCTAAACTACCTCTCACTTCTGCATGTTTTTGACAACTCCTAAAGTTTTAGATTATTGATTTATATGCTACTAGCTAAATTATGGTTAACTTGGGGTCATTATGATTTTTAACTTCTCTTTTAATCCCTAGGTAATATTTTAATGAGAATGATTAAATTTTAACTTCCTAATGTATCACACGGCCATACTAGCTATAGTTAGCATGTTGTACATTACATTCCTAGTACTTATTTATCTTATAACTGAAGGTTTGTACCTGGTGACCATTTTCCTCCAATTCTTCCTCCCCATCTGCCTCTGGTAATTATGGGTCCGATCTTTTTTTCTAGGAGTTGTTTAGATTCCACATATAAAGACAAATACTGTATGATTTCACTTATAAGTCTGATACATTTCACATAACATAATGCCTTCACAGTCCATTCATGTTCTTGCAAAGAGTAGGATTTACTCATTTTCTTGGCTTAATAGTACCCTGTGTGTGTGCTTGTGTCACAACTTTTTAATTATCCATCAGTGGACACTTGGGTTGTTTCCATGTCTTAGCTATTGTAGATAATGGTGCTGTGAACAGGAGAGTACAGATACCTTTTTGATTTAGTGTTTCCATTTCATTTGGATATATTCCCATAAGTGGAACTATTGAATTATATGGTAATTTTATTTTTAACTTTTTGAAGATTCTCCAAACTGTTCTCCATAGTCTTTACCAATTTACACAGTGAAAAATCAAAACAGTGCACAAGGATTCCCTTTTATCCATATTCATGCCAGAATTTCTCTCTTGTCTTCTTGATTATGGCCATTCTAACAGTCATAAAGTGATATCTTGTTGTGGTTTTAATTTATATTTCCTTCATGGCTAATGATATTACACATCTTTTCATGTACCTGTAGGCCTTTCATATATTTTCTTTAGAGAGAAGTCTATTCATGTCCTATGCCCATTTTTTTTAATTGGGGTGTGTCTTTTACTATTAAGTTGCAGGAATTCCTTAAATATTTTTGATAATCCTTTATTGTATATATGCAACTGTTTCCCATTCCATAGGTTTTCTTACTTTCTTTTGCTACACAGATGCTTTTTTAGTTTGATGTAGCCCTACTTGTTAGTTTTTTATTTTGTTGCTTGTGTTTTAGATGTCATAACCAAAAAATTATTACCAAGACCCATGTCAAGGAGCTTTATCCTTTTGTTCTAGGAGTTTAATGGTTTCAGGTTTTACATTTAAATACTTAATTATTTTGAATTTTTGTAAGTGGTATAACATAGAGGTCCAGAATTCATTATTTTACATGTAAATATCCAATTATCCCAGCATCATTTATGAAAAGACTTCTTTTTCCTCCATTGAGTATTCTTGCCTCCCTTGTCAAATACTAATTGCCTGTACATGCCTGGATCTATTTCTGGGTCCCAGAGCTTGTTCCGTTGGTCTATGTATTTTTATCACTATCATACTATTTTGATTACTATACCTTCATAGTATGGCTTGAAATCTGAAAGTGTGATGCCTCCTGCTCTGTTTTTTCTCAGTATTTCTTTGGATACTTGGGGCTTTTTTGGTTCCATGTAAATTTTAGAAGGTGGTTTGTTTTTTTCCCCCGCTTAAAAATAAAAACAGACAAAAAACATAAAAAAACAGAACAAAGCAAACAAACAAACAAAAACCAACCTTAAAGGATTACATTGAATCTATATATGGCATTTGGTAGTACTGACATTTTAACAACATTACTTCTTCTGGTCCATGAACACAGGATACCTTTTCATTTATGTCTTCTTGATTTTGTTTCATTGGTGTCTTCAACTTTTTGGAATAGAGATCTTTTACCTTCCTTACCTCCTAAGGATTTCGTTGTTTCTTGATGCTATTGTAAATGAGATTAATTTCTTTTTCAGAAAATTCACTGTTAGTGATAGAAATACTAATCTTTATAAACTATATATATCCTGCAACTTTACTGAATTCATTGATTAGATCTAATTGTCTTTATGGTTTTCTATATATGATCATGTCATCTGCAAATAGAAACAATTCTACTTCTTCCTTTCCAATTCTGATGCCTTTTCTTTTCTTGCCTGACTGCTCTATCAAGGACTTCCACTATTCTATTGTGTAGGAGTGAAGAGAATGGGCACCCTTGTTTTGTTACTGATCCTAGAAGAAAAGCTTTCAACTTTTCACAGTTGAGTATGATATAACCTGTGGGATTGTGATATATGGTCTTCATTATGTTGAGATGTTTCTCTTTTGTCTAATTTAAGAGTTATTAATCATAAATACATGCTGAATTTTATCAAATGCTTTTTCTTTGTGTACTGAGATGATAGTATTATTCTTTTTTTTAATGTGATGTGTCACATTGACTTGTATATGTTAAACCATCCTTGCATCCCAGGGATAAATCCCACTTGATCACAGCAAATGATGTATTTAATGTACTGCTGAATTCAGTTTGCTAACACTAAGAATTTTGCATCTATATTCCTCAGGGATATTGGGCTATAGTTTTCTATTCTAGTAGTGTCCCTTTCTGATTTTACTATCAGGATAATTGTTGACCTCATAAAATGCATTTGGGAGTGTTCCTACCTCTTAGATATTTTGGAAGACTTTGAGAGGGATTGGCGTTAAGTCTTTAAATGTTTGTTAAAATATCAGTAAAATCATCTGGTTCATGGTTTTGCTTCATTGGGAGATTTTAAGTTATTCAATTTCCTTACTAATAACTGGTCTTTTCAGATGATCTATTTCTTCCTGATTTAGTCTTGCTAAATTGAATGTTTCTAAGAATTTTTCTATGATCTAGATGTTTCAGTTTACTGGTATATAGTTATTCATTATAGCCTCTTATGATCTGTTGTATTTCTGTGGTATTGGTAGTTATGTCTCCTTTTTCATGTATAGATTTGTGGATTTGGGACTCCTTTTTTTCCTTGGTTAGTTTAGCTAATGGTTTGTCAACTTAAACTTTTCACAGAACCAACTATTGGTTATTTTTTTTTTCTACTTTTCTATTTCATTTGTGTTCTAATCTACATTATTTTTTTCTCTTAAATTTGGGCTAAGATGTTTATTTAGGATATTTCTTTTTAATGTGCTATAAACTTCCCTTTTCAAACTGCTTTTGCTGCATCTCAAAAGTTTTGGTATATCATGTTTCAGTTTTCATTTAAGAAGCCATATTTCTTTTAATGTATTTTTTGATCCATTGGTTGTTCAGGAGATCATTATTTTTTTTCTATGTGTTTAATTTTCTAGTTTTCTCTAGTTGATTTCTAACTTCATGCCATTGTGGCCAGGGAATATACTCGAAAGGATTTCATTCTTGAATTTCCTAAGACTTGTTTTGAGGCCTAACATGGTTTATCCTAGAAAATATTCTATGTGCACTTGAAAACAATGTGTAATCTGCTGTCATTGGGTAAAAGGTTCTGTATATGTTAGATCCATTTATTCTACAGAGTTCAAATATGTTTCCAATTGATTGGATGATGTGTTCATTGATGTAGGTGGGGTACTAAAATCCTCGACTGCTATTGTTATTCCTGTTCATTTTTCCTTTTAGCTCTTAGTTTTCACTTTGCATATTTAGGTGCTCTAATACTGGGCATATAAATAGTTACAACTGTTACATCTTCTTGATGGATTGATTCCTTTATCATTATGTAATGACCTTCCTGCTGCTTTTTACCATTTTTAATTCAGTCCATTTTATCTGTTATAATTATCCCTTTTGTTTTGTTTTCCATTTTTCTTGAAGTGACTTTTTTCCATCCCTCTTCAGTATTAGTCAATATAGGAATCCGTTTTTGTTGTTGTTTAAAATCCATTCAGCTTTTTTATGCTGCTTCGAGAATTTAATTGGATTACATTTAAAGTAATTGTTGATAGGTAGGACTTAATATTCCCAACTTGTTAATTGCTCCTGGTTGTTCTGTATATCTATTGTTCCTTGTGTCTTATTCTGCTGCACTTTTTTTATTCTTCCATATTTTATTGTTTTAGAACTTCTTTATCATGTTCTTTTGTATAATTACTACAGGGTTTTCTTTGTTACCATGAAGATTATATAAAATATTTTTAAATCATAATACCCTATTTTAAGCTGATAACAACTTCCACAGAATTCCTAAACTTTACACTTTTATTTCCCCTCCTCCTTACATTTTAGGTTATTACTGTTCATGTTTTTTATATTGCATAATAAGTTTTGTGGTTATGGTATTTTTTACTACATTTTTTTAAAAAAAGAAAAAACCTTTAGAGTTTTAAGTGAATTATGCATCCCTATTACCAAATTACAGAATCTAACTTTGACTATATGTTTACCATTACCAAGGCATTTTACACTACTTTTTTGTATTTTCATGATAATTAGCATTCTTATACTTCTACTCACAGAACTACCTTTGACATTTCTTGTAAGGCAGGTCTAGTGATAATGTATTCCCTCAATTTTTGCTTAAAATTTTATCCCTCCATTTTTGAAGGATGACTTCATGGTTATAGGATTTTTATCCATTCTTCCCCCCCCCCCAACAATATTTCGAATATGTCTTCACGTTCATTCCTGGCCTGAATTGTACCTGTTGAGAGATTTACCACTAGTTTTATGGGTGTTCCCCGTATATAACTTTTCTCTTTTGCAGTTTTTAACTTTCTTTGATTTTTGATAATTATAATATGTCTTAGTGCAGCCCTATTCAGATTCAACCTACGTGGGGTCTTTTGGTCTTCATGGATTGAGAGGTCCATTTCTCTCCCCTGATTCAGGAAACTTTCAGCTGTCACTGCTTTAGATATACTTTCTGTCCCTTTATCTTTCTGGAATTACCACCATATGAATGTTTTCATTGTGTCTTGTAAGTCTGGTTGGCTTTCTTCACTCTTTGATAGTCTTTTCTCTTTTTGTTCCTTTGACTGGATGAGTTCTGATATCCTCTCCTTGAGTGTGTTGATTCTCTTTTCTGCATGGTCAAGTCTGCTTATGAAACTATTGAATCCTTCATTTTCTTCAGCTCTAGAATATTTTGTTTTTTGATGGTTTCTATTGCTTTGTCTAACTTGTTTGTTCATGCATTATTCTCCTAATTTAGTTGTCCGTGTTCTCTTAGTTCATAAAGAGGATTCTTTAAGATGATTATTCTGAATTCTTTGTTCATGGAACTCCATTTCTTTAAGATCTTTATTAGTTTCATTTATTGTTACTTTTAAGTCTTTGATTCCTTACATTGTGTCTATGCATTTGACTAATTTGGCTCCTTTTCCAGGCTTCAGAGGTTTGCTTTGGAAGAGGTAGGTCTTCCCCAGTCTGCTCAGTTTGGGTTTCATGTTGTGCCTGCTGATAATGTCCTTGCCGGCAGGTGGGGCCTGCAATTGTCTACTTGGGGTGACGTAGCTGTTTGAGTTCTGAGGTCAGGCATGGGGGGGGGTGGGGTTGGTTGCTGGCTTGGTTCCCCACCCAAGTTGGGATCTACCATTACCTGGATTCTCTGGCCAGGTTGACTAATTAGTCAGGACTTGATATCTAACTCAGTAACCTATGGGGCTATGAATTAGTTTCCCTGACCGGCATCCATCAGAACAGGACCCAGGGCTTATATAACTCATTGTTTAGGGACCTGAATAAGGCAAGGGTATAAACTGAATTTCCTGGTCTGGTGAGTCCATCAGTGTTGCTCTGCAGATGGGGAAAGCCATAGTCTATCCTTCAAGTGCCACTGTATATATGACTGCTGGCTACACAGCTTCCCATGCATTCTGGTTAGGTTCCCTGGCCAGGCAGGCTGAAGGCTATATTCAACAGTGAGCAGGACTACCAATTAATCTAGCTGCCTGTGGAAAACTGGGAGAAGCTATTCTAAAGCTGACTTAAGTTTCATTTGTTGTGTGAACTCAGCCTGACTTGCACCCTAAATTCCATGCTTGAGCAAGTTGATTGGTTTGCCTGCCCTTATCTCCAATGCCATTGGCTTTTACAAACATCCATGTGTTCTAACCAGCCCTTCTGATCAGATTGTACCAGGTGACACTCTCCACAGTAGCTGGGTTGTGACTCAGTTCCTTGCCTGAGTGTGGGCAAACTAGGCTCTAGGGCCAGTAAAAATCCTCATTTGATGACTGAAATCAGGCAGATTTGCACCCACTTGCGTTTCCCTGATAAGAGTGCATCACTGACTTGGTTCTGCCTTGAGTAAAGCCACTGGTTGAGATTACTACTTGGGTATCACACATATAAATTTGATCTACCAAGACTGGTGTGCTACTTGTTACAGGACTTTCTTCCCTTCTCCTTCACAGTCAGATTTCCAGTGGTTGAGTCCTACATATTCCCCTGCAGACCCTTTAGGGTGAGATCAGAGTTAAGGCTACTACAAAGTGACCCCCACAGTACTGGGGGTGGGAGGCTGTCCATCCTGGTTATTTTCCCACTGGGTAAATAAAGCTCAGAGGGACCTCTCCACATGGTTCTGCACTGGCTTGTGGGGAGGGGCAATGTGGTCATTGTGTAGATACTTCTCTTATCCATCTAAGTTAGTCTTTCTTGGACTCTGGTGCAGAATTAGCTTCACCCCCATGTTCTAGGATTTTTCTCAGTGTTGTTTTGACTAAATGTTCTTATGGGGTAGGGGCAAAGTTAGTACTGACTTATGTCTCCATCCTATGTCACTCTCCTTGAATTAGTTCTTACTGATAATGACACTCAATGTCCCCACTACATCTTCAGTGTGCATATGTAGGAGGATTAGAGGAACTTGAAACTGCCAGTTTGTCGTACTTCAAAATCTGAACATTTGCTCAAGAAAATATTTAAAATTTTGGTGATCGTAGCCTTCCTTATAATATGAAAGAATAGGAAATATCAAAAATTACCCAAAATAATGGCTAAATGATGGTATTATCAGTATAATAGAATATTACACAACTGTTAAGCATGAGGTTGAACTACAAAAATTAATAATACCATTAAGTAAATAATGGAAATTTATGAAACAATGTAAGTAATCTGAAACCATTTACTAAATTCTTAAGTAATACTGTACACATGGGGCACCTGGGTTGTTCAAAGGGTTACGTATCCAACTCCTGATTTCAGCTCAGGTCATGGTCTCACAGTCATGGGATTGAGCCTCATGACTGGCTCTGAGCTCAGTGTAGAGTCCTCCCTCCTAGCCCCTCCCCACTTGTGTTCTCTCTCTCTTTCTCAAAACCTTAAAATTTATTTATATATAAATATATAAATATATGTGTGTATATATATACATATATATATATACATATATATATATGTGTATATATATATATATAAATATATAAATACTGTATACACAAATACATGCATCTATATGTATAGAAATGTACCTGGAAGGATGAGTATCAACATGATGAGTACCTCTGAGAAGGTTCTAGAATTGAGTGGATAAAAGCATAGGTACAGGTGAATTAAGTCATTGTTATATATAAAAATAATGCAAGGAAAATAATCATATGTCAACTCTAAGAATTAGCCAATATAACATCTTGTATATTTGTTCTGTTTTAATTCTTTGGTTAAAAGTTACATGCTCATTATTAAGATTTCGTTTTTTAAAAATTTTTTATTTTAGTCACCATACAGTACATCATTAGTTTTTGATGTAGTGTTCCGTGAGTCATTGTTTGTGTATAACACCAAGTTCTCCATGCAGTACATGCCCTCCTTAATACCCATCACCAGGCTAGTCCATCCCTCCCCCCTCCCCCCTCTGAAACCCTCAGTTTGTTTCCTAGAGTCCATAGTCTCTCATGGTTCATTCCCCCTTCTGCTTACCCCCCCTTCATTCTTCTATTAGGATTTCAAATAATGAAAAGCATCAAAGTGAAATTGCAAATTAAAATAAACTAATCCCTATATTAGGTAAGCATGATTTCAGACAAATCTCTAAGTGTGTAAGTATATAGATACATACTCAAAAAGATCTGAGATAACCTTTTATTTTTAAAAAATGTAATAAAATACATTAAATGCAAGTTCTCTGAAACCATAAGGAAAACAAATTGGAGCAATTGCTGAATTTCAAATACATGTTTCCTCATCACAAGATGTACCACTCTGTAATATAATATATTTGTTCAAGTTTAAGAAAAAGTTATTAAACAAAAGGATGGAACCATTATGTGTTTCTTTAACCTCATGTTTTAAGATAATTTTCATTGATTTCCTGCTATGCATGATAAAAATAGCAAGCTTTTGTCATTAGCTCATATAATCATTCCCTTCTACCTCCTGACTTTTGCTTATTATGCTAATATTTTTACACTAAGATTTTTAATATTTTGTTCTGTAACCATTAATTTTCAGTTAGTATTGAATCTAAATTTGAATGGATTCACTTCTCACCATCAATTTCCTCCTTTTCTCCATTCCTGAGTTCTTGATTTGGATTGACCAACTTTAGATGACAAATTTTGTAGGTTCCCCCTGCCCCCAAAATGGGTTTACGGGCATTTTATTCTCTGAGGCCATGTTTGGCATCAAATACTGATGTAGGGAAGTCTGAGATAAACCTTAACTAACATGTGTCTGTAGAAAACTTGTCTCTTCTGCCTGCATCACACACTTGTGTTATTTCAGTTCAGTAGTTTAACGGAACTGTATTAGGATTACATGCTGTAACATCAAATTTTTATGATATACTATGTCTCTTCAATATTCAGGCTTTTAAATTTTTTTTTAAGATTTTATTTATTTGACAGAGAGAGAGACAGACAGAGAGAGAGGGAACACAGGCAGGGGGAGTGGGAGAGGAAGAAGCAAGCTTTCAGCTGAGGAGCCTGATGTGGGGCTTGATCCCAGGACTCTGGGATCACGCCCTGAGCCGAAGGCAGATGCTTAATGAATGAGCCACCCAGCCACCCCCACAGGCTTTAAAAAATTTTAAGTACTTTTTAAAATTTGCTTCTTCAGCTTTATGTCTGACACCAAATTTTCTTATCTGAGATTATCTTTTTAAATTTTCTAATTTTATTTCTATTTATATATTTTGACTTCTATGATAATTTTTTAGGAGTGAATATATTATTCTATGTTGTCTTCTAATTCACTGATCAGTTTTACCTTGGGGCTGAACTTGTGACCTTAGGTTTGTACTGTTTCCCTTTATCTACTTGTGTTGTCTTTTCCTTCATCCTTTTTAAAGTCCTGTTTCATTAAACTGAAGGTCTTTGTTGGTCAGTCTATAGTGGGAGGTGTTGAGATTTTATGGAAAAAAAAATCTCCTGACACGAAACTTCTCCACAATGGTACAAAAGACAACAAAACAATAAAACAGAACACAATTTTATTACTGAATAAGCATTAAACCAGCATGTGATGAGCTTCACGAGCAATACACTAAGACGCTGTAAAAATAGAACAAATCCTACCTTTGCAGTTAGCCAAGCAGATACAATCTATTACATACATCATCTCAAGATAAAAAATAGCGAGTCCTCAAGAGCCCTCATTTGTCACACATAGTTCACCTGGTAATCGAGATGGCCATCTGTTTGCTAATTGGCTTTTTCCAAAGGAAAAATAAACTTGCCCTATATTTATGATAGGAGGTAGTTTTGCAACTTAGGGTGAGGCATCTTTTGAATTTAGGCTCCTACCCTCCTACAGAAATTGGTGCTATCTTCTTTGGTGGTTACATTTCAGAGAGATGGTTCCAGATCCCTGAGAAAGCCATCCCCTCTCTTACTCCTGGACAAGGGGCTTATTATAATTATTATTATTTTTAAGTCTGATTCACTATGACTTTTAAAAACATTTACATACATTTCAAAGAACGAAAGAACCCATACATTTTCTAAAGTAGATGCTCTAAGAAAAGGAGAGAGAAAGTTTCCTGCCTTATTTTCAGGAGATAATGATCTTTTTTTAATGTGTATTTGCTCTTACATAAGCACTTGTGAGAAATGCCCTTGTTCGTTGAATTATATTTTCTTCAGCATCTTATCCTTCAGTTCCTCAGTTTGTCCTTGCCCACTTAGTTTTGTTTTTGTTTTGTCTTTGGGTGGGGCAATTCTTGCTCATTTTATTTGATAGTCCTAGAATCTTGACTCTTCTGTAGTGAACCAGCCTTGTTTTTGTCTGTTTCAAAACTCTTCACAGTAGCTGTTTCTACAAGTTCTCATTCAGAAGAGGAAAACTGATAATACTTGTGCATCTCTGAAATTAATGTACTAGTAAGAATATTTAGACTTTTGTTCCTATCAGCATAGCTGCTGTGATGTTTGTGGGAGCTGGGCTAATTAGGGTTGGGATGGAGATAGGTAGAAGTTAGAAGCATAAAGTTAAGTATCCATTTGTCCTATTCTTTGCACATTTTATCTTCTAGGATGTTTCCCCAAGGTGTCCTCTTCCCAGCGGGAACACATTTTTCTAATAACCCAGAAGAAATGCCTCCTCATGTTCATAGAATCCCCACATAGGCTACTGTGGGCCTGTCTCCAA
Source organism: Ursus maritimus (assembly GCF_017311325.1). NCBI lineage: Eukaryota > Metazoa > Chordata > Mammalia > Carnivora > Ursidae > Ursus > Ursus maritimus. The sequence continues at coordinate 21,127,464 of NW_024426885.1, read as the reverse complement.
TTGTACCAAGTGCTATAGGTGATTTTGTATGTAGTGTGTATTGACTTTGTCATCTTCTATTTTGGGGGCTGGGGTGTTTAACAATTGCCTCATTTTTTTTTGAAGGAGCATTGTCTGGCCTCTGTGTCACCCAAATGCTAGGTCTCTAATAAATTTTGGCTTCTGTGTTATTTAGAGTCTGTTAGAAATTTTGGAGATACCAGTTAAGAAGGCAGCTATGGATTCTCTCCTGTGTACAATAGGATAACAATATCTAATTTTTATCAGTTTTTGCCATGGTCCCCACTCAAAGCTAATCACTTAATATCCATTTGTGTACTTAGCACTAATGAAAACTTCATAACATGAATTTTTTAATTATTTTACAAAGGGGACAGTGAAGGTTAAATTAGGTAACTAATGGTCACAAGACTGGTGGAGATAGCATTTAAACCCAGTTTTCTTCAACTGTAAAGACCCTATTCTAACCACTATACCTTACTGTTTGCTTCTAGAGTTCTTGTGATGCATCAGTCATACAAGGTATTGTGATAGTGTTGAATGTAAAACAGCATATTGTTTTATTCTATTTAAGTCTTCACACTACACCTTATTACCTGTGTGGTATTTCCTGTCATAGAAATATCTCTGAGCCTTGGGTATTCCATTTATAAAATGAAGTCTCTGCTGAAGTTTATCATGTTTCTTTGAAACTCAGATTTACCTATTTACTCACTTCACATTCAATAACGTTGTAGGACTCCCTTTGTACCAGGAAACTGTCTAGGTAATAACAGACTAAACTAGAAAGACAGGGGCACCACTCTCGAATTGCAATGGGGCATGATCTATTGAAAACAAAAAAGTAAAGAAAAATTTAAATGTAAGGAATAGGAAGAATATTTTAAGAAAAAGGAGATGGTGGTATTTGAAGAAATGATACTGGAACAGAAACTTGAATAAAGTGAGAGCCCTGCTAAGGTCTGCAGAAATAGCTTTCCTGGTTAAGTGAAGGTCCACTTAGAGGCCAAGACATGGGAAAGAATTTAGAGTGTTCCAGAAATGGTGTGTTGAGTTGAACATGGATGTAGAAATGGTTTGCAAATTATGCCCTCAGCAAAGCTTATTCTTTTCTTTCACATTATACTTAGTTTTGTATTAAAGAAGCAGCTGGAGAATTCTTGATCTCTCCTGCAGGTTAGTAAGTCAGTGACCCAGTACGCTAGGAGTTGGTATGCCTTTTAGAGTAGATATTTTGCTTATATTTTTAAACCTTAGTATTATAGGGAATATCTTATTTCCCATACCACCCTTATCCCTATCATCATCTATGTGGTTGTCAATAATAAAGTAACCATTTTTAATCCTATGAACCTGAAGCCTGATCAGAGGTGTCCCTGCCTCAATCTGCTACTGCTTCCTCTCAACATACTTCGCACTGAATAAAAGTGGAGCTGGTTTCTTTTTCTCCAATTGCTGAAGGAAAAAGACAAAGCTGTAGAATTATACATAAATACCATGTGGGAATTGTACATAAAATAGGAATGGAATAAAAAAAATAGGGGACCATACACAAGTGATAAAGCACTAATATGTTTTCAGTCCTTGCTTTGACTTATTCCTGAAGTCTTCCCATCCTTGAATTATCTGAGACACACTGTAATATCATCGATTCCTTCCTTTTGACTAAGGTAGGTTCCGTTGACTTTATTGTAACCAGAGGTGTGTTACTGATATTTCCCCATATATAATTTAATTGGATTCTAAAAATAGCCTTATATAAAAAGGCATTACTATCCTAACTTTATAAATGAAAAGCTGGAAACTCAGGAAGTTTAAGGACCTTATATGAGATTGTATAACTAGTAAATTGAACAACTTCCTTCAGATCTAAGGCATAGAAAATCATGCAGAAGAAATAGATGACCCCCCATAGTGCATGAGGATTGCATTAATGATCTTTTTTTTTTTTAAACCAAGTTAAAAGATGGCACAGGTATTTAATTCACGTGTTCCTGATGTGCAGAATTATGGTTGGGCAGGTTAAATTGCATGGCTGGTGAACTGAGGAATGATGCAAATAAGCACATGTGTATTGCCCATTATTGGCTCCTTATCTTATACTTGGCGATCATGGATTTGAATGGCTTTCTAAGGCCAGTAGGTTAAAATGGAGCATCTTAGAAAAGGGCTGGTTTTGGAGAAAGATGCCAACCTACACAGGTATGGTAGAGGGACAGAAAGACTGCATTAGAAAGAGATTTTGAGTTTTTAAGTTCCCAGCCCTCATCTGGCTTGTATCCCAATTTGAGATTCTAGGGCCCATTACTTTCAACAACTTATTATCTATGAACTGACTTCTACTGACATGTATTGTCTTCTCTTTTAATAAAATGGGGAAAAATGCATTTTCCCCCTAAATCTACCCATTCTATTGTGTATTGCATCCTACTCCAGCCTATTTAGAGACTTTGCTTTCTTGATTATACCTCAGTTTTTCATGTATTTTTAAATACTCCTATAAAAAATTAGTGAAACCTCTCTGGGTCTCGTATTTCTATTAAGCCCCTACTTTGTTGTTCACTTTATAGAGAAAATATTCAAATGGCCTATACCTGTGGTCTTATTAATCATTTTCCATTAATTTTTCTCCTCCCCATATTCCATCCTGTGGTCACAAATATTTCTATTATAAAATTCCAATGGACACAATCCCTAAACTCTGGATGGAATTTAACATTGCTGAATAGTAACTCTTTCTTGAAATCCTTAGTTTTTTTGCCCAACTTTATTTCCCATTCATTCTTTTTTAAAGGAATGTATTATCTGTGTTCTCACTTGTTAAATTCCAACTAGTTGTTTTGTGTTGTTTTGTTTTTACACTCATTGGAATCACCTGCTCTGGCCTGGCTTCTGTGACTATTTATATTCTGATGATTCCACATTCTGTGTTTCCATCTAAACTTATATCAATACTCAAATATCTCTGTTTTCAATTGTGATACCACAAGTTAAATCATTATATTCCCCCCACAGGAAATTTCAATGCCATCAACAAAGGTGCATAAGTTAGAAAATGAGACATCATCCTTAAATCCTCCTTCCCATACATTTTGTACATCCAAAAAAACCCCAGTTTCCAACCTTGTATCTTCCTATTCAAGTGACATCTTGGGCAACATCCTAGTCTCTTCTTCAGAACTTAATCACTGTTCCTCTAGCTTCCAGAACTGTTGCTTGATGCTAGCTCCCATATGATCTCTCCAGTAATTGCACTTAGCTAAGGGGTACAATCTCATCCAATGTTAGACTCGTTCTCAGCCCTTTTCCTATGTCGGGTCAATGCATGATACAAAGGTCCAACATTCTTGCCTCATTTTGAAACTTCTCTTATAGGCCATTTCCAAGTTCAGAATTCTAACTTTAGAATTTCCTTTGGGATTAGTCGAGACCCTTATTTTAGCAGCATCGTACTTCACTGTGTCCTTCTGCTCAAAGATGTTTCCATCACCCAAGTTCTCCAATAAACCACTTGGAATATTATACTGTTTATCAGCAATGGTTTTCTTGTGAAACTAACCTGTCACTTCTCATGCTTGCCCCATTATGCTTTCTTGCTTGTTTCCCATAGTTTACTATCACTCTTCTAGTACATTCTGTACATGGTAGCTAAAGTGATCACACTAATATCCAACATGATGCTATCAAATCCTTCCTAAAGGCCATGTTAATAGATTGCAATTGCAAGATTTTAATGTCTCATACTTTATATTATAAATAATGTGAGAGCAAGGATTAGCCTATCTTATAAATTTTTCCATTTCAAATGCCTGACATATAGTAGGTTCTTAATCTTTTTAATGTAAATAATCATCTATCCTGTGCTTGAACACCTTTACCAATAATTAATGAAGAGAACTAGTAGACTAGAAAAATCTAATCCATATGTCCACTCTGCCTTCAATTAACTGCATGACCTTGAGCCATTCTGGATGAATTTTGTAACCAACAGAATTAGACTGTGCAACTAGATGATTTCGAGGAGCCTACAAATATAACTATCATGTAGTACTGTATGTCAACCAAATCAGGGCTCACCATTGAACAAAGAACATGGTGAAAAAAGTTTAAACTGAGGAATAAATATAGTCCATGAAAGTCTGAGTTAAGTCATGCTCTTAAAATGCAAGATTTTAGTATTAACATGTTTTTTAAACAATGAGAAAACTCTCCCCTACTTCTGTCCCCATCACTCCTTATGTATTGAATTGGACATCTAGAATACATGGGCCAATTGTGTGAGTCTAGATATTGGTTAATTGTTTACCGATAAAGCAGAAGTTAGCTTTTAAACCTTAAGATATACTTTGTTTTTCTATAGAGTCACAACAGTCAAACCACATATTACTATGTTAAAACCATTTTCCTTGTAAAGTCAATCAGAAAGTAAATGCTCACACATTTAAGGAAATGTGTCAATTTTATACTTTAAAAAAACCTGCACATAATTTTATGAAACAACTCCTACCACAAAAGTGTGTGCACCATCTGTTATACAGTAATGTTGAATGACTTAAATATTTTGACATTCAAAATAAAAAGAAAACAATCTCTTCAGTATCCTGAACTTCAGTATCCTGAAGAGCAGCCTTCTATAGGCAAGATCATTCTTTTCTAATTCAGAATCTTTAACACATTAAACAATCTTAGGTAATACTTCATTTCTAAGCTTAGTAATAAATTTCTATTGACACAAAAAAATAGCAATGGAATCCCAGGGAGTGACCTATTACTTCCAGGTACCTTGACTCAAAGGAGCCAAATGTATTAAAGCTACTGTGATGAATTGCTTAAGAATTATTAATGATCAAAAAAAAAAATGCTCGTTGCCATGCTGTGACACATGTTAGTTTCTATACACAGTAGTAGCTAAATGTTGATTGCTGCTGTGAGAAATAAATACAATCCTAGCAGCTGGAGGTGTTACTCCTAATCATAAATGTGATCTTTCTTGTCTGCTTTTTCACAGGAGTTGAATGCCAAGGGGAGAAATTATGGTAGAGAAAAGGTGACCTTCGGCATCTCCCCATTTCACTTTGAGCCTTTACCTCCATGCAAAATGTAAACAAGGCATGCAGATTATTTAAGAGGGTCGTATGAATGTTAATCTCTGGGCTTTTATAAATCTGTAGCTACATATGATGTTGAACATTTGGAGAAGCTGGTTGAAGTGTTATATAAGTATTCTTTAAGAAATAACATTCTGCAAAATTCAGCTCTGTCATCACCAAACAGGATGAAGAAGGATGGGTTTGAGCTGACAGGTAAAAATATAATAACTGACCCAGTTACTCTAAGGAGGCATTTCTCAGAGCTCCTGTCTGTCTCTGTCAGTAGAGCATGCGACTCTTGATCTTGGGGGTCATGAGTTTGAGCTCCACATTGGGCATAGAGCTTACTTAAAAAAAGTCATTGCTCTGTCGCTGGATCTCAGCCTATTCTTTTAGGCCACTCTGCTCCATTAGAGCTGAGAGAATCATGACTTCAAAATAAAACTGAAGTTGCTGGCCCTTTGCAAATCTTTCCACTATGGCTCTAGCAAGTACAACTTCTTTTAGAAAAGTATCACCTGTAAATAGCAACTTCTTATCTCTGAGACCTGAGCATTGTCATTACTCCCCAGAGAATGGGAAGGGAGGGAATTTACTGCTTAAAAGTCTTATTAATCGTTAGCCTCAGCAGAAATGTTTTCCTAATTTACATGTGATGAATCACTAGAAAATACGTATAAAAGTGAGCCCTTGGCCTCTTGCTCAGCGCATCCTGGTAAACTAAGTAGTCTAGGCCAAGGGCACTTGGAATTCTATTGATGTCTCAGAGGCCCTAAACTGGAATTCAAGAAAGGAGAGGATTGTGTGTATGTGATATAAAGGGAAAGGAGATTCATATGTCATGGCATAAGGCTTAGAGAAGCTCTGTTTAGATGATGAAGAAGCATACGTTAATGAGTCCTGCACCTGTGGCCAGATATTCATCTAGAAGGTTTGAACATTTGAAGTTGGAGTCCAAGAGTCTTTAGAATACATAAGAAGTCTTAGGCTATCAGACCTCTATTCCTTTTGCAAAATAAAAGAACAGGAAGGAGATTGAATAAAAAAAAAAAATCTCTGAATGATAAGAAAGATAGGATGAAAAAAGAAGAAAGCAAAATAATAGTTTCCTAAAAAATATATAGGTAATTGAAATATGAAATCCTATTTCTGAAATTGGTCAGTTGTCTACTACCTTGGACTAAATATAATGTTATTATTTGGGAATTGTTTCAGAGCTATCAGAAATATGTTCAGTCTCCTCCAATTTACAAAAATGAAAAATCCTAGGCTTTATGACAGCTTGACAGACATTTGTGTCACACTGGCTTTAGCTCCCTCTGACCTTACTGAGACAGCTTTAGGGTTTCAACTTGTCTAGCCCACAGATCTTCTAAGTCAGTTTCTTGACTCCTGGATAAGAGGAAGAGTATTTCCCAATTATTCATATTTGATAGTCTTATTTTCCCCAAAGAGATTGCTTCCTAGTCTTTCCTTGGACTTTGTTGTAGAGTGATACTTCCTCTCTGACTTAGCAATTTAACTGTGGTGTCTTAAAAATGACCCTCACTAAGAGACCACGTCACTGCATACTTACCTATAGCACTTAATCCTAACTCCAAGCTTCTGTGATCCTAATGTTCTCATGGCTCAGAACACCTTCCTTGTCTGCTGGATCATTACCAACCCATGATGGCTAGTTTCTAATTCTGAAGTTCTAATTCTGAAGCTGTCATTCCTGTGAACTATATTCACATCTCCCCATAAAGGGGCATTTTGAGTGCAGCAAATTGATTTATTAAGTATTTGCAGATCTCGTCTCTTGGTTCTTGCTCAACTCACATTCCCACCTTATCTCACCCATTTGGGGACATGTTTCCCACTTCTCCTGAATGGCAGACATTTTCTCAGCCTGTTCTTTTTCCCCATTCAACTGTCAATGCTCTTGACCCCTAAAAGTTTCCTCAAGTGCAAGAGGCTTGTGTAGATACCCATAGCTTCTTTGCAACTCTGTCCGTAGAAAGTGTTCTCTAAATGATCAAATCTTCTCACATCCCAGTGTCTGTTTCCTACTTTCCCCTGACCCATTGACCTTTAATGATAAAATCTATATTATGTTAGTGTAAATAAACTATTTGTAGTTTATAGTATGAAAAAGTACATTGTTATCTTAAAAGGCAACTTTATTAAGATTGAATATGCTTGTTCAAGATAGGTATATTTCTACTGACAGAATGCTATCATTTTAAACCCCAGTTATCAACAAGTAGCAATGCTTTCTGTGGCACTAATTCAACACTTTGGCTGTCATTAAAATTGGGGACTTTAATGAAATAACACTAATTCCCAGACCACACCATGTATACTCTGACTATATTTTACACAAAATGCTTAAAAATATGTCCAAATAATTCTATTACCCAATCATTATTTGTGGCTGAGATAAAGGAACAAAGTGAACCATTAAACTTCTACAGGAGAGACAGGAATTGTAAGCAGCTACTTTCTGCGTAAGACTTACCACAGGCCAGTTTCACTTGTCCTTTTCTGTATTTGAAATTGGATTTCAGGAAAGTTAAGTAACTCATGGACTTGCCAGTAATAGAATGAGAATTTAAACATAGTCACTCTGGATTTTTGGCATTGAGTGCTTTTCAAATTTATGATACTCTGTTGTGTTGAGGACATTTCAAATATCAGTCAGAGGACCCTTGATGATTGCTAATAATCCTATCAGATGAGTCAATTTTTCCCATTTAACGAAATTCTCACTCATGAATTTGTTCATTTTTAATCAAATATATATCAGATTTCCCCCAAGATAGATATTGGAGATGTTCTCAGAAGTTCAACATCCTAGAAGGGATTCAGAAGAGCATGCAAATATTTTAGTAATTTGTGACTTACAATTCTGATAGTTGGTATTAGACTTGCCTTCACATCCTGAGCTATTCTAGAACTTGGCCAAGATTATAAATCAAAGGTTTTAAAGCATCAGGAAATGGGCATAGTAGGGCAGTGATTCAAAACAAACAAACCCCGCAAAACCCAACTTAGTTGAGTTCCATATTCAACCCAGATTTCTGCCTAGAGAAATTTCCCAAATATGCAAAAAGTTAGAGTCCTGACGGAAAACTAAAGCTTCACTGAATAAAAGAAACAGATTCTTCGGGGCTGTTAAGGTAAACATAGTTTGTAAGGCAAGGAGAAAAAAGTACTTCAAATTTTCATAGGGTTATCCCCCTTTGTCCTTGGCTGAATTCTAGGTGGTATGTAGGCAGGATGAGATTGCATGGGTCTAGCAGAAAATACACGAGGGGCTGAGAGCTGAACAAAAATTTCAGATGTTGCAGAGACCTGGGAATACATGTTGGGGTTTTGAACTAGCTAAAGTAGAAATAATTTGAGGAATAACATTAGAATTCAGTTGAGATCCTTGAAAGGCATCATCCTAAAAATAAGGTCCATTACCTATTAGTAGAAGCTGTGTCTTTGTAGAGAGGAGAAAATGAGAATAGACTTCCTTAACAAAGTCTTGAAAAGATCAAAATGATCTACTAATTTAACTTTGCCTTAAAAAAATACATGCACCCATAAATGTACACACACAGATTTTAGATATGTATATAATATGTGTGTATAAACTACAGAAAAAAACATGTTCAAGGTATCATACAAATATACATAATTTTAAAAAACAGACATGAATAGAAATGAGCAAATGTAACCCATAATAAAGAAGTCAATAGTTATAGATCTATGAGGCAGACATTGAAATTAGCTTACATGGGTTTAAAAAGGTTAAATTTAGAGGAAGCATAGTTAGATAAATGTAAACTTAAATGGGAATTTTAAAATTAAAAAAAAGAAGGAAATCCACTGGATGTATGTAAAAGACTGTACATAGCAGAAATCAAGATAAGGATGGAGCCAGAGAGTATTATGCTAAGGGAAATAAGTCAGAAAAAGACAAATACCATAGGATTTTACTCATGTGGAATTGAAGAAACAAACAAAAGAATGAATACAGGGGAAAGGAAAAAAAAGGCAAGCCATAAAAGAGATTCCTAACTCTGGAGAATAAACAGGTTGCTGGAAGGGAGGAGGGCAGGGGGATGGGCTAAATGGGTGATGGGGAGTAAGAAGGGAACTTGTGATGAGCACTGGGTGTTATATATAGGTGATGAATCACTAAATTCTACTCCTGAAACTAATAATATCCTACACGTTAACTAGAATTTAAATAAAAATTTGAAACATAAATAAAAAACAACAAAAAATGATGCAAAGAATTAGAAAAAATCAAACCATTTTCTGTACACCTCAGAAGAGGGAATGTAACACAGAAAATCTACCAAGAAGCAATGACTAAGAATATTCCATATTTCATGGACAATATTAACCCAGATTCAGAAATATTAAAATCAGAATAAATAAAAGCAAAACCTAGCACATCATAGAAAAACTATTGAAATCAAAATATTAAAAAGATTAAGACCTAAACCTATATTGCTTATTTAATCAGGAAGACCTAAAAAGGCAAAAGGTGTACTTCTCCAACATGGTTTCAAAATACATGAAGAAATAATTGTATAATTTAAAAGGAATCAAAAACAAGTGGTTGTGGTGTGTGGGGAGAAGGGACGAATAGACAAACACAAGCGTTTTAGGGCAGTAAAAAATGCTTACACTATGATTACGGATACAGATCACTAAACATTCGTTAAAACCTTAGTTTTACTCTTGATGTTTGTATATTCTAATGTAATTTATGGACTTTAAGTGATTATGATGTGGCAAAGTAGGTTCCTCAATTGCAACAAGTATACCATTCGGGTGAGGTATGTTGATAACGGGAAAGTTTTGCATTTGTGGGGCCAGGGAGTTTTTTGTGAACAAGACTTCTCTCAAGTCTAGAATGGCAACAGAGGACAAATGAAGAAGTGCAGAATAATGATCACTCCCTATAACTCATTTCTGGGGTTAACTTTATTCACTTTACTTGTATGTTTGCCTTCGTAAAGCTTTAGAAAAGAGGAACAAGTACATCTGGAACTTTCAGTATTCACCTCGAAGAAAAGACAAAGCAGACAAACAGATCAATGGAACAGAATAAAGTCTAGAAATAGAAAATTTGGAGAGCACATAGGAAATCAAAGTGGTGATAGATTTGGCAATAAGTTTTAAAATAAAGCATCAGAGCAGGGTCTATGAAAGAAGAAAAAAAAAGTTGGACTTTATTTAAGAGTGGTTTCCAGGGCAAAGATTGCCAGTAGCGGAGTCCTATGTGGCCACGCCCTGATAACACTTCCCTTGCTCCGCCACTGGCTGGAAGCTACGTGCAAGGCCGTGACCTTGATTCACACTGCAGTAGATCTTACAGGTGCTAACACCTGGAAGCTGTTAGCTCCAACAAGACCCCTGGAAGCTAGATGGAAAATTTTTTCTTTAATAAAGATCTAAGCAGCAAACACCAAGTAGAAAGTTAGCCAACAATATTAAGATTCTTGTCTGTTGGTGTCCTTTATTCCGTTTGAGTAGATCCTTACCTCCATTTAGGCTATGGTTTATGACCTGCGTACCTGTAGGTGCCCCACTGCATTCTGTATGGGTACTGAGTTGGTGCTATTAATGTTCCTCAAAAAAGTAAACTAAAAAAGACAACCTTACTGATTCTGTGTCGGGCACTAGAGTGCTGTTTTGATGCTGGAGAAATAAAGATGAGAAAAATACAACTCTATTTGCAGCCTCAAATTTGCCTCTGAGAGTAAGGGGGTGAAACTCAATTAGGTTGTGATTTGCTATTAACATCTCTGTGTCATGGATGCTTTACTGATGTCCTCTCTGAGGGCACTGACTGAGACCTTCTCAACATCTCTGTAGTGCCTGTCATGGGCCTTGAATAGTTGTGTGTGTGTGTGTGTGTGTGTGTGTGTGTGTGTGTGTAATGTCAGAGTTGAACATTACAAGAGAAACTAATCACTTCACTAATCACTTCAATAGAATAATACTAAATGGATCACAAGATAATTCATGTTCAATAGATATTTGTTAAATTGAATCTTTTGGGGACAGTAAGAAATAATAGAATGCTTGTTCTTTTGTCACAGATCTTCTGAATTCATAAGAAATGCAAGTTGAAAAAAAGATTCTTAATGATTTTGAAAGAAACAAGTTAAACCATGGAGAAAATAAATGCATGCATGTTGTGGAAAGGGAGGGGGTACAGGCTGCTTTCTTCAGCCAAATGTTTGCTATTGTATAAACTAGTATTTGGTAATTTGGTGTTTGATAAGTAAGCATCTCAGACGAAGGCGATTGAGGGTGAATGTAGGAATGGGGTAGAATGGGAGCTGGGTGTCAGATTCATAATTTCTGGACTCACAACTGGCCTGCAATGGGCACCTCTTTTGATTTCACAACCACAATTTTTGACAAGTTGAAGAATTTTGAAAATATTCTGCCAGCATTAATGATCACAGCATCTCACTGGGCAGTCAGGAAGCTATTTGCTTTCATTTCGCCACTTAAAATTGATGGTTTTTACCTTCGGTTTACTATCTCGGTGCTCTTAGTGGTTTCATACATTTTGTTAGCTCTTTTTATAAATGGTTTATTCTAAACAAATCAAACAACCAATCAAACAAGAAAACCAACTGCTATTTTCGTTTTTGCTGACTGCTAAGGGCCAAGGCCAGTAATTTAGTATGCTTTGCTCTACTGCCCATTTAAAACATCCCAGTAACCTTGGTTGGTAAATCCTCTGTTTACTCTTCTGCTGGCTTTGAAAATTTCTTCCTGTCTCTCTCTCTCTCTTTTTTTTTTTTAAACCTCTTTCCCCAAAGAGTAGGATTCTGCAATTCTATCATGATTTAAGGAACCACAAAGGTATTAATCCTTTACATTCTCTTGAAAGAATTCGAATACTCCTGCTTTTAATTCTCCTATTCAAATAGGCAAAGCCACTCTAAGAAGATGAGGACTCTGCCATCTAATGTTCTCCTTGTGTCCTTTCCAAGGGCATTCAAAGAGTGGGGAGCCTGGAAGTAGAGAAGGAAGTCAGGAAGACACTTTCCCTGGTGCATTGTTGTGTTCCCTGCTGTTGTGATGAGAAAGCTTGTATGTGATAGGGCAGAGGGAACCTAGTTTGGTGAGCCTAAAGCTTGTGCAGTTTGGGTACCCCTATTTTAAACAACATTACAACATTATAAATACAAACTTAGAAACACAAATTTCAGCTTCATTAGTTCCCAGTGAAACTATTTCACCCACTGCTGTAGTTATGCAAAGCTATAAAACCTCAGGGCCCTGTAAATGAAACTGACAGAGCATTTACACATCAATAGAGATGAGACCATGGGCATTTGTGGAGGAAGTGGTGAAGGAGGGACTCTTGTGGGAGGTGAGACCTGGTTCAGTTCACCCAACCTCTCTGGACCCAGCCTGATGCTCTCCTCCTTTCACATCACATCCTCTTGGGACTATTAGGTCTTGAAATTGGCAATTCAATTGAATCATAACGTTATATACAGTTGAAATTTATGCTCAACTTAGAATATTTAGAGAAGATGTGAACGTAAGTTGCTATTTCTGATTCTGCTTCCTTGTATTTTTTACCTTTCTACCCTACTTTGTATGAGGAACATCATCAGCTTAACCTTAGCACAATGAGGATAGTTGCAGTCATGCTTATGTTTCCCAACCTCCTATATTTTCCTCTAAGGACATCATTACAATAAATTTACTTTTGTTTCTCCCAGTGTTTGTTCCTGAGGTGCCATAGGGGGAAAACAATCTGCTTTCATGCAAATGGAGTCACAGAATTCACTCATTACAGTGACACCTGAAACCACTGGACTCTATTCACTAGTTCCATTTATTCATAACTTTGAATAATTCAGCTTCTGAATTATTCTGATGAATAATTCCTACATGATACCAGGATATCTCTTCATTCTTGTACTCCAAAAGTAAACTTGAATTTAAATATCACAGAAATCTGCTCTGTAAGGAAAAAAATGTAATCTGAGGACCCCCTAATTTACTAAAGTTGTTATATTTAAGTACTGAACTAAGCAGTATTTAACAGCGTACTAGCTTTAGGGAAAGACATGTAAGCAAAAATGTACATCACTGCTTAGTTTGTTTTGAAACAATGTGTATACATTTCAAAATATACATACATATGTGTGTGTATTTCTGTACACACACACACACACACACACA
>NW_024426885.1:21066822-21114159 GCF_017311325.1 Ursus maritimus | reverse complement strand
ACACACACACACACACACACACAAAAGCCAGGAGAAGCCCAAGGAGAAAAGGGGAAGAATGGTCTGGAAAACAGTAGTTACTAGATTATTACTCCGGAATGTACTTAGAGATGTTTCTAAACAGGTACAATTACAAAATACAGAATCCATTAAAAGGCACTTGTAAGAATCTTAAAACCTGCTTATGGATAAAGAAATGTAACAAACCAGCTTTCTCTTGGCAGTTTTTTAAGTATTTGAATTTTTTTCAAATTTATTTCAACTAAAAAAAAATCACCCATTTCTCCAACTCTTCCCTTGCCCCACCTCTGGCAGCCCTGAATCTGTATTGTTTCTATGAACTTGTTATATTTAAATATATAAAATTTATGTAGCATATATAAATCTTATTTTACTTATACATATTTTTGTTTATATACATAAATATTTAGATTTTCACACATAAGAGAGATCACATGGTATTTGTCTTTCTCTGACTTCTATCGTTTAGCATAATGTCCTCAAGTTCCACCCATGTTATCACAAATGGCAAGAATTCATTTTTTATGACTGAATAATATTCCATTGTGTATGTAGACCACAATTTTTAATCCACTTATCCATTGATGGACATTTAGGTTGTTTCCATATCTTGGCTATTGTAAATAATTCTGAAATGAACATGGGGTTCCTATATCTTTTTGAATTAGTATAATTGCTTTCTTTGAATAAATAACTATAAATGAAAATGTCATATGATCTGTTAATTTTTTTAAGATACATTTGTTTTAGAGAGCACGAGTTGGGGAGGGAAGAGGGAGAGAGAGGATACTCAGTGTCCCCACTGAGTGTGGAACCCCACACGAGGCAGATCCCAGGACCCTGAGATCATGACCTGAGCTGACATGAAAAGCAGGCTGCTCAACTGACCAAGTCACCCAGGCTCTGTTTTTAATTTTTTAAGGTACCTCCATGCTGTTTTCCCAAGGGGTTGCACCAGTTTACATTCTCACGGACAGCACACAAAGGTTCTCTTTTTCTTCACATCTCACTAACACTTCCTGTTTCTTTTTGATTATAGCCATTCTAACAGGTGTGAGGTGATAGTTTGTTGTGGTTTTGATTTGCATTTTCCTGATGACTAATGATATAGAACATCTTTTTATGTACCTGTTTGCCATCTGTAGGTCTTTTTTTGCTCTTGAACCACTGGTGACCACTGTCTATCTTCTTTGGAAAAGTGTTTATTCAGATATTCTGTCTATATTTTAGATTATTTGTTTGTTATTGAATTGTGTATTTTGGACATTAGCTCCTTATCAGATACATGATTTACAAATGTTTTCTCCCAGTCAGATTGCCTTTTCATTTTGTTGATGATTTCTTTTGCCCTGCAGAAGCTTTTTAGTTTGATGTAGTCCCACTTGGTTTTGGTTTTGTTGCTTTTTCTCTTGGTGTCAGATTCAAAAAATCATTCACCAAGACCAGTGTCAAGAAACATACTGTCTATTTTCTTCTAGGGATTTTTTATGGTTTCAGGTCTTATGTTCAAGTCTTTAATCAATTTTAAGTTAATTTTTGTATATGGTGTAAGATAGTGGTCTAGTTTCATTCTTTAGTGTGTGGCTGTCCAGCTTTCCCAGTACCACTTATTTGAAAAAAGGTCCTTCCCCCATTGGATAGTCTTGGCTCCTTTGCCGTAAGTTAATTGACTATATACATGTAGGTTTATTTCTGGACTTTCTATCCTGTCCCATTGATCTATGTATATGTTTATATGCCAATGCCACCCTATTTTAATTCCTATAGCCTTGTAATACAGTTTGAAATCAGGGAGTATGCTTTCTCCAACTTTGTTCTTTCTCAAGATTGCTTTGGCTATTCAGGGTTTTTAATGGTTCCATACAAATTTTAAGGATCATTCTATTTCTGTGAAAAATGACATTAGAATTTTGACAGGGATTGCTTTGAGTCTGTTTTTTCCTTTGGGTAGTATGGATATTCTAACAATATTTCTTCCAGTCCATGAGGACAGAATATCTTTCTATTGATTTGTGTATTCTGCATATATGTCTAAAGTTTATCTTAGAGCAAGTAGGTGGTCATAATTCTAACCATTTATAAAAGCTATCTACAGACCTCTGAATTTGAGTCATTTCCATTTGGTCATTTCTAATGCCTGGCAAAATGTCCTAATGAGCCTATTTTCAACAATATACATAGTTATTTATCCAACAAAAGTGTATAGCATAGCCACTCTGTACCAAGTACTACAATAATATAGTTGCAATGTTTCAAGTACCAGTCTAGGTACCAGAAATGCAATAGAACACAAGAGAAAAGTTTCTATTCTCAGAGTTTATAGCTTCCTTGGAATGACAAAATTACCTGTGTGTGTCTAATTCTGTTATAAAGAGAGTAAGGGCTTTGGAGATCCTATGACATGAAGCAAGTAATACTTATAATATCACTCTTCTTTTGTAATTCATCTCTGAGTACCCCCAGAATGCATCTAATGCTTTTAAATGTATAACATTCAATTAGAATCCCTGCTGTCTACGTATAGGATAGGGAAAAATCTTGTTCTCTTTTGGCTCTGGAGACTGTAGTCTTGTGGCTGCCTGTCTATCCTCTTGTTAGTTTCAGAGATCCATTTATCTGAGGATCCAGGTTTCAATAACTGATAGTCATAAAGGGAGGCAGAAGTGGGAAGGGGAGGGTATGGGGGTTTTCAGGAAAGTAACAGCTATCTTACAGTGTGGACCAAGGTCAAGCCACTTCTCTGGTTCACTTGCCCCAGCTGTCCTCCAACGAGGCTTGTATTCAAACCCTCGTTATATAAATAAAAGGATGGCAGTAAATATTCTAAATGGATTAAATATAAATTTGAAGTCAACTGCCTGAGAATAGATCAAATCTATAAAGATCATGAAAATCAAAATCTCCAGGCACATTACAGCCCAGGGAGAGCCCAATAAAAGGGAGGAAATTTGCTATTGATCTGGACTACTGCTGACTCCTCAGATTAGTTCTTAATCATAGTCAGTTACTTTTTCCTCCTATATTCCTCTTGTTTTTTTTTTTTTTTAAGATATTCTGCTTACACCTAAGCTTTCCTCCCAATGACAAACCTCTTAATTTCTTTTTCTCACTTTAAGATTTTTAAGTGATTTCTTTAGTGCAATTAAGAAGAAATCTCAGCAAGTAAATGCAACACAAATACTGAAACAAGTAAGACCTCCTAACATTTAGCTCCTTTCTACGGTTGAATGAGTTCCCAGGAGAAATTATAAGAAGCCAGTCACCTGAAATTTAGAAATCCAACTGGACATACTCTTCTATGGGCTGCTAGGAATTCCCCAACTTCAGCTAAACAGCAATGAAGAGAATAATACTTTTTTAAAAGCCAAAACTTTTTTTTTTCCCTTCTCAGTTTCTCTCTCTGCTGAAACTGTTAACTCCTGTTGAAATCAGCTCTATCTGTAGTCAGCAAACTTCACTGCTATTCAGTGGCAAAATTTATTAGAAACTAGAGCAAAAGAGGAGAAAGGGATTCTAAGTGACCCCTGAAAAGAAAAACAATAGTTTTGTCCCGTGGGTAAAGGTAAGAATTCGGACTTTTGGGAGAATATGTGTTCTGTCTTCTTAGACTACCCCTTATTTTGTGAACAAAAGAAAACTTGTCTGAAATGGGACAGGTCTTGGTAATGTTTCACAGTGAAATTACCTGTTTACCCATCATACCCTGAAGTGTCTGAGCATCATTTTGGTTTGCCGAAAATCAAAGCTTCCCTCTCCACATAAATCGTTTTGCCCGTTATAAATTTAAGGAAATTCTTCTAAGGTTTCTTTGCTTGTGTTTTTATTTATATTCCAGCCTTGTCGAGTATTACAAAACATTTGCCTAAGCTAAGAAAGTATGAAACGTAAGTATTGCTACATTGGGGTAAGACCGTAAGGCCCAAGGACAGGTGTTAAGGCCCCCTTCACTGACATGGTCAGAAAGACAACCTCTAACATGTCAACATCTGTTCTTTTACAAACCAATATGCTGTCTACTTAATACTTGCAGTTGATGAAGCACTTCCATCAGTATCTCCTTTAATATCTTTAATTTAGATATTAATAGTAATTGCATTTTACTAATGAGGAAACTGCGCTTAGAAAGGAGATAAAATTTTGCTCCTTTTCATAAAGCTGGTTAAGTGGCAGACTCTAACTCAAAACTAGATTTGCTGATTCCAAGGTACCATGCTCTTTGATCTGCTACCTTGCTCTTCTCAAGCTTTTTATAGGGCTTCAGCCTCTAGTAAAATCTGGATGATGAATTTTCTTTGATAAACACACTCCCTGAGTACCAGTCTACACCTTGTCTGTCTCTATGCCAAGCCAAATGACCACAAACAGACAACACAGTGTTCTATCTACTTTTAAGCAATTTTTTTTTTTTAAATAGGGAAATCCTCACGTAAATTCTCTTGGACTTTATGCTTCGGGATTGAAAGAATTTAGCCCTCATCTGCTTGGTCAATGTTCTTATTCATTCTGCTTACTCACTATGCAAGGCCCTTTGACTCTAGTTTTTATTAGTTTTATCTACTACTTTCTCAGATCAGGGCACCCAAGGATATGCATGTGCTTGAGAAAGCAGAATATGGGAATAGGAACAACTTGTTATTTACTAGGTAAAAAAGAAAGGGAAAACAAGATGATCTCAAGGCCAGAGAATCATCAAAGACCTCAAAAGAATGTCAATAAGGAATAAATAGTGACAGATACAAATTAGCGAACAAGGGATAGATACTAGGAGTTACATGAACAGCACAGGAGAACACAAGCACGTCTAAAAAGATCTTTGTAAGCCTTATTTCAGAAGCCTTCAAGGCTGAGATTCTCTGCATTCATTCCACATGCTGCTCTGACCAAATATTCTTTGTTACCTTAAAAGCCGTTGTTAGGATCTAATGTGTCTGGTTTTCTGGATATCTCTTAAGCTGTATACTGGTATGTGTCTTATGGGGCACACTGCTTGAATTGCAGGTCGCTGTAACAAAGTTCAGTTTAGATGAAAAAATTCCAAAAAAACTGCTTCCATTTTTCCATTGTTTAAGGTATTTATTTCGGTCTCATGGTTTTCTAAGAGCTGCTTTTCTATTAATATACACAACAGTCTCCAGTTACAACTGACAGACACAGATCCTAGAGGAAATCACAGGGCAGGACAGAGCAGCCAGTAAGAACCACCTTTATATAGTCCGGAAGGAGCTAAGATGAAGAGTGTTTGGGATTGATTTAATGACTTTGCTCTTCTTGTAAAGGTAATAAAGTAATATATCTTAATAACCATACATGATTTTATTTTTTGGCTACTACTATAATATGAACATTAGCACATTTCTTCAGTTATTTCTCATGTCCATGCCATCAAGCATTTACATTGCCTTCATTGTTTTACATAATTCTGATCCTTAGGTGACTTCAGTATCTTTCTGAAAATGACTTTTATATACTGCCTGATTCCTAAGCCATAACCATGCCAGGTATGAGTGCCTTGCTGGTGTTCATTGTTGGTGGTATTCTGTGAGTCATGCATCTGATTCTTATTTTTACCACCATGATAAGTAAAGTCTAAGAATGAAATGAAATGAACGGAGCTCATAGTCAAGAGGAGTTGCAAAAAAAAAAAAAAAAAAAAAAAAAAAAAAAAAAAAGAAAATCAGGCAAACTGCTCAATAGAATGATGAGCCTATAGGGGCAAGGCAGAGAGACAAATTTTGAATATAAATCCAGTGAGATGGAAATTGGTCTGACCAGGTAGAGTCAAGGTCAAAGCAAGGATGAGTGGCAGAGCTTGAAGACATTCACAGAATTAATCAACACCATATTAGAAAATCTTTGCTTTGGGAGCATAATCTTTAAAATATGACATGAAATGAGGAAGAGACTGCTAGTTTCCTGGTGTTGAGAGTGAATCCCTGGTGGATTTTGATAGATACAGGTATCTTTTTATATAAATGAGAATTTTGGAGCAACTAGAAAAAAATATAAAGCATTAATTTTGATAGATACAGGTATCTTTTTATATAAATGAGAATTTTGGAGCAACTAGAAAAAAATATAAAGCATTAATAGAGCATCAAACTCATGACTTCCTGGAAAAAACATTAAGAGCTATATTAAACCACATTGAAGTGGTAATGGATATGCCAACAATTAAGGCAGTCCTAAAATACTATCTAAAATTTGGAAATATGATTATACACTATGAATAAAGCATTTTTCTTGATAATATTAATCAAGTACTAGGTGGAAACAAAAGGAGGAAGGAGGTAAACTTCCTATTTCTTTTAATCAAAAACTTACTTTGTTGGAAATATGTCATTAATTGACTTGAGCGGCAAAGTTGGTAAATCTTGGCTTCCATAGTGCAATGGAAAGCACAGGCTTGAAATCAGAAAGGCAGTGATCAAGTTTAGCTGAATGACACTGCTAAGGTGGCTTTACCATTATAAACTCCAGTTTCAGTGTCAAACAATGAGGTAAGAATACCCCCCACTAGATTTTCATGAGATGAGTGTGAAACGGCACATATAAATCATTACTAAGGTATAGTAGGCATTCAACACGATAAAGTTTTATTTTGAGTTTGAAATTAGCCCTTCCTGCAAGTTCAGTATTTGGTTCTTTACCAAGTAAAATTCTTGTTGACCAAGACCAAGTTGAATAAGCCTCTCCATTTGCCTCATCTGCTTCAGAAATCAGAAATCTGAAAAGATGCAGTTGTGTGTCCTACTATCCAGCCAAAAGTTTTTAGACCTATTAATAACACACAAGTAGTCATTGGATTGGGGAGGGGGGAAACAGAAGGATAATCCAAACCCTGTGGTACATGTTGATAAGTACTACTATTTGATAGCTATTTTCTTATATTTATGGCAAAAAATACATTTCATATATATGACGGGATATTCTGTTATATCAACATCCTTGTATATGTTTCATTTGGGATCATAAAATTTTGCTTCCTAATCTAATATACAAACAGCAATTTGTGAAGACCTGAGTCTTATGCAGCTCCCAGTTCTCTGGCTGCTAATTCTTGTAAGAATTTATTTATTCTTGGGGTTCCTGGGTGGCTCAGTTAGTTAAGCATCTGCCTTCTGCTCAAGTCATGATCCCAGAGTCCTGGGATCAAGCCCCACATCGGGCCCCTTGCTCAGTGGGGAGGCTGCTTCTCCCTCTCCCTCTGTTCGTGCTCTCCCTCTGCTTGTGTGTGCGTATGTGCACTCGCGCATGCTCTCCCTCTGTCAAAAAAATAAAATCTTTAGGGGAAAAAAAAAGAATTTCTTCTTTCAAGTGGCAAGTTTCTAGATCTTTTACCACTATGCCTGAGGTAAGTTGTTTGAACCTCTTTTCTCGAACATTAATCTTGGTTCTTGAGGATTATGCATCTCCCGTAATTCTCTGCTTGGGCATCTATCTTCTCTGGTCCTAAACAAAGAACCATGAATAGTCACCTTTGAAGTTAAAGTATAGGGCTAACAACGGTGTAATCTAATGAATCCCATTTTATCTTTCAGTTGTAATTGGAGAATTCGATTTGGTTTGTCAAATGTTTTGGTGTAGGACATTCCTCAGGGTCAGCAGCCTCAATATGTGTTAACACAGTGTAGGGATGAAAGTCCACTGTTTTCCATAAACTAATCAGTCAAATGAGAAATGCTTGGAGTTCTTCTGTCACTACCTTCATCTATTTTGTTTTACATATTCTTCATCAGTAAAATCAGTTGATTTAAATAATTTCTGCTGTGACTTCACCCTGAAATATTCTGTAGTTCTAGTATCTTAAGTGTTAAGCATCTACTATGTGTTTGGTTCTGTGGGTTTTTATAGGATGTAAATACCTCTCATGAGGGATCCCTCTTTCCCCTTTTGACCTCCTTTGGTAAACAGATCAAAGCACAGTCAGAAGAGAAGGGGACAAGTAAGTGGTGATATGGGTTTGTGAAGTTCCTTATCACCCTCTTGCCCTGAGAACAAGTGCAGAGTGTTCTTGAATTGTGCTGAGCTGCCTGTCCGTGTTGGTTCAGATGCTGGTTAAATTAATTGTGAGTTAAAATAAAGCTGAACCTTCTTTCGAAAGCCCAAAATATCTTCGCTACCCATGGTATGGGTCTCTGTAACAGTCCTTCCTTCCTGAAATATGGAGGCACATCTCTGGGTGTTATTTAAAAGCTAAACTTTTTTCTTTCCCCCCACTTGGTGTTTTATTTCTCACTGACATCTCTTCTACTTGGAGATGAGACTAGCCTACGAACATGAAGTTAATGTCCCAATGTGTATGATCATGAAGGTGACAATGTATTTTTGCTTCAGGAAAAAACTCTACAAGTTGACTTTAAAAATACATTCTAATTCAAGAGAAGGTGAGGCAATGTGAATTTACAGACAGGGAAATCTGTATGAGAAGATAAGTTATCAAGCCACACCCTAGAATGAAGCCTTGCTTTCGTCATGTAATGTTTAGTATAGTGACTATAACTTCTTGAGAACAAGTGGGAGATGAACAAAGAAATTGTTCTGAGTTCACACTCCCAACACTCCGACTTTCTGAATCATTTAACTGGAGTCCATGGGAGATTTTATTCTTCCATAAGAGGGGGCATGAGGGCCCCCACAAAGAAGAATCTGCAAAGATACCAAGAGGAAAGAGGGTCCAGATTTGTTCACCTTGAAACAGTGGATGTACCTCATTTTTACTTTAATTGATCCTTAATGTGGTAAAGTAGTAGTCTTTGGGGTTCTCCTTTCCCTTCTCTCAGTCTATGGACTTTTAATGGATGGTGTTGATCCTATTCATGAAATAGGTCTTATATAGTCAATTATTCTTTATGCTGAATATACGCTAGAATCATTTAGAAAGCTTCTGTCTCTAAAAAGAATGTGTGTGAGGAAATACTGCATTTCATTTATTTCTGTTCTAGTCAGAATTGTTTCTTTACTTTTGCTTTTTCTGAGATTAATTTTCTCTTCCTAGTATTCGAAGGCAGACGTCTCTCTCAAATACTACTTAAAAAAAAAAAATTGGCATTTATAGCTATCAGTTTGCCTCCAAGGAGTGATGTCAAAGCATCTCAAAAGTTTTGGTATGTTGTATCTTCATTTTCATTTATCTTGAAGTATTTTTAAAATTTCCTTTTACTTTCTTCCTTGACCCATTGGTTATATAGGGGTATATATAATTTCCGTATATCTGTGGCTATTCTAAATATGTTACTGACTTCTAACTTCACTGTGGTCAGAAAACCTGTATTATATGAATTCGGTATTTTAAATTTATTGAGGTTAGTTTTCTGGCCTAGCGTATTCTTTATTCTGGAAAATGTCTTATGTGCCATTGAGAAAAATAGTCATTCTGCTACAATTGGATGATTTTTCTATAGATTTCTTCAGTCTCATTGGTTAACAGTGTTATTCAAGTCTCCTAATTCCTTGTTGGTATTCTGATTAGATGTTTTGTCAATTATGGGAAGTAGGTATTGATATTTTAAACCATTATTGTTAAATTTTTATTTTCTCAATTCCAGTCAGTAAATTTTTGCTCTGTGTATTTTAAGGCACTATTAGGTATGTATCTGCTTTTAACTGCTGTCTTACTGATAGATGGGCTCTTTTTATCATTATAAAATGTATTCCTTGTTTCTAGAAACATTTTTCCCCCAAAGGTGACTTTGTCTGACATAATTTTAGCTACTCCAGGTCTCTTAAAGTTGCTGTTCATATTTTACATGTATATATATTTTTAAAATTTCCATCTTTCAATGCATTTTTGTCTCTGAGTCTAAAGTGGGTTTCTTTTATACAGCATATTGTTGAAATTAAAAAAATGATCTCTGCTTTTTTATTGTAATATTTAATCCACTCAAATTTAATGTTCTGTTGGATATGGCTGGAGTTTTCTGCCATTTTGCTTTTTCTTTTCTATGCATCTTTTTGTTCCTTTTTATTGCCTTGTTTATATTAAGTACATATTTTCTAGTGTACCATTTTAATTCCTTTGTTTTTTCTTTACCATGTTAATTTTAAATTAACATTTGTCTTAGAAATTGCAATTAACTTTTTAAAACAATTTCTTTGGAATGCTACCAATATAATTTCAACTGTGTACAAAAACTTTTCTCTCCAATATAGCTTTATTCTCTTCCTCTTTTGTGGTATTACTATCCCATATATTACATCTTTGTTACTTATATAATACAATATTATGATTTTTTCTGTATTTAGTTATATTTTAAATAACATAGAAAAGACAAATAGATAACTTCATGATATTTCTTATATTTACTGACATTTACTTAATTTTATCAAATGGTCTTTACTTCTTCCATGTGAATTTGATTGGATATCTGGTGCTCTTTATCTCATTCTGAAGGATTTTTTTTAAAAAATTATTTATTTATTTAGGTATGGGTGAAGTCTGCTAGTAACAAATTGCTTCAGTGTTTATCTGGAATATCCCCACTTCTCATTCATTTTTAAAAGATTTTCTTGCATACAAAATTCTTTCAGTCCTCCGATTTTCTTTCAGTCCTTTGAATATATCCTCCCACTGTCTTTCTATCTCCATGGTTTCTTACAAGCCAGCTGTTAATCTCATTAAGAATCTCTAGCATATAATGAATGTATGTATTGCTGCTTTCAAGATTCTTTTTGTCCTTTTCTTCTGACCATTTGATTATAGTATCTCTAGGTAAGGTTATGTTTGAGTTTTCCTACTTGAAGTCTATTGACCTTCTTGATTTTGAAGATTGTTTTTCTTCAGAGTTGGAAGGTTTTCAGCAATTATTGATCAAATATTCTTTATCCCCTTTTGTCTCTTTTCTCATTCTAATACTCCCATACTCTAGTACTCTCATACTCTGATAGTATTCTAAGTCTGTTTTATTTTTCTTCTTTTTTTCCCCCTATTTGTCAATCTGCCATTTCAAATTTACTTTATTTTCTAAAATTTTAGTTATTGTATTTTAAACTCAGAAATTTATTGGATTTTTTAAAATCAGATTAATCTCTTTATTAATATTTTCTGTTGGGGTGCCTGGGTGACTCAGTCTGTTAAGCATCTGCCTTCAGCTCAGGTCATGATCTTAGGGTCCTGGAATCAAGGCCCAAGTCAGGTTCCCTGCTCAGCAGGGAGTCTGCTTCTCCCTCTCCCCCCTCCACCCCCACTCATTCTCTCTCTTTTTCTCTCTCAAATAAAATCTTAAAATATTTTCTATTTACTGAAATCTCATTCTCATGCTTTTCTTTAGTTATTTAGACGCGTCTTCATTTAATTCTTTGGATAGTTCAAAGATTTTGTCTAGTAGGTCCAACTTATGAACATCTTCAGGAATAGTTGCTATCAACTTATTTTTATTCCTATGAAAAATAAATGGTATTTTGTGCTTTCTGTTTCTTTATATGTCTTTGAACTTTTTGTTGAAAATGCAACTCATTTTTCTTGGATAAAGTCTCCTCAGACTGTTGAAAGCTTTTAGTTAGTTTTCAGAGTTTCAGATAAGCTTATTTTTTTTTTTCTTCTTTTTCCAGTGTTGTCATTGCTTTTCTAAGGGATAAGATTTCCATTTTCTTAGTGCCCTATTCTGGAAGTATTTTTCCACTTCTTCTTAGTCATATTTAATGAAGTGTTGTAGTAGTTTGAGGAACAAGGGTATGTGAAGTCCTGTTTTTACATTTTATCTTATGTCAAAAAATTATTTTGATTCATTCTTTCTTGCCATTGAGGAATATTCTAACGTAGTTAGAGGCGATGGACCAACACTGATTTATCAATATGAACTAATACTACATTAACTAATGAAAGTTGTTTTGGGGTCTTGTTGCAATGTGTTTTAATTTGACATGCAATGACAAAAATATATAGATCGCCAAGTTTTAAGGACAAAGATATAGTTTCCCCTTGAGATTCATTGAAGACAGTGTGTTGATAAGGGTTGTGTTCTGTTATTAGCACTTCCTTTTCTGCAAAATTGAGTTCTCACATGTTGTGCCCAAAAGACACATCTTTGATGCCATTTCACCTAGGGCTTTTACCTTTTCTTTTAACAATATTTGGGTGAATTCAGTTTTCTGAGTCCATACCTCATAACGTTCTGTCCCAGGAATCATATGGTTATTCTGATTTCAAGTACTCTGTGACTTCTATGGTGACAAGAGTTGCCTCAACGGCTTCAAACAAAGGAGTCTCTTCCCTTGGCCTCTATAAGTAATCCAGGCCACTCTTAAATTTGGAGGATCGAGTAAAGAATGCTAATTATTTCTAGCAACTCCAATCCTAGAATGCACTATTGGTACTACATAATACTAGAACTTTACAATATCAACATAATGTCTATTGTAAAATACTATTTAATTCTCAGCTCTCAATGGCTACTTAAACAATGAAAAGAGTTTACTGAAAAAAAAAAAACTCCAGTTATTCTATAACTATAATTAGCATGACCAAGAGAATGAAAATAATGAATAGCAATTCTATTCACTCTTTTTTTTTCCCCTGAAAGCTTACTGTAGGAACAAAGAGACTAGCTGGTATGATTATTGAGATACAATAATGGTATGCTTTTTGAAAAAGAAAACATGTGGGGAAAATATCTTTTATTTAACATTTTAGAGTAATGTTTAATCCTTAGGTGAGACATTTGGAGGCAGTGTGGCCAGAAAGAAAGGGATTTTATTAATGCAGGATGATTTTTGCATGTGGAACTACTAAAGTAATTTGAATAATTATAGTATATTATTAACATAACTGCAAATAACAATGTTTAGAATATCAAGACAGGGGAAGAAAAAGTGGGTGTGAGGGGAAAAATAGGAGTTATCTGATTCAAATTAAGAAAAATCATGAGATTTAGGATCTAGAAGAGACCTTGAAAGATGATGGTAGCCCTGAGCTTCCCAACATTTTAGTTATGAAGTGGTGAGTCAGAAAAGGCTGTTCTGTCACCCTCCGGGAGGATGTGTGTGTTTTTAGACATTTTGTATGTAAGAATTATTTTAAATTAAACCTTGATTTATTACAATGCTCAAGAAACAATTTTCCTTAATTGGATAAATAAAAGTTAATATGTCAAAGGAGCTCTATTCTCTGCCATAGTTAAGTTAAATCTGTGTCATAAGCCCACAGACATTCACCTTGGTTCTTTCTTGCCATAAACTATGCACCAGGGAGTAATGTTTGATAATCGGTGAGTGAGCTTTTTGCTGCCTTGTAGGTTTTGAGATTAGGAAAGTGGAACTCAGAAAACTCCAGTCATGTTCATAAG
Organism: Ursus maritimus; assembly: GCF_017311325.1. Taxonomy (NCBI): domain Eukaryota; kingdom Metazoa; phylum Chordata; class Mammalia; order Carnivora; family Ursidae; genus Ursus; species Ursus maritimus. The sequence goes on along the minus strand of NW_024426885.1, from coordinate 21,100,858 downwards.
TTGTGACAGAGCCAGAGCAAAATTCTACCTTCTGTAACTACTGGTCCTTCTGATGAAACCCCAATACCACAGTTACTGGGCAGAACCTGGAGAGAGGAAGCTTCCTGAGCCCATCTGTTCCAGTTCTTTACTGGAAGAAATTGGTCTCTGGGTAAATGATGCCTGGTTCCCTTATAAGAGTCAGATCTCCTTTCCTCCCACTCCCTTTCCTAACCTTCTACAATACTTCTCCCCCCACACTAGGTATGTAGAGTTGGGTTTCTTACCAAATGTGCTGCTCATAATGGTATTCACTCATTTTTACTCAACAAATATTTGATTTCCTACTGTGTGCCAAGTTCCAGTCTAGAGTATAGAACTTACACAAGTAAATAATTCTGTCATCTTTCTTCTCAGAGAGCTCGTGCTCACCGAAGGAAATAGTTGTCTCTATGTCTATGTCTAATCCTACCAGATATATCTACAACAAATGATGGAAGTAAAATTGGAAATAAATTGTTTTGGTAAATATTTGGTGATTGGCATTGTGACAATCCTTGGTCAGGCCCTGGAAGATCTGTGTTAAGACTGGATTCATTGTCTGTATGCGTCTTGGGGATTTCGTCACTTTTCATTTTGACAGTATGTGCTCTCCCTTTCTTTACCTGTGTATTCATGTGGAACATAGTAAAGATTAAGGCTGTCCCAAGCCTCTGAGGCTTGAAATGGTAGTAGGACATAATGACCTATGGGTGTCTGGGCTCTCGGGCTTCAGGTAGGGACTTTCTCTCCCTCTGCTCCTCTCCCCTAAAAACTAGTTCCTTTTCTGTTTTTCTTGCTGTCTTATGTTTTCCTGTATTATTGTAAAGAAACAAGCAGGATGCCATGTTCACATTTATCGATGTTATCTTATAATACTAGAGGCAAGATCAGAAAGCAAAAGATCTCTTGCACATAGATCCCATAAAGACTTAATAAGAAGCCATGTGATTTTTCATATAGATTTAATTTTTCCAATTGGGAGATTACGATAACTTACAACATTTGTATAGCATGTTAGAATTGACATAACACTTTCACAAATATCATTCTATTAGGTGCTTACAACATTTCTCTGAAATGGAGGACACAAGAACCGCTATACTCCTTTTAGTGTGATAGAAACATGTTTATATAATATTAAATATTAGGTATTAATCACTGTACCGTATATTGCGTATATGAAGCTGAGCAACTTCTTGTACGTAAGACATCTAATAGGACATTCAGATATGTGGACAGATAACTAAAATCAAATGTGATATATAGTTCCCACTATCATCATTTTACATGCTGGGTACATGTGAATGCTAGAGGTTGTCATTATTATCGAGGATGTTTACAGCCAACTCTCTACATGGGGAAATCAAGAGTGTACACTTCTAAGGTAATGCTTGAGCTGAAATTTAAAGGAAGAAGACAAATTTACTAGGAAAATGTAGGGAGAAAGGAGGACACTCTTAGGGGAAAAAAGGAAAACAGTGCAAAAGTGTGGCAGCATTCAATAGTTTTTAGTATTGTGTTTTCATGTAGCTTCAATTTCCAGATCATGTAATTATTTCAAAGATCTCAGGATCATGTTCACTGTTCTTTCCATAGGATTCCTTCTCTCCACTTGCAAATGTCTGGGTTCTATCATAATGCTTTGACTTCTTTCATCGAAGGGAACCAAATCAATTACCCCTTTCTCAAATGTGATCTCAGAACAAATCATCTTTGATATTCTTACTTCCAAGTCACATGTTTTAGGGGGAAGAATGTCTCTTCAAGAGCTTATTGCAACAGCCGTGATCATGGCATTAATATCACAAGAACAATCAAATGCAATTAGGAAAAAAATACACTAACTTACCATAGGTTTCAACTATTGAATTGGGCATTTATGCTTAATGAACTTGATTCCTGGGAAGCTATAATAGGCTGCCCTCTAAAATCTGGTTTCATTTGGTAATTATCTCTGTTCTCATCTCCAATTTGAAAGGATAACCAGCCAACTTGCTCTGATCATATGCAAGCTAAGCCAGAGCTAAAATAATGGCTGGTCAATTTGTAAGCAAACTATTATCACTGTCAGGCCCAGATTGATTTAGGGCAAATTTATCAGGGAGATAAATTCGAGCAATAATTAACTCATCAGAGCAGATCTTTTAAGATGTTTCTAAGGCTGGTTAGAGGGTACAGTCTCTTATTCAGAGTCAGTGTTCTTACTTTGGATGCTCTGGTAATTTTTAAAAAGATTTCATTTATTAATTTGTCAGAGAGAGTGTGTGTGAATGAGTACACAGCAGGGGGAGAGGCAGGCAGAGAGAGAGAGGCAATCTCCCCGCTAAGCAAGGAATCAGATGCAGCCCTTGATTCCAAGACTTTGAGATCAAGACCTGAGCTGAAGGCAGACGCTTAAGTGACTGAGACGCCCAGGCGTCCCAATAATTTTTGTAATTGAGGTTAGAAATAGTGAATGTTACTGATTTTCTATATAAGGACGATCTGTTTGTAAATGGAGGCTAAAAAAAACTTGTTTTGACTATATTTGAATATGAAGTAAATTGTTTTTGCTTAGATTATGGATTTATTTAAGGTGGTTGTAGAGTGGTAGAGCTGATGGGTTTGGGTTGGCACCGTTGAGCTATCACAGAGCTTGTCTTGGTACTACTGGTGCGGGATGAGGTCGCCCCTCTTCCACTCTGGACACAGCTAACAACATCCAATTGCTTATTACTATTGTACACATCCTGCCAATGATTCCATGAGAGACAACGTTCATTGGTTCAATGGCATTATCCCAGCAAACTGGGACTCAACTTTTTCTAGTTTCTCATCCATTTTCCGTAGTTTGTCTATCCCTGAAAAATATGAGAATCTTCCAAATTCTCTTTCCACTCTAGACTCATTGAACATTTCCAAAATGGGAAGCCTGTCGCAGTAACTGATTTCGTAATTATCCATTTCTCCAACAAATAAATACTACTTAAGACTTGAGAAAAAAATAAAAAATACTTAAAGGCACAGCACACAGGTCGATCCTTACCCTCCTACTCCCACTCCTAACCTTCTGTCCAGTGATAGCAGGGCTGTTTCTGGGCCTACAGTTCTTCTAAGCTTCCTAATTAGAGAATTTTAAGAAAGTAAAGGAAAAAGCTTTCTCCTGCTTTTATACTGACAACCTTCAATTGTCCTAATGTCTGGTATGGTGGTCTTGCCAATAGGACCAATCTAAAATTAAGGACATTTAAGTAAATAATAATCCATCTTAAAAATAAGGAATGACAGTGGTGTCAATAAGAATAAAAAGTAACAGTCTTTTATCTAAAGACCATAGGAGAAAGTACATCAGATACAATGGCTGGTGGGTGTTTACAGATTTGAAGTTAATAGCCTATGTTAGAAATTCTTAATAATTAAAAAAAGATTTTTAATACAAATTTACAAAGACAAACCTGGAGACATATTTTTTGGGTGGGAGTTTCGGGGTCTATTTTGCCTCTTTTGTTTCTAGTTTTTCAGTATAGGCTGGAGTCTTATTTACGACAACTAAAAAATAAAATCCGAAATGAGATTACCTGTTCCTCTGTGGGGCCCCACACTCAACCCCTGCATCCTCTGATTATCATCAGCTTATACAGTTCTCAGTAATGATGTCTCAGCCATGACATAGACATTTGAAGGGCTTTATGTTTTCTTCAGATGTTTCTCAATCTAGAGTCTGTCAAACTCATTGTATGCAAGGGGTTTGATATTGGAATAGGCAAATGATAGATGCTGAGTTCTGAGTTTCATTTAGAGATTGGGATTGCAGTTTTCAAATTAATTGCTAAGAAACATTTTGTTCAACCCAGAGGGCAGGGCCAGTCCTATAGGCAAAAAAAAAAAAAAAAAAAAGATAAAATTAGGAAAGGGGGGTACACTGTATAAACAGTATTCAAAGAAGGTAGAAGATGGTTGATGGGGAGGGTTCCATGGTGAGGATGGGATACCTTGGGGGTGCCAGACAGAAGCATAAAGGAAAGTAACAAAAATAAATGTGCTTTGTTTTGTTAGTGAAACTCTTACACCATATCTGCCAATAAGCCCCAGGAATGTAGCACTCTATAAAGACAGTATATTTGCAGGTATATTTTACTAAGACCCTTTTACTCAACCAGACCTATTCTAAGGGCTTTACATAATATGCAACCTCTAAACATCAAGGATTGCACTCCCGTTTTATGGATTAACAAAAGTCACAATTTAAATGTATAAATTCAGGCATGTATGTTTAAAAACTCAGTTTCGTTATTTTGTAGTCCCATTTGTTGTTAGTGACATGCCTTAAGAGCATTGATAAAACACTGTCTGCTATGACAAATGAGCGTATAATAAAACCTCAAATAAGCACTTAATAAAACTGTTTACCTGGGGCGCCTGGGTGGCACAGCGGTTGAGCGGCTGCCTTCGGCTCAGGGCGTGATCCCGGAGTTATGGGATCGAGCCCCACATCAGGCTCCTCCACTATGAGCCTGCTTCTTCCTCTCCCACTCCCCCTGCTTGTGTTCCCTCTCTCGCTGGCTGTCTCTATCTCTGTCAAATAAATAGATAAAATCTTAAAAAAAAAAAATAAAACTGTTTACATGACATGTAATGAGTATACAAACTCAGCATTTGAGGGCTTTACTAGACTTGCTTTGAGGGGGGAGAAAGTACTTTTGATTCCAAGATTATCTTCAATTCTATGTTCCTCAGGGTCTGGTGAGAAGTCCGTCTCTTTCTCTCAATAGCAAGACTATCTCTGCCTGTAGTTTCGTCTGGGCTTCTTCCCTACATCCACGCACACTCTACAGCCTGCCATGAATTAGGATTACTTAGGCTCACGTATCTTTCCTGTATTAGATTGTGAGTTCTTAGAGAGGACTCTGTGTCATTTATCTCCCTGTATCCCACAAAGCGTTCTGCACAGTGCCATCCCATATACAATAGAAATTCAATAAAAACTTGTGAAATGGGAAGAGAAGAAAATGTGTCATATTTCTCTCATAAATGCCTCTCTCCCTCTCCTCTCTTTCCTTCAGTTCAGCCAGTGGTCTCTATACAAAGAGACCTCTTTATAGTTTAGATAAAGAAGCTTCCAAACAGCCACAAAACGATTGCTTCTAAGTTTATTTACTTCAAATTGGATTTTGAAACTTGAAATATTACCCTTACACTGGCAGCCTTGCCACACAGAATTTAAAGCCATGAAGCCATGAAAATAGCTTATGTGCACGCATGTCTGTGTGGTGCCCACAAGAAAGTTACATAGGTGAGCTGTACTTCACAAATTAAAAAAAATCTGCTTCAATCCTTCTTATCTAGGGGTAAACTGTCCTCCATCATCACTGACAAGTTCAGTACAACTCATACCAGATCTTCATAGTTTATTTCTGCAGAGATGAGCTAAAAGAGAGCAGCATTCATGATTCCTGATGTCTTCCAGATCCTGGTTCAAGTTCCTTGTAAGGCCCCACCAGCTCTGTGACCTGTCTTTGGGTTTTGTTCTTCCATTACATTCTCCTCATTTAAGAGATTTTCAGTGATATGTTACTTTCAACCAAAGCAGACTGGACAAACACACATAAATAAACTTCATGGCTGTATGGTTCAGACCATAGTTGAAATAGGAATTCAAAGGAAAAAAAAAAAAGTGTACATGGCCCACTTCAAAGTAGCACTTGAATTGAGGCCTAGGTCTGAGAAATACTCACATAGGCAGGGGAGGAAAGCAGGCATGCAGATCACGGTGACTGGAGGTAAAGAGACTTGAGGCCAGTCTGGTTTACACAGAAGTTTATGCTATGAGCTGAGCTTTTGTTTCTCCTTACACCCACAAATTCATTCACGGAAGCCCTAATCCCCAACATGATGGTATTTAGAGGTGGGGCGTTTAGGAGTTTGCCTATGTCATGAGGTTGGAGCCCTCTGGAATGGGATTAGTGCACTTACAAAAAGATACACAAGAGAGATGTCCTCTTAGTTATTTAAGGAAACAGCAAGAAGGCAGCCTAATTTTAACCAGGAAGAGGATCCTTACCACACATCAAATGTGCTGGCTCTTTCATCTCGGACTTCCCAAACTCCTTAACAGTGAGAAATTACTGTTTAAATCATCCAGTGTCTAAAATTTTTGTTATGGCAGCCCTAGTAGACTTAGTTTAATATAAATATTAATATGTATTTAGAACATAAGAAATATTTATATTATAAATCATGATTGTTGCAGATTGTCATGTTGACATTGAAAATGTCAGTGTTGCAACAGTGATAGCCTTAGCTTTCTATTAACAATTAGATACCAATGCATTTAACCTGGGTTCTTTTTTTAAAAAAATACTGTAACAGAGTTAAGATGGCGGAGGAGTAGGGGACCCCTTTTACAGCCGGTCCCCTGAGTCGAGCTGGATAGGTACCAGACCAGCCTGAACATCCACGGAATCAGCCTGAGATGCAGGACGATACATCTGGATCTCTACAAATGAACATCTCCAGCGCTGAGGATTGAGGTATGAAGCGGGGAGCCGGGAAACCACGTACAGATATCCACAGATATCGGAAGATAAACGGAAGGGGGAGGGAGCCGCCGCGTTCGGGCACCAGGAAGTGGTAGCCACCTGCATGGGGGAGCGGGCGGACTCGACGGCACCCGCGAGAGAGCGGACTGAGACTGTGAGCCCGGAACGCTAGACCAGACTGAGGGCCTGAGCTCCGGGAGCGCGCGGGGGCGGCTGGCGGTGTTAGAAACACAAAGGACAGAGACTCGCCGGCCCTGGAAGTGAGGGCTGGGACACCGGGTGTGGGGCACGCATCCCAGGACGCTGCAGGGTTGAGCAGCACCAACAGAAACAGAGTTAAAGTGGCCAGAACATCAGTGGAGAATGGTCCGCGATCCCTCAGTTGTGAGACAGAGGCTGAAATTCGGCCGCTGATGCTCTCTCAGAAGAGGCACAGCAAACCGCCAGGGAAAGCCGCCAGAGAACAACAGCCTGGAAATACCGGCTCACAGCGTGCCCGTCCCCATCCCCCCTCCAGGGGACATTGAGACTCTACCCAAACAGGGTTGCCTGAGTATCGGCGTGGCAGGCCCTTCCCCCAGAAGGCAGGCTGAAAAATCAAGAAGCCCAAATCCCGGGGTGCCGGGGTGGCGCAGTCATTAAGCTCCTGTCTTCGGCTCAGGGCATGATCCTGGCATTCCAGAAACAAGTCCCTCATGGGGTTCCTCCGCTGGGGGCCTGCTGCTTCCTCTCCCACTCCCCATGCTTGTGTTCCCTCTCTTGCTGGCTGTCTCTCTGTCACATAAATAAAAAAAATCTTTAAAAAAAAAAAGAAGCAGCCCACATCCCTAAGATCCCTATAAAACAAGGGCGCACGGCCTGGGTCCCGGTCAATAAATTGGGCTCTGGACAACCCCGCAACCTCTCCTCATCAGAATGATGAGAAGTCCCCCCGCACCCAGCAAAGAAAAGACAATGAGTCTGTGGCCTCTGCCACAGAACTAATGGATATGGATATAACCAAATTATCAGAAATGGAATTCAGAGTAACAATGGTCAAGATGATGTGTAGACTAGGGGCGCCTGGGTGGCTCAGTCATTAAGCGTCTGCCTTCGGCTCAGGGCGTGATCCCGGAGTTCTGGGGTCGAGCCCCACGTCAGGCTCTTCCACTGGGAGCCTGCTTCTTTCTCTCCCACTCCCCCTGCTTGTGTTCCCTCTCTTGCTGGCTGTCTCTCTCTGTTAAATAAATAAATAAAATCTTTAAAAAAAAAATGATGTGTAGACTTGAAAAAAGTATTAACGAAAATGTTAATGAGAATATAGAATCTCGAAGGGCGGAAATGAGAGCGAATCTGGCAGAAATTAAAAATTCTATGAGCCAAATGCAGTCAAAACTACAGGCTCTGACGGCCAGGGTGAATGAGGCAGAAGAACGTATTAGCGAATTGGAGGATGGGTTAGTAGAAGAGAAAGCTAAAATAGAATATGGACTTAAAAAAATCCACGCTCAAGAATGTAGGTTACGGGAGATTACTGACTCAATGAAACGTTCTAATGTCAGAATCATTGGCTTCCCCGAGGGGGTGGAGAAAAACAGAGGTCTAGAAGAGATATTTGAACAAATTGTAGCTGAAAACTTCCCTAATCTAGCAAGGGAAACATTCATGTCCAAGAGGCAGAGAGGACCCCTCCCAAGCTCAACCATGACAAACCTACGCCACGTCACGTCATAGTGCATTTCGCAAATATTAGATCCAAGGAGACAGTATTGAAAGCAGCCAGGGCAAAGAATTTCTCGCGTACAAAGGCAAAGGTATCAGAATTACGTCAGACCTGTCTACACAGACCTGGAATGAGAGGAAGGGTTGGGGGGGCATTTTTAAAGCTCTTTCAGAGAAAAACATGCAACCAAGGATCCTTTATCCAGCAAGGCTGTCATTCAGAATTGATGGAGAAATAAGACCTCCAGAATCACCAGTCATTGACCAATTTCGTAACCACGAAAACAGCCCTACAGGAAATATTAAGGGGGGTTCTATAAAGGTAAAAAGGCCCCAAGAGTGATACAGAACAGAAAGTCACAATCGACAGAAACAAAGACTTTACTGGCAACATGGCATCATTAAAATCATATCTCTCAATATTCAGTCTCAATGTAAATGGCCTAAATGCTCCCATAAAACCCCACAGGGTTGCAGATTGGATAAAGACATGACCATCCATTTGCTGTCTACAAGAGACTCATTTTGAACCTAAAGATACATTCAGACTGAAAGTAAAGGGATGGAATACCATCTTTCACGCTAATGGACCTCAAGAGAGATGGGGTAGCAATTCTCAGATAGACTGGATTTTAAACTGAAGACTATAGTTAGAGACACAGAAGGGCACTATATTATTAAAGGATGTATCCAACAAGTGGCTATGACAATTATAAATATATATGCCCCCAACAGGGGAGCAGCAAGATACACAAGCCAACTCTTAACCAGAATAAAGAGACTATAGATAAAAATACGGTAATAGTAGGGGACCTCAACACTCCACTATCAGAAATAGAACACCCATGCAAAAAATCGACAAAGAAACAAGGGCTTTGAATGCCATACTTGATGAGTTGGACCTCATAGATATATATAGAACACTACACCCCAGAACCAAAAAATACTCATTCTATTCTAATGACCATGGAACATTCTCAAGAATAGACCATGTTCTGGGTCACAAAACAGGTCTCAACTGATACCAAAAGACTGAAATTATTCCCTGCATATTCTCAGACTACAACGCTTTGAAATTGGAACTCAACCACAAGGAAAAATTTGGAAGAAACTCAACCACTTAGAGACTAAGAACCATCCTACTCAGAAATGATTCGATAAACCAGGAAATCAAAAATCAATTTAAATAATTTATGGAGACCAATGGGAATGAAAACACAACGGTCCAAAACCTATGGGATACTGCAAAGGCAGTCCTAAGGGGGAAATACATAGCCATCCAAGACTCACTCAAAAGAATAGAAAAATCTAAAATGCAGTTTTAATATTCTCACCTTAAGCTGGAACAGCATAGAGGGACAGGCCTAATCCACGCACGAGGAAGCAGCTGACCAAGATTAGAGTAGAAATGAATTAGAGACCAGGAGTACAGTAGAGCAGATCAATAGAACTAGAAGCTGTTTATTTGAGAGAATTAATAAAATTGACAGACCACTGGCAAGACTTATCCTAAAGAATAGAGAAAGACCCAAATTAATTATGAATGAAAAAGGAGAGGTCACAACCAACACCAATGAAATTGGAAGGATTATTAGAAACTTTTATCAACAGCTTTATGCCAATAAATTAAACAATCTGGAAGAGATGGAGGTCTTCCTGAAAACCTATAAACTACCAAGACTGAAACAGGAAGAAATTGATTTTTTAAACAGGCCAAGTAATTATGAATAGATTGATTCAGTGATAAACAACCTTCCAAAAAACAAAACTCCAGCCCCGGACGGTTTTCCTGGGGAATTCTACCAAACATTCAAAGAAGAAATAATACCTATTTTCCTAAAGCTGTTTCAAAAAATAAAAACAGAAGGAAAGCTACCAAACTCATTCTATGAGGCCAATATTACCTTGATCCCCAAACCAGGCAAAGACCCCATCAAAAAGAATTACAGACTGATTTCCCTAATGAATATGGATGCCAAAATCCTCAACAAGATCCTGGCTAATGGAATCCAACAGTACATTAAAAGGATTATCCATCATGACCAAGTGGGATTCATTCCTGGGATGCAAGCGTGGTTCAATATTCGCGAATCGATCAGCGTGATACATCATATCAACAAGAAAAGACTCAGGAACCATATGATCCTCTCAATCGATGCCGAAAAAGCATTTGACAAAATACAGCATCCTTTCCTGATTAAAACCCTTCAGAGTGTAGGAATAGAAGGTACATTTCTCAATCTCATAAAAGCCATCTATGAAAAGCCTACTGCAAATATTATTCTCAATGGGGAAAAGCTGGAAGCCTTTCCCTTAAGATCAGGAACACGACAAGGATGCCCACTCTCGCCACTATTATTCAACATAGTACTAGAAGTCCTTGCAACAGCAATCAGACGACAAAAAGGGATCAAAGGTATTCAAATTGGCAAAGAAGAAGTCAAAATGTCTCTCTTTGCAGATGACATGATACTCTATATGGAAAACCCAAAAGAAGCCACTCCCAAACTATTAGAAGTTATAGAGCAATTCAGTAACGTGGCGGGATACAAAATCAATGCTCAGAAATCAGTTGCATTTCTATACACGAATAACGAGACCGAAGAAAGAGAAATTAGGGAATCCATCCCATTTACAATAGCACCAAAAACCATACGTTACCTTGGAATTAACTTAACCAGAGACGTAAAGGACCTATATTCTAGAAACTATAAATCACTCTTGAAAGACATTGAGGAAGACATAAAAAGATGGAAAGATATTCCATGCTCATGGATCGGAAGAATTAACATAGTTAAAATGTCCATGCTACCCAGAGCAATCTACACTTTCAATGCTATCCCGATCAAAATACCAAGGACATTTTTCAAAGAACTGGAACAAACAGTCCTTAAATTTGTATGGAAACAGAAAAGGCCCCGAATCTCCAAGGAACTGTTGAAAAGGAAAAACAAAGCTGGGGGCATCACAATGCCGGATTTCGAGCTGTACTACAAAGCTGTGATCACAAAGACAGCATGGTACTGGCACAAAAACAGACACATAGACCAATGGAACAGAATAGAGAGCCCAGAAATGGACCCTCGGCTCTTTGGGCAACTAATATTTGATAAAGCAGGAAAAAACATCCGGTGGAAAAAAGACAGTCTCTTCAATAAATGGTGCTGGGAAAATTGGACAGCTACATGCAAAAGAATGAAACTTGACCACTCTCTCACACCATACACAAAAATAAACTCCAAATGGATGAAAGACCTCGATGTGAGACAGGAATCCATCAAAATTCTAGAGGAGAACATAGGCAGCAACCTCTACGACATCGGCCAAAGCAACCTTTTTCATGACACATCCCCAAAGGCAAGAGAAACAAAAGATAAAATGAATTTATGGGACTTCATCAAGATTAAAAGTTTCTGCACATCCAAGGAAACAGTCAGAAAAACTAAGAGGCAGCCCACGGAATGGGAGAAGATATTTGCAAATGACACTACAGATAAAAGACTGGTATCCAAGATCTACAAAGAACTTCTCAAACTCAATACACGAGAAACAAATAAACAAATCAAAAAATGGGCAGAAGATATGAACAGACACTTTTCCAATGAAGACATACAAATGGCTAACAGACACATGAAAAAATGTTCAAAATCATTAGCCATCAAGGAAATTCAAATCAAAACCACACTAAGATACCACCTTACGCCAGTTAGAATGGCAAAAATTGACAAGGCAAGAAACAACAATTGCTGGAGAGGATGTGGAGAAAGGGGATCCCTCCTACATTGTTGGTGGGAATGCAAGTTGTTACAGCCACTCTGGAAAACAGTGTGGAGGTCCCTTAAAAAGTTAAAAATTGAGCTTCCCTATGACCCAGCCATTGCACTACTGGGTATTTACCGCAAAAATACAGACGTAGTGAAGAGAAGAGCCATATGCACCCCAATGTTCATAGCAGCATTGTCAACAATACTTAAATCGTGGAAGGAACTGAGATGCCCTTCAACAGATGACTGGATTAAGAAGTTGTGGTCCATATATACAATGGAATATTACTCAGCTATCAGAAAGAATGAGTTCTCAACATTTGCTGCAACATGAATGGCACTGGAGGAGATAATGCTAAGTGAAATAAGTCAAGCAGAGAAAGACAATTATATGATTTCTCTCATCTATGGAACATAAGAACTAGGAAGATCGGTAGGGGAGAAAGGGATAAAGAAAGGGGGAGTAATCAGAAGGGGGAATGAATCATGAGAGACTATGGACTCTGAGAAACAAACTGAGGGCTTCAGAGGGGAGGGGGGTGGGGGAATGGGATAGGCTGGTGATGGGTAGTAAGGAGGGCACGTATTGCATGGTGCACTGGGTGTTATACGCAACTAATGAATCATCGAACTTTACATCAGAAACCAGGGATGTACTGTATGGTGACTAACATAATATAATAAAAAACATTAAAAAAATAAAATACTGTAACAAAAATGGGAGTCTGGTATGGAAAAAAAATCCTGTAGGCTTCATACCATGCATCCTTAACTTTATAACAATCAGATTGATGACATAGGAGTTATGTGATCCTGGGCATCTGAATGTCTCCAGGCTAAAGTGTTTTCATCCGCACACTACAGATAATAAAGCATACTACATTCATTTAATGTAAAAATTAAGTGAAATCTAAATTCAAAGTCCCTAGTACAGTTCATCAAAGCTTTTAAGTAAAAGTGATAATTTTCCCCTCTTCGTCAGCAATGTAGACGCATCATATAGAATTGCAACACATCCCTGATCATCACTGTAGAAAAAGTAAAAGCTTATAGCAATACAGTAATTGTTACTGTTGAACAATGATAAAAATACGTTCTAAGTATTATGTTTAAGATTTTACTTATTCTATTTAATCTTCACAACAATCCTGAGAAGAAGAAAATCCAGTACAGGTTTGTCCTTGTAGAGATTTTCCATATGGCAACTCTGGAATTGGGATTATGGCCATTTTGTTTAGAGTCTGGACCAGTGGCTGAATCTGTGCTGTGAGATGGGGTTAAGTTTTGTCATGGAAACAAATATTGCTCCTCAAACCAAATTAAAGAATATTTGTGTTTGATGAAAGCCTTACAGCAAGTTCAGGAGAACATGCGTTTGTTCTGTTGGGAAGTGTTGCATGTATGGGTGGTAGGGCCTTTGGAACGTATTGACTGAGTATGGCATGACTTGGTACTGTAAGAAGAAAGAATGCGTATTTGGTAAAAAAGTAGTCTGAAGCAGGAAACTTGGTCAAGTATACTTAGATCATCTGGACTACAGTCTCCTACCCTACAAATCACTTGACATCTCTGGGCTTGAGTTTCTTCACTGTAACGGATAATGAGTTTTCTCAAATGTGTAATCTAAGATTGCTCTAGATTCTTGATTCCCAAACCTGATGTATATTAGAATCACTTGCTAAGTGTTTTTTAAAAGTGCTGTGTACGTTTTAGTAAAATAATTGAAAGAGAATCTCTGGAGGATGGTGTCTGGTCATAGATGTTTAGGTTTTGGAACTGAGAAGGATGGCTTACAGATTTATTTTAGGTCTAAGATTCTTTGTACAGATACTAAGTAGGAAAAAGTAGAGAGTGTATTTTTCATACCTGAAAGTCAATGAAAAAATTGCAAATAAAATAGAAATAATGACAGCCTGTTTTTTTAAAAAACAATGTGTTGTGCTTATGCCCATCTGGCAGCACTTTCTATGATTCTGGATGGAAGTCCTGGAATTCTTAATCTAAAGATGGACCTACTGAGATAGTTTTTAAACTCATTTATTTAATAAATATTGATGGAGTACCTAATATGCATGAGTCCCTGGGGGGCTCAGTATTATAACCAGAAATAATGACTTGTTATAATCCTATCTGCAAGAAATTTACAGTCTCTCTGGTAAGGGTAAGCTACGAACATAAGAAAGACATTTTGCAAGGGGACTCTAATTTCTTTGCAGAGGCAACAGGAAATACTTTACGAAATTGTTACTGCCTAAAAGCTTATGCCCCACCCTCCATTTAAGCGTTAAATCTCTAATCCCAAATGTGATGGTATTGGGGGGAAGGGCTTTGGAAAGTAATTAGGATTAAAGTTATTAAAGGGGACCCTCACGATGGGATTAGTGACCTTTTAAGAGGACACACCAGAGAGCTTGCTCTTTCTCCTGTACATTCGAAAAGGCTATGTGAACTCAGAGCATGGGATGGCCAAAAAAAAGAAACCCCAGAATGATGTAACCTACCTGGCTATCACTGTGGTCTTGAACTTTGTATCTTCCAGAAGTGTGAGAAATATTTTTTTTTTAAGAAACAAACTTCTGTTGTTTAAAAAGTCTATGGTGTGTTGCTATGTCATCTCAAGAATTCTAAGACCTAAGTAGTATTGAATTGGATGTTTAAAGAATGGTTGTGAACTACATGCACAAACGGAACTCAGGATAAGTATGAGTATGTTCACACCATATTGCTGAGTAACAAAACTATTGCAACTGCTTGATTATAATGTAAGTTGTATGAAAACAGGAATTCCATCTGTCCTGTCTGTCCTGTCTGTCCTCAGCACCAGAGGAGGGTTTGGCATATAATAGACCATCAATATTTCCTTCATTAAAAATAGAAATAAGTGCATGGGAAAGAGAAACTTGTTTAATTTGTCTCCCATCACATTTTAAAGCAGAGTAATGGCAGTCAGTGCTAGACAGTTTGTCTTCTGCCAAATCATATGAATTAGTCCAACAGATGAAATAGGATGGACTAAAACACGTGTAAATTGACATTTGAGGGGAAAAAGTTTTCTTTCCGTTTCCTGGTGTCAGCCTTGCCTGTAAGAGATGGGCTGGCAGTAGCATGAATTTGACCTTCCTAAGCTCTGTATCTATAAACAAACCAGGTGACATTTATACAACACTGACATTTAAGCCATACACAGAATATTTCTGGGGGGGAAAAAAAGTGTCACATATTCATAAGAGAAGGCATTCTTACTACTTTCTCACTTAAATCAATAAATAGATATATTCTAATTGGTAATATCTTGGAAGGTATGCTTTGATAGTATTACCATCATGTTGATAGTGGTGGTGATTTTAATAATTAATTTTGGTGGTTGGGCTCAGTTGGTTAAGCGTATGCCTTTGGCTCAGGTCATGATCTCAGGGTCCTGGGACTCCCTGCTCAATGGGGAGTCTGCTTCTCCCTCTACCCCCAACCCTCTTGCTCATGATCTCTCTCTCTCTCTCTCTCTCTCAAATAAATCTTCAAAAAAAATTTGGTGGTTAACTTGACTGGTCCATAAGGTTCCCAGCTATTTGGTCAAACCTTATTCTGAGTGTTTCCATGAGAGTTTTTCTTTTTTTCTTTTTTAGAGGAATATTTAATAGGTAGACCGAGTAAAGTAGATTGCCCTCCCTAATGTGGGAGAGCCTCATCAAATTAGTAGAAGGTTTAAATAGAACAAAAAGACTTAGTGCTCCTCCTGTACCAGAGAGTTCTTCCTCCCTACCTGCCTTTGCACTGGGATGTCAGATTTTTTTCTGCCCTTGTACTCAAACTAAAACTTCAGTTCCTCTGGTTCGGGAGTCTGTCAGTCTTCAGATTACACCCTGGCTCTCAGGCCTTTACACTCAGACTAGAACTAAACCATCAGCTCTCTCGGAACCCTAGCTTGCCAGGCCCATAATGACTTGAGCTAATTCCTCAAATCTCTAAATAAATACCTTATTTTTTCCATTTTTCTGAAGAATCTTGATTAATACCATGATAATGATTACATGTTTTTCAGTAAACACTAATTGTGAAGTTTCTTTGAGTTAAAAGCATGGAAAAAGGAAGCAAACGTATTGCCTTTTCCTGAATTTTTTCGTTTAATACGAATCTTTCATAAACTTTAGGCCTGTTTATTGCTCTAAAAGCAGATCAAAGTGCAAAATCCTTTTCTGTTAATACAACGTGGCAACCCTGAATGTAGACATTGGTACACTTAAATTCTGATTTAATATTTACAAAAGGTCCTTTTCTTCTGAATTGCAGGGGACAAATGAATGCACATACATGAAAGTTCTTCAGTGGAAGTGATTTTTCCTTGAGGACGGAGAAAGAAAAGGTATTTAAACCGAATTATGTCTAACAATTCATTCCAACTAGGACATACGTGTTTAGCTTGTGGAGATGGTGAAGTAATAGAAATTTTTGAGCACATTATGAGTAAATACTTTTTCTCAAGACTGAAACAAGGCTCTGACATGGGTTCCGTGCCCATGGGCCTCTAAGAAAGAATAGATGCTATTTATTAATAGTCTTAAGCACCAAGCGGTAGATTTCGTTTACTTGTTGCACCCTCTTGTAGGTGAGAAAATGGAGGCCCAGGAAGGTTAAGTGATTCATTTAAAGTCACACAGTGGTCATTATTTTAAAGGCAAGCTCCAGCTGTAGGCTCTGCCTCCCAATATGGAGAAAAGCCTTCCTGGAAAAGACAATGGTTTGCTTACTTTATGAGAAACACTTACCATAATACAAGTTCTATTTATCTCCTTGAGCACATAACTATTTCAAATACTCTTTTAATTGGATGTGGCCATTTGACGGAGTTCTGGTGAGCGGAATCTGAAAGACTTTTTAGAACTAGCTTCTGAAATAGAGTAGCCTCTGAAGCATGGCCCTCCATATCCTTATCATTCTGGGGCTGGTGGAAATCCAGGCAACCACAAAGAGAATTTTGAAAGCCACATGTTGTGGGGCGCCTAGGTGGCTCAGTCGTTAAGCATCTGCCTTCGGCTCAGGGCGTGATCCCAGCATTCTGGGATTGAGCCCCACATCAGGCTCCTCCGCTGGGAGCCTGCTTCGGCCTCTCCCACTCCCCCTGCTTACGTTCCCTCTCTCGCTGGCTGTCTCTCTCTCTCTGTCAAAAGGAAGGAAGGAAGGAAGGAAGGAAGGAAGGAAGGAAGGAAGGAAGGAAGGAAGGAAGGAAGACACATGTTGAAAATGGCAGCACTTCTGTCATCTTGGGCTCCTCAATGACTGTGGAGAAGGTTCTCACCACTAGCCTATTTTGTTGTCCATTGCTGTTATGTAAACATGAAATGTTGATTTTGTTTGAGCCATCATATTTTTGGATGTCTAATTTTTTGTACCATGTATCCTATTTCAATTCCCTGTTTTGAGGTTTGTTTTGTTTTTAAGATTTTATGAAGAGAGAACATGAGAGGGGGAAGGAACAGAGGGGAGGGGGAAGCAGACTCCTCCCTGAGCGCAGAATCCAATGCAGGGCTGGATTCCAGGACCCTGAGACCATGACCTGAGAGGAAACCAAGAGTGGTTTGTTTGACTGAGCCACTCTGGCACTACCTACCCCCCCACCCCCGTTTTGAGTTTTAACTGTTGCAGTTCACTGGTTTCTGCTGTCAGGGCCTCAGTTGCCTGGTGGACACATCTGTAATGTGTTCCCCCCCATGGCCATCCTGACAAGCTGCTGAGTGACTCAAGCTTCTATCTTTGGGATGGTGCAGGCTGCCACGAACACAGTCCAGTGGGGGCCATGTGTCAACATTTCCCTCAATTCCTTGAACAGCTGAAAGGAAAGATTCTGATCTTTCAGGCAAATTACAGTCATTTTATGGCACTGGGAGGTCGGGGGACCAAGACGCAAGCTATTCTAGTGTCATGAGGAGAGCTTAATCTTGATGAGGAATAGAATTATGTATTGAGTGAAGGAAACACTTTTTTTTTTTCTTCTCAGCTTTGGAACATTATTAAGCTGTATACAAACACATACACTTAGAATCATAGTAAAATTTTAAACCATGGAATATTTACAATATCATGTATATGACAGATGACACATAGTACATTACTTAACAGTTTAGTAAATTATGGATAGAGTCTCAGATTGATGCTTTCAAGTGATCACATCAATGCAATCAAACCTTTCTTTAACAGCCCTTTATCTGGAGATTTTTTATTTTTATTCTGAAAGGTGTTGTTTTCTACACACCTTTTAGAAGGTGGAAATAAATTTAGGTTGTAACACTTTTTGACAGCCATTTGAACACGTTCTGTCTTTTGACTGTATTTTCTAGATTCCTGCTGTTCCTTACAGAATATGGCTACCTCATAAAAGGATATTTCCAAGAACCTATTTGCTAAATGAATAAAATATTTTTAAGGTATATTTCACAAAGTTCTTAGTAATTTCCCTACTGTTTTGGTGTCTCAATGAAAGGACTGGCTATGTCAATAAATCCTTAGTCCCTGGGAAATAACAAGTACATAGTCATAGGCATTGCTTAAATTGAAACCTGTCAGGAGCCTTTTTTTGTAGATTACTTAAAGTGTGTTTACTTATTTTTATGTTCATTTTTTTCTTTAAATCATACTGCCTCTGCAACTTTTTTATTTTAAAAATATTTTTGTTTTTCTTTCTCACAATATCCGGAGTTATCAAATTATTTACAGATGTTTAATAGATATTTATTTAAAAAGATTTATGAGGATTGCCAGGGTGGCTCACCCTGTTAAGCATCTGCCTTCAGCTCAGGTCATGATAACAGGATCCTGAGATCAAGCCCTGTATTGGGCTTCCTGCTCAGCAGGGGAGTCTGCTTCTCTCTTTCCTTCTGTCCCTCCCCCTCACCCCCGCTCATGCTCTCTCTCTTGCTCATTCTCTCCCAAGTAAAAATAAACAAAATCTTAAAAAAAAAAAAAAAAAAAAGATTTACAAAACTTTCCAATAGTATTACAGATCCTGTTTTAGGAACTAGAGATAAAGAATGAGAATAGGAAAAAAAAAATTGGTACCATTGAAACCAATATTGGTTCACAATATTGTGAAAGTAACAACTCAGATTATCAAGCAAAATCAATGGCAAATTATTGAACACCATCATATAAAACAGAGATCAGTAAACTTTTACTGTAAAATGGTGACTAGTAAATATTTTAGGCTTTGTGGGTCATATACTTTTCATCGCAACTATTTAACTCTGCCATTGGAGTATGAAAACAGCCATAAGCAATGATGAATCAATGAATGTGGCTGTGTTATAATAAAACATTTCTTGCAAGAACGGACACAGGACACACTGGCTCATGGCTGTGTTTTCTGACTCCTTGATATAAGGAAAAACACAGTAAACAACACAGTAAAAACATAGCAAAAAACGCAGTAGCATGATTCCTGGTAAGAGGAGTGAAAGAGTAGAGGGTAATGTTAAGCTTTCATTTCCTGATTGTTGACTCTGCTAAACACTGCAATATTTACACATTTTTAAAATAATTGAATTCTAGTTGACATACAATGCTATATTAGTTTCAGGTGTACAACATAGTGATATGACAATTCTATATGCAATCCTCACCATGATGAGTGTAGTTACCATCTGTCATCATACAACCTTTACAATATTGTTGGCTATATTCCTTTTCCTGTAGTTTTTTTCATGACTTATTTATAACTAAAAGTGTGTACCTCTTAATCTCTTTCAACTATTATGGCCATCAATCACCCACTTCCCATGTGGCAGCTACCAATTTGTTCTTTGTATTTGAGTCTATTTCTGATTATGGTTTTTGCTTTTTGTTCTTAGATTCCACATACAAGTGAAATCATAGGGTATTTATCATTCTCTGACTTATTTCACTTAGCCTAATATTCTTTAGATCTGTCCATGTTGCTGCGAATGGCGAGTTCATGTTTTTTGATGGATGAGTAGTATTCCATTGTATCTCTGTGTGTGTGTGTGTGTGTGTGTGTGTGCGTGCATGTGCATGCAGACACACAATATCACATCTTCATCCATTTATTTATTGATGGATATTAGGGTAGCTTCCATATATTGGCTACTGTGAGCAAAGTTACAATCAACATAGGGATGCATATATCTTTTTGAATTAGTGTTTTCATTTTATACATATAAATACCCAGGACTGAAATTACTGCATTGTATGGTATCTCTATTAATTTTTTTTTTGAAGAACCTCCATACTGTTTTCCATAGTGACTGAGGCAATTTATGTTTTAATTACTATAGCTTTGTAGTGTGTTTTCTAATCTGAGATTCTGATACCTCTGATTTTGTTCTTCAAGATTGTTTTGGTTAATTGGGGTTTTTGTGGTTCCATATAAATCTTAGGATTATTCTAGTTTTGTGAAAAATACTGTTGGTATCTTGACAGGGATTGCCTCAGATCTGTAGATTGCTTTTGGTCATATAGACATTTTAACAATAGTGTTTCAGTTTGTGAGCATGATACATTTTCCATTGGTTTGTGCTTTCTTCAATTTCTTTCATCAGTGTCTTATAGTCTTCAGAGCGTAGGCCTTTCACCTCCTTGGTTAAGTTTATTCCTAGATATCTTATTATTTATGGTACAATTGTAAATGGGATTGATTTCTTAATTTTTCTTTGTTTTAGTATACAGGAAAACAATTTCTGTGTATCAGCTTGTATCCTGAACCTTTACTGAATTCACTTATTAGTTCTAATAGATTTTTGGTGGAGTCTCTAAGGGTTTTTTGTGTATAGTATGCCATTTATCATATGAATTACTTATATTTATTAATTTATTATTAATGTGGTCTGATTACTCTGGCTAAGACTTTGAGCACTGTTGAATAAAAATAAGAGTGAACATCCTTGTCTTGTTCCTGATCTTAGAGAAAAAGCTCTGTTTTTCACCATTATGATGATAGGAGTAGGTTTGTCATATGTGGACCTTATTATGTTGAAGTATAAACCAACTTTGTTTTTGTTTTTTTTTCCATGAACAGAAGTTGAATTTTGTCAAATGCTTTTTCTATATCTGTTGATCATATTGTTTTTATCTTCCATTTTTTTAACTATTATGTATAATGCTGAGTGATTTGAGGGATATTTAACCATCCTTACATCCTTGGAATAAGCCCACTTGATCATAGAGAATGATCCTTTTAATGTATTGTTCAATTTGATTTACTAATTTTTTTGAGACTTTTTGCATTTGTATTCATTGGGAATATTGACCTGTAGTTTTCTTTTTTTTGTAATGTGTTTACCAGGTTTTGGTATTAGAAAAATGTTGGCCTCATAGAATGAATTTGAAAGTTTTTCTTCCTCTCCTATTTTTTGGAAAAGTTTGAAAAGAATAGGTATTAACTCTTATATGTTTGGTTGAATTTACCTGTGAAGCCATGTGGTCCTGAACTTTTGTTTCTTGGTAGGTTTTGTTATTGATTCAATTTCATTAGTAGTAATTGGTCTACTCAGATTTTCTATTTCTTCCTGATCAAGTTATAAAAATAGTGTGTTTCTAAGATTTTATGCATTTCTTCTAGGTTGTCCAATTTGTTGGCATGTAATTTTTCATAGTAGTCTCTTATAATCCTTTGTATTTCTATGGTGTTGGTTGTTACTTTTATTTCTGATTTTATTAGATTTTTCTCTTTTTTTTCTTATTGAGTCTGGCTAAAGGTTTATCAGTTTTTATCTTTTCAGAGAACCAGCTCTTGGTTTCATTGATCTTTTCTATTGATTTTTTTTTTTTTTTTTTTTTTAGTCTCTACTTCATTTATTTCTGCTCTGATCTTTATTATGTCCTTTGCTCTACTAACTTTGGGCTTTGTTCTTTCTCTGTTTCTTTTGGTGTAAGATTAGGTTGTGATTTTTCTTGTTTCTTGAGGTAAACCTGAATCTCTATAAACTTCCCTATTAGAAATGTTTTTACTATATCCTACAAATTTTGGATGATTGGTTTTCCATTTTCATTTGTCTCCAGGTGTTTTTTGTTTTCTGTTGTGTTTTTTTAAAATTTACTCTTTGATTTGCTCTTGGACCTGTTGATTGTTTGGTAGTGTGTTGTTTTGCCTCAGTATGTTTGTGTTTTATCTAGTTTTTTTCTTGTAATTTTTTTCTAGCTTCATGCAGTTGTAGTAAAAAAGATGCTTAAATTTATTGAGACTTGTTTTGTGACCTAAAATGGGATCTATCCTGGAGAATGATCCATGTGCACTTGAAGAGAATGTGGTTTCTACGGGTTGGAGATGAAGTATTTGTGTATATCTGTTAAGTCCACCTGGTCTCATGTGTCATTCAAAGTCACTCATTGTTTCATTTTGTCTGGATGATCTATCCATTGATATAAGTGGCGTGTGAAAGTCCCCTACAGTTATATTCCCTTTATGTGTGTTAATATTTTTTCATATATTTAGATTCTCTAGTGCGGGGTGCCTAGATCTTTCAATTGTTACATCTTCTTGTTGAATTGATCCCTTTATCATTATGTAATACTATACATTTATCTCTTGGTCCAGTGCTTGTTTTAAAGTCTATTTTGTCTGATATAAATAATAGTACCCCAGCTTTCTTTTTTATTCCTTTTTCATAAAATATCCTTCCCCATCCAAGCCCTTTAACTTTGTGTCTTTCTGTCTGAAGTGACTCTGTTGTAGACAGCATATAGTGGCTTTTGTTTTTTTTATCCATTCACTCACCCAAGGTCTTTTGATTGGGACATTTATACCATTTAAATTTAAGCTAATTATTGATATCTACTTATTGCAATAATGTTGTTCGGTTGGTTTTTCTTAGGTCTTCTCTGTTCCTTTCTTCTTTTGCTCTGTTGTGATGTATGAGTCTTTTTAGTGTCGTGTTTGAATTCCTTTCTCTCTCTCTCTCTCTCTCTCTATTGTTATATCCATTAGAGGTTTTTGGTTTGTGGTTACTATGAGGTTCTTCTATAACATCCTAAGTATGTAGCAGTCTATATTTAGTTAATGGTTACTGAAGTTGGAACACACTGTAAAAGCATTATATTTTTACTCAGCCCCCCCATTATATGTATATGATGTCATATTTTACATCATTTTATTTCGTGAGTCCCTTATTTTTTTAGATGTAAATAATTTTACTACTTTTGTCATTTAACCTTCAACAAAATTTGTAGGTGATTGTACTGATCTACTATCTTTACTCTGTTACCTTTTACTTCCGATTTTTTTCTCCTTTCATACTTCTAATTATGGCCTGTTCTTTTCCAGCTTAAATACCCTTTACATTTCCTATAAGGTTGGCTTATTTGTGATAAACTCCTTCAACTTTTGTTTGGAGAATTCTTTATCTCTCCATTTGTAAATAATCTTGCTGGGGACAGCATTCTTGGTTGTCTTTTGCTGTTGCATTTACCTTTCAGCACTCTGATTTTATCATGCCACTCCTTTCTGGTCTGCACTGTTTCTGCTGAAAAATTGGCTATTGACCTTATGGGGTTTTCCTTGTACATAAATAGGTGCTTTTATTTTGCTCCTTTTGAAATTTTCTCTACCACTATTTTTTTTGGTCATTTTTATTTATTGTGTGTCTTGATGTGGACCTCTTTGGGCTCATCTTTTTTGGGGCTGTCTGTACTTTCTGGATCTGGATGTCTGTTTCCTTCTTCAGGTTCAGGAACTTTCTGCCCCATTTCTATCTTTTCTCCTTCTGGGACCACAAAGTTCAGATGTTATTAAAGCTTGATGATGTCCCAGAGAGCCTTTAACCTATCTTTTTTTTTTTTTTCCTGTTTGCTCTTCAGCTTGGGGTTTTCTGTTATCTTGTCTTCCATCTTAATGAATCATCTAATCTGCTATTGGTTTTCTCTGTGGATTTTTTTTTCATTTTAGTGATTATATTCTTCAATTTTCATTGGTTCTTTTTTATAATTTCACTGAAGTTCTCACAGAGTTCACCCACTCTTCTCTCAAGTCTGGTGAGTCTATTTATGATCATTACTTTAAACTCTTTATCAGGCAGGTTGTTTATCTCTGTCTTGTTTAGTTGTTTTTTGTTTGTTTGCTTGTTTGTTTTTCTGAAATTGTGTCTTGTTCTTCTGTTTGGAGCATATTTCTCTGTATCCTCACCTTGTTTGACTTTCTATGTTTGTTTTTATGCAGTAAGAACAGCTGCTTCCCCCAATCTTGAAGGAAATAAATAGCCTTCTCTTCTGGGTAAATTGCATGTGCCTGACATTTTGGGATGGCTGGCCATGTAGCAAGCATGGGCTGGGAGTCTTGGGGTGCAATTCATAGAGAATGCTCTGGTAGAATGACTGGAGCTTAAGCAGACATAGGCCAGCAAATTTCCAGGGCCCTCCATATAGGGAATACCTTGGTGGGATTGCTAGAGCTGAAGTGGGCATGGGTTGGGTGGTTAGTCCTGTGGTGTTCCACATGCGAGGAAGGCTAGCAGGATAGTTGGAGCTGAAGCAAATACAGGTCAGGGTGTTTTTGCATTCAGTTGCCTTAGTAGCTGGCCGGGGCTATAGTAGGTGCTATCCATGGGTGTCCCAGTATGTGCTGTGCTGGACCCACCTTGATGGGACAGCTGGACCTAGGGTGGACATGAGTGGGGAGCTGAGGGAATGGCTAAGAGCCTCTGGCTTCCTGAGGTGGCAGGCTGGCTAGGGTTCCTGGATCTTGCTTCTGTGCTATCAAGGTAAATAGTGGTGCTTGCAGTCCCTTTTAGTCCAGAGAGCATCCCAGCTGATCCCCTACCATTTGGCAGAGAGTTATTTCCTATATATTCTAGTTGCCCTTTTAAAGCATGACTTTTTTTCCTGTGCCCCAGGGTGGCCACATCTGCTCCCAGTCTCTCAATATCATCCCTCTCCATTGTAGTTTGTAGTATTGGGCAGTGTTCCTATTGTTACGATGTCTCTGTCCCTCCTGCCATTCCCTGTATGGTTCCTCTATGTTGTACAGAAGTTGTTTAGTCAGTTTTCTATTCTTCAGGAACAATCACTCTATATGTAGGTATAGATTTGGTGTGTCTGCAGAGAAGGCGAGTTCAGGGTCTTTCTACATTGCCCTCTTGGACCCCTCCTTCTTGACACATCTATTCTTAAAGCCCACTGAAAATCACCTCCAAACAAATGCTCTGTAACCCAATCTCATGTATTAATACTCAGACCCTCAAAGGTATTACCTTTGCTGCTCAAATAATGGGGACCAATTGATAGAGGAAATAATTTCCATAAATCATCAGGCTTTTGAGTTTGTTGTATAACTTTGTGGTTAGTTCAATTAGAGGACACCTCGATCATCAATTCTGTTCACATCTGGATTTATCAATTTCATAATCTTCATATTACCAATTATGATTTTGACTCCAGGTACTCTGAAAGGGCTATTTGCACTTGTAAAAATCCCCAAATAAGCTATTTATTGATTCTAGGTCAACAGCATTATTTATACAAAGTAATAAAAGCCAGTTTGCTTCCTCTCTAGGGTTTTTAATGATACTGTTAAATCACTAGAGTACTGAACTCATAGTTTGTGCTCTAGGGTCATATGATATAGAAGGCAGCTTTATAATCTATTATCTAATAATCTTATATGCTTGCATATTAATCATCATTGCATGGATTACAAAGCTAATATTTTGACCATTTATTTGTATGTACTTTGTGAATACCCAAAGCATTCTAATAAGTCTCTGAACTTCTCATATTTCACATATACCAAATTAAATTGAAGCGGTCTAATTGTTGGCTAGATACACCATGCTGTTGAATACAGATACAACTCCTTAGCTTTCTGTCATCATTTGTTTTTTTTTTAAATAATTTTATTTTGTTATGTTAGTCACCATACAGTACATCCTTAGTTTTTGATGTAGTGTTCCATGATTCATTATTTGTGTATAACACCCAGTGCTCCATGCAATATGTGCCCTCCTTAATACCCATCACTGGCCTATCCCAATCCCCCACCCCCTTCCCCTCTGAAGCCTTCAGTCTGTTTCCCAGAGTCCATAGTCTCTCATGGTTCATTCCCTCTTCTGTTTACTCCCCCTTCATTCTTCCCTTCCTTCTCCTACCAATCTCTCTGCTATTTCTTATGTTCCATAAATGAGTGAAACCATACGATAATTGACTTTCTCTGCTTGACTTATTTCACTGAGCATAATCTCCTCCAGTCCCATCCATGTTGCTGCAAATGTTGGGTAATCATTCTTTCTGATGGCTGAGTAATATTCCATTGTATATATGGACCACATCTTCTTTATCCATTTGTCTGTTGATGGGTATCTCGGCTCCTTCCACAATTTAGCTATTGTGGACAATGCTGCTATGAACATTGGGGTGTATATGGCCCTTCTCTTCACTACATCTGTATCTTTGGGGTAAATACCAAGTAGTGCAATTGCTGGGTCATAAGGTAGCTCAATTTTTAACTTTTTAAGGGACTGCCACACTGTTTTCCAAAGTGACTGTACCAACTTGCATTCCAACCAACAATGTAAGAGGGATCCCCTTCCTCCACATCCTCTCCAACAATTGTTGTTTCTTGCGTTCTCAATTTTTGCCATTCTAACTGGTGTAAGGTGGTATCTCAATGTGATTTTGAATTGAATTTCCCTGATGGCTAATGATTTTGAACATTTTTTCATGTGTCTGTTAGCCATTTGTATGTCCTCATTGGAAAAGTGTCTGCTCATATCTCCTGCCCATTTTTTGATTTGATTATTCAATTCTCATGTATTGAGTTTGAGAAGTTCTTTGTAGATCTTGGATACTAGTCTTTTATCCGTAGTGTCATTTGCAAATATCTTCTTCCAATCCATGGGCTGCCTCTTAGTTTTTTTGACTGTTTCCTTGGCTGTGCAGAAGCTTTTTATCTTGATGAAGTCCCACAAGTTCATTTTCTCTTTGGTTTCTCTTGCCTTTGGAGATGTCATGAAAAAGGTTGCTGTGGCTGATGTCGTAGAGGTTGCTGCCTATGTTCTCCTCTATGATTTTGATGGATTCCTGTCTCACATCGGGGTCTTTCATCCATTTGGAGTTGATCTTTGTGTATGGTGTGAGAGAGTAGTCAAGTTTCATTCTTTTGCACGTAGTTGTCCAATTTTCCCAGCACCATTTATTAAAGAGACTGTCTTTTTTCCATTGGATGTTTTTTCCTGTACTGTATGGCGACTAACATAACATAATAAAATTATTAAAAAAAAAAACAAACAAATGATGACAGAAAGCTAAAAAGTTGTATCTGTATTCAGTTGCCCAAAGGGCCAAGGGTCCATTTCTGGGTTCTCTATTCTTTTCCATTGGTCTATGTGTCTGTTTTTTGTGCCAGTACCATGCTGTCTTTGTGATCAGAGCTTTGTAGTATAGCTTCAAATCTGGCAACGTGATGCCCCCAGCTTTGTTTTTCCTTTTCAACAATTCCTTGGCAATTTGGGGCCTTTTCTGGTTCCACACCAATTTAAGGACTATTTGTTCCAGTTCTTTGAAAAATGTCATTGGTATTTTGATCGGGATGGCATTGAAAGTGTAGATTGCTCTGGGTAGTATAGACATTTTATCTGTGTTTTCGATCCATGAGCATGGAATACTTTTCCATTTTTTTGTGTCTTCCACAATGTCTTTCAAGAGTGATTTGTAGTTTCTAGAATATAGATCCTTTATGTTTCTGGTTAATTCTGAGATAATGTATGATTTTTGGTGCTATTGTAAATGGAATGGATTCCCTAATTTCTCTTTCTTCAGTCTCATTGTTCGTGTATAGAAATGCAGCTGATTTCTGAGCATTGATTTTTGTATCCCACCACATTACTGAATTGCTCTATAAGTTCTAGTAATTTGGGAGGGGAGTCTTTTGGGTTTTCTGTATAGAGTATTATGTCATCTGCGAAGAGAGACAGTTTGACTTCTTCTTTGCCAATTTGGATACCTTTTATCCCTTTTTGTTGTCTGATTGCTGTTGCAAGGACTTCTAGTACTATGTTGAATAATAACAGTGAGAGTGGACATCCTTGTTGTGTTCCTGATCTTATGCGAAAGGCTTTCAGCTTTTCCCCATTGAGAATGATATTCGCCGTAGGCTTTTCATAGATGGTTTTTATGAAATTGAGGAATGTACCCTCTATCCCTACACTCTGAAGTGTTTTAATCAGGAAAGGATGCTGTATTTTGTCAAATGCTTTTTCTGCATCAATTGAGAGGATCATATGGTTCTTGACTCTTTTCTTGTTGATATGATCTATCACACTGATTGATTTGCGAATGTTGAACCACCCTTGCATCCCAGGGATGAATCCCACTTGGTCATGATGGATAATCCTTTTAATGTACTGTTGGATCCTATTAGCTAGGATCTTGTTGAGAATTTTGGCGTCCATATTCATCAGGGATATCAGTCTGTAATTCTCCTTTTTGGTGGGGTCTTTGTCTGGTTTGAGGATCAATGTAATACTGGCCTCATAGAATGAGTTTGATAGTTTTCCTTCGCTGTTTCTATTTTTTGAAACAGCTTCCAGAGAATAGGTATTATTTCTTCTTTGAATGTTTGGTAGAATTCCCTGGGGAATCCGTCAGGCCCTGGACTCTTGTTTTTGGGGAGGTTTTTGATCACTGCTTCAATCTCTTCATAATTAATCAGTCTGTTTAAAAAATAAATTTCTTCCTGTTTCAGTCTTGGTATTTTATAGGTTTCCAGGAAGGCATCCATTTCTTCCAGGTTGTTTAATTTATTAGCATAAAGCTGTTGATAAAAGTTTCTAATGATCCTTCCTCTTTCATTGGTGTTGGTCATGATCTCTCCCTTTTCATTCATAATTTTATTAATTTGGGTCCTTTCTCTATTCTTTGGATAAGTCTGACCAGTCTGTCATCATTTCTTAGAATTGAAACTGACACACTTTTTGATGTTTAGCTTTCTAATTATACTTGCCTCCCATGGGGCTTTTCTTGATTACTATTTCTCAAATGACTGTGACTTTGATTCTCCTATGAATCCTTTAATTCTTTAATTTCTTTTGAAACTTGTCATATTTTGACTTCTATGGCAACCTCCCATTGCAGTTGATGGTAGTACTATACAGGTAGGGATTCTTCTTCTTTTTTTCCCCCACACCATTGAATTTGAATTGAATTGAAATGAATTTTTATTTCAACTCTGATCAGTTAACACATATGATAAAATTGGTTTCTAGTGTAGAATTTAGTAACTTGTATATAACATCCAGTGCTCATTATAACAAGTGCCCTTCTTAATACCTATCACCTGTTTAGCCCATCCCCTCCATGCACGTCCCTCCATGAACTCTCATTTTGTTCTCTATCATAAAGAGTCTCTTATGGGAATGGCCGGGTGGCTCAGTCAGTTAAGTGGCTGCTTTCGGCTCCGGTCATGATCCTAGGGTCCTGGGGTTGATTTCCACCCACACTGGGCTCCCTGCTCAATGAAGAGCCTGCTTTTCCTCTCTCCATCCCCTGCTCATGCTCTCTCTCTTGCTCTTACTCTTTCTGATAAATAAAATCCTTAAAAAAAAAAAAAAGTCTCTTATGGTTTGGGGCACCTGGGTGGCTCAGTCAATTGTTTCTCATGGAAGTAGGGTTCACAATTCTGTTATACATGTAGCCTGGAATTGAATATTATGTACGTGGGTGATAAATAATGGGGGTCAGTTTCCTCACTTTTGGAATATAAATTACAGATGAATAAGGGAAGAAGTTAGAATAATAAGTGTGATTATAGGTTAGAGTTGGCAAAACAATATGAACCATGTTTATAAATACAGATGGTTATATATAAAAGTATTTTTATATATATGTATACATGGGTAAGTATGAACAAATGTAAATCCTTTTTTTGCTAGCTGAAATAGTATGAAAATAGATTAGCAGATAGTCTAAAAATAGCTAGCAAAACAGTCCTCTGGATAACAAGGAGGACACCTAACATAAGCATCTTGATTTCTAATACTGTTCTCCAATTAAAAAAAAGCAAAACAGAGATCCTTGGAAAAATGCCTCATTGTAGAACTGTGACAAAAAAATGAAGCAGATAAATCAAAGTATCTTGTAGTGCCAAAAAGTGTTAAAAAAAAAAAAACAACTAACTGATGGGAGTATGTTAAAAAAATATAAGTCATTGTTCAAAGCTGGAAAAATTGATGCAACAAAATAAAGTAGTTTTGGTTTATAACCTAAATTATAAAATAATAGATCTAAGAGTCCATACTAATATAAATAATTAAATAAGGAAAGATGAACCTCTGAAGCAGACAGATTCCCCATAATTTCTGCAAATACTCTGCCCTAAAAGATGGGGCATGATTTCTCATTTCTTGTAGTCTTCACATACAGATTTTCAATCTGTGAAAGAATGTCTTTATTTTTATAAAATTTCCAGCTACAGTTGTGACAAATATTTCATCTTTTTATTGACTTTCCTTCCCGAATATAGTTTAACATATTCTTTGATCTTTGACTGTACCTGCATATTTATTACATTGTTTTGTTTTCAAATTTTTTACCCTTTAAAAAAATTTTTTTTTCTATTGATCCATCTTGAAGTTTGTTCTTTCTATCTGTTCTCATACCCATCCAATAAGCTATTAATTCCAGACCTTTTATTTTAAATTCTAGGATCTATTCTATTCCATTTTTGGAATTTATGTCTTTCACAAAGGTCTTTATTTTTAAACTAATTTTTCTATGTTTCTTCTATTTTCTTAATGTTGACCAAGAAGATGTTGTAAAGCAATCAAAAGTGTTTATTTGGAATATTAGGGATTGCAATCTGGGAGGCACAGAATTGACCAAAATTGAAAGTATTCTCAAAATTGCAAGCAGGGAGTGCAGGCTTATAAATCAAAAACCACCGGTGCCTGGGTGGCTCAGTTGGTTAAGCGTCTGCCTTCCTTCTGCTTATGTCATGATCCCAGGGTCCTGGGATGGAGTCCTGCATCAGGCTCCCTGCTCGGTGGGGGTCTGCTTCTGCTTCTCCCTCTACCCTTGCCCCCTGCCTGTGATATCTCTTTCACTCTCTCAAATAAATAAATAAAATCTTAAAAAAAATAAAGCAAAACCCACAAATTTTCATAACTTGTTTTGAAAGAGTTATGATTGGTGCTGACATAGCTAAATTACCTAATAAACGATTGGCTATTTAGCTAACAGATGTTACATTATCCCTGTTTCAGTCCAAAATACAAAGATACGTTTCAGGAGGTAGTTGAGATGCAATTGACAAAAATCACGAGTTCATGCTGTTGCAAAAATTGAAACAGGAGACTTGAATATTCCTCACTTCCTCAATGTCCTCCAGATTCTATTTTGAATAACTCTCTTAGCAACGTTTACTTCACTTTTATAATCTCCCTTTGCATTTACCATGAGCATTATGTAATAATACTTAGTTCATGTAGAAAAATTAGTAATCTTGTCTGCTAAATCTATTATCTCTATGACCTCTGAGACTTTTTTTTATGGTGATTGAACATTTCATTTCCCTGTCTCCTGACTCTTTACATGTCGTGAATTTTATGCAAAAGCCTGCGTTTAAAAAGTAGATTCTTTAATAATTTTATCTTCTCTCAGAACAAATTTCAACTTCACTTTTATATGAAAATCTGGTCAGAAGCTTATCATTTCACTCCAGACAGTATTTGTGTAGTGTCAGGGCTGGATTACAGCTTTCTCTGGACATGGTACATCTCTGATTTCTAAGGTCTCAAACATAAGACTTCTTGGGTGTTTGTTCCATTTCTCACAGATCTGTGTTTTAATGACTCTACAGTTGCAAGAGATATCACTCTGCATTTTAAGTCAGCTTTTTAGAGGGTTCTGCCAGAAATACTTCTGGGCTTCACTAGCAGTATTGTTATAATTTTTGTTGACTTTTAAAAAAAAATTTATTTTTGTTGACTTCTGCAACAGACATCACAGACGTCTCTGTTTTCCTTTCCTTTTTTTTTTTTTTAATTTTCTCCTTTTCTACCTTTCTTAGTCAATGCCCAGACTCTGAAAATGTGCTTAGGGAAGAAAGTGCACCATATTCTCAGCTCACCTATGAAAGGTTCTCCACTCACTGAAGTTTTAGTTCATCTAGTTTTCTTTGTATTTACAGCTCTCTGATATCTTTTAAAATTAGATTTTCTTTTATCTACATTACCTATTTGCTGTGATGAGATTGATGATCTACCATTACCTGTCTTTTGTACTGGGAAGTAGAAGAGGATAATGCTATTACATCGTGTTCCACTTCCTCATGATTGTAGAAGTTACTCTTTAAAAACATAAAATGATCATACAAGTAGTGTATTATAGCTGAAAAGAATGTAGAAAAAAATTAAATTGATTGGGTTAAGGGCTGAAATAATAGCATCCCCTTCTTCATTTGCTCTCTGATTCTATGATGTTCGGTAAATGCTTGTGTTTTTTTCTTTTTTTCTTTCCTTTCTTTCTTTTCTTCTTTCTTCTCCCTCCCTCCCCAGCCCAGCTGATGGGTAGTGCCTTCTCACTATCTTTTAGAGCACCGGCAGGAGTTTTTACGTTAGAAAAAAAAAAATCAGACTTTGTTTAGTCCTACTGAGAGAGAGGTTACATTACACAGAGAAATATTATTTTTATTGCCAAGTTGTTCATAAAGTGGACTTACCTTCTACAACTTCCATATAAAATGGTTATAGCATCTTAGCCCCATATCTGCAGATAAGAGGACTTAATCCTTTTCTTAAGCCAATTTATTTGGTGTGTAAGTAGACATACAATTAATTATTGATTTCTGGTCTGTGCCAAAATTTGTTGATGTTTGACAGTATTTTAAGAAAAAAAAATCCCATCATTTCCTGGGTAGGGTCTGAGGAAAATCAACACAATTGCTCTATCTAGTTTTTTCTATTTTATTTATAAAAACAAGCGGAAGCAGAGGACATCTTCTCAAGTGGTACTCAAGTGTGTTAAAGAACTAATAAAAAAAAAATCACAGTTCTAATTGTGAGACAGCATATAGTTCAGCCACTATGCACCAAGGAAGGAAAGACTTAAAAATGAGAGGGAAAATAAGAGTGACATTTACCTGAATCAATACATTATATGTAGAGAAACTATACCATATTTCAGAACACTATCTTTTTAAAGTAGAAAAATTAAAGCGGAAAACAGAATAATTTTTGCTTCTCCTTCAACCCGAACTACTATAGCTTTGTTAGTTTCCAGAATTGGTTGTGCAAATCAATTATTATCCAGAGTGCTTATATAGTTACCATATCATAGCCAGTGTTCAATTATGCAGTTATTTTGAGTTCGTTAAGAAAAAATAGTGTAAAATACTTAATTTAGCATCAAAAGTCATTCTGGTTTCAAACCTAATTTCTTTACTAACTAGATGTAATCCCATCAATAAGGAGACAATCCTTGCCTTGGATCTTTTGAGCATAATGATTGTATGCATGTGTGCAGAGACAATGATTCAACATTAATTTTTGCTGCTACTTTTCCAGGGTTTTCTCTAATTCAGAAATGTAAAGCTTGAGTTCTGAATCAGGTAAAGGAGTCCAATCATTGAGATCAAGATGCTAGAGTAGACCTTTGTTAACTTCCAGAGTCCAAGGTAGATGGCCTCTATAAATAGGGTGCACAAGCCCAGAGTGGAGACTAGTAGCTGCAGAGCCCAGGATATCAAGGGGAGGGTCCCTGGTGGCACAGAGCTCCTTGCACTGTGTCCAGCTCCTTAGCTGCTCTTTACACTGGCAGCAGGAAGATATGGCAGCACCAGACCTCCCTCCCAGTTCCTCTGCTAGAGTAACCAGCGGAGGCTCCATCATGACCTCAGTTCAACTCCAACCTTGTGTGGCGGTGGCTCAGTCTTTCAAAACTCTCCCCACCAACCAGCCCAGTGCAGCCCAGGTGAGCAGCTGCCACCTGCCTGGCACCACCTCCACCCAACTTGGACGGAATTGGGGTCCTGAGTTCCTGAGAGCTTAGTGCCACTAATTCCAGTTCAGAACCCTTTCTTGGCTCTGGTGAGGGAAAAGTTGGGTT